>NC_138057.1:11065083-11665083 GCF_964194185.1 Rhinolophus hipposideros | reverse complement strand
TTTCTAAAGAGGGAGTACATTTTGAGAAGAGTTCTGGAAATCTAGTGAGGAGAACTGGAAGTCAAAATTGGTAGAGGTGGGTCATCGAAGCCCAAGGCTAAAGTTTCTACAAACTTATCTTAAAATGTACTTTTAAATAATAATAACAAATACCATTTTAGCAAACCATTTTAGCAAAGACTTAAATAGGGAAAAATCAAAGAGGCCTTGCTTTTAACTATTTGTTAGTGTGGGTCACTGGGCAAATACCTTAATCAGTCTAGGCCCCAATGTTGAAGTAGAATTGATAATTCCTACTCTTCTCACAATTGTTTTATGAATGGAATCAGGTAATATATGATAAAACTGCTTTGTAGTACTCCTTGCATAAATGATTATTTGTTCACATACCAATCCTTAAAATAAATATTAAGCTCCTAATATGTACCAGATACAGCACCTTTATCATCCTTGTCACCATCACACGGGATCTTTGCCATTTGACATGCCGACATAATATCTGTGGGGAATAAGTACTTCATGATCTATGATTAATAAACCTACGCTAACACTAGCATAATTTCAAAGAAGGACTGAAAAGGAAAACACTAAAAATCGAGTGAGGAAACACGAACCAAGACATATGTGGCTTTTAAATTGCTTTTCTGACCTTGGATTTTGGAGAAGTTTCTGAGGATTCCACAGGTTATTTTAGAACTAGACTTAGACTATGAGTAACTTTTATAAATTAATTTACTGATGTTTTGAATTTGTACAAGGAAAGCATCTCTGATTTCTTCCCTTTTCCCTTAAATTACATATTAACCATTCACTTGTATTTTTCCCTCAGGTATAATTCAGAACATACCAAAAGACCAAGAAGTCCAGTGTTGACACCAAATAGTTTTGCAAAATGAGTTAGTAAACCAGCACCCCATTTTGTGTCCATGCTAGAAAAATTGTAGTATAAATGGTTCAGTCTGGAAGCAAACTTATTTATATAACAAACTGAGAATCTCCATCACCACATTTTAAAAACGTTTTGTGTAATATGTGCTGGAATACTTTAATCACTTCTATCTCTGGAATTTAGATACATTTTTAGACCCTGGAACTAATAGACGTTTAATAAATGTTGGATGAGTGGATGAATATGTGGATGGACGAACAGATATATGGATGGATGAATGCATGTGTGCATGAATGACTGAATTAGATTTATTACACTAATGAGAATTTATACAGTTTTTACATTAAATAATCTATTGCTTTTTAGCATATATATAGTGCTAGATACACATGTACATTTGGTGGCTGTATATTTTGTCAGATATTCCTTTTTAAACTTTTGTAAGAGATTTTTAAAGGGATCTCTCTGTTCTCACATTAAGGCCCCTGGGAAAGTGTGTAAATTTAGAAATAAGCAGTCACTTGCAAAAGAGTATCCATGTTTACTCACTAAACAAATGCAGCTGAATTCTCTTTAGAGAAATAAGCAAGCTATTCAGTTCCCTTAAGATGAGTTTTACCTTTATACACATTCCTCTTTGGCCACTCCTTTGCTCACAAACCACCGAATATCAGGAACTCTATAAGTCATTTGTACCTAAAATAATTAAACTAGGAAGATACTTATAATAGTCCCCCATCTTTTTCCCCAGAGACCTTGTGCTTTCTTCAGTCTGACTTTTGCTTTAATGTTTGTGAAAATTAAGAGAATGTGTTTTATCTAGACAGCTCTGATTTGCATAAACTGTAAGTTTGCCCAAGCACTTGAAAGTACTTCGGAAAGTACTCAAAGGCTGAGTAAATTTCCCTGCTCGTTATACACGCAACACTAAACTGCATCTGGTGGTATTTACGAGTATTTTATTAAGCATGTTTCCCCACCTGCCTGCCCAAATCTGCTGATTACTGATGGCTTCCTTTTTACCTCTTCTATTTATGTCTCCATTGTTTCCACTCTTACCTTTTTCTCCCTGTTCCTGTTTGGAGAGAATACCATTGTGTTTACGTGTGGTGGGGAGGTGGTGGGTAGGGACAAGAGAAAGGAAGAATTTTTAAGTCATTATTCAGTAGTTCCTCCAAGATGACTAGTATGGGAATTGGTGTGCTGAGAGAGAGAGAGACAGAGAAACAGACAGTGAGGATAGATATAAATAGCATCTACCACTTATCAAGAGTTTTAATTAGTCTGTATATTTAGGCAGTGCTTTAATATTCCAGTTCCAACACCTGAGATCCTACATCGTGGGGAAACACCTTTACTTTCTATAATTACATACCTCTTAATACAAGTTGTTTTCCTATCATGCTACTTTTAATCGATTTACTTCTCCCTCCTTCTCTGTCTCTCTCTCCCTTCCTCTACCCCCCTCTTCTTTCTTCCCTGTCTCCTTCACTCTCTCACTTCTTTTTCTTAACTCACTTTTTTGCTGCTCAGTATAGGCAGTGAGTATTTACATATGAGGACATCATAAAAAAATTCAGTGAGATTTATTGCACATTATATGTTTGTATTTTATTGTGCCCACATATTAACGCATCAGAATAGAGCTCATCATATCTCTCAGTAATTGTGACTGGTGAGTGTATCCCCTAACCCAATAGAGATTCTCACTAATGCTTAATTGGACTTTTTGAAAACACTTAACTGGGCTTCCAACCTCCAGTCTTTCCTCTATCATATTATTTTTTTGTTCACCTGACACTTATTTAAATAAATATATTTATACATATTTAGTTAAAGACAAACTAAGGAACATCACAATTTTCAATTTTATTAGGATCGCTACACCAACAGGAGCTAAGGAAGCGGTTTCTATAGAGAAGGAGGAAAGCCAAGCAAGAACATCATTTAATTGGGTATAGCTTTAGCTATATAGCCTTATTTGGGAGAGCCTAGTTGGCTGCTTCTGATTGGTTGTTTTTAAGTTTCACTCTCTTGGATTCGAGTGCATTGACTCTGGCTTGGGTTTTGGTGTACTTACTAGGCCACAGATCCTTCTCAGTCTAATGGCCTCCTTGTTTAATTACTTTAAATATAAATATATAAATATATAAATATACAAATACACACACGCACGCACACACACACACACACACACACACGGACGGGATTACGATGTTCTTTGCTTAAAATTTAGCTAGTTCTATGATACTTGTGTGCTAAATGAACTCCTGTCGATTTCATTAGAAGGCAGGTCCCCAAGACCTATCTACAAACATTTGATGTACTTTTGGTGGTTTCTAGGAACCCGCACTTTAAAAAAGAAAAAGTGATTCTGTTTGCCAGTCTCATCACATTCAGTTCTCACCGTTCCTGTAAAGGGTAACTACTTTTGTTCTCCATGGCCTTTGGATGTCCTTCATCTAGTAGAATATTCTGAATCATGCTGCCTGAAAAGTATGTGTCCAAAGACTCCTGTATGTCACTGTCAAGAATAAAATGGCCATATTTCATCAATCCTTCTCAGTATCACATCCACGTCCCCAACACTTTTCTACAATATTGTGTTTAAGTGAATTAATAGGTCTTGTTCCACATGGAGGTTGTGACCTTTTTCTTTGTAGGCTCTCATTATTGTTCATATTTGTTATATTGATTGGAACAGGAACTAACATGTAATTGTACCACAGAAAATAATTTTTTTAGGACTCAGCATGAATTTTTCTTTTTTTTTTTTGGTTTGGACTATTTGATATGTAGATATACATGAGGACACTAGAAATCAGTTTTGCTATATGTAATTTCCTCATTTTTAAATTATGAAATTAATATTTACAATATAAGTATACTTACACAAAAATACAGATACGTATAAGTAAGTAAATACATACTAAAAGTTTTTCTCAATGAAAACAAGATAGTTGTGTTTTTTAATTTGCTTTTATTTTTTCAGTTAACAGAGTTTACTTCTTAGAGCAGTATTAGGTTGACAGAAAAATTGAACAGAATCTACAGAATGATGCTCTGCCCCCAATCTTCAGCCCACCTCCATCCATCATCCACCAAGTCTCTTCCTATTATTAACATCTTTCATTGGTGTGGTACATTTGTTAACATTGATGAACTGATATTGATACATTATTATTAATTAAAGTCCACAGTTTTTAATACTCTATTATTTTTTTTTTTTTTTTACATTTCTATGGGTTTGACAAATGCATACTATCATGTGTGCACAATTACATTATTGTACAGAATAGTTTCCCTTCCCTATAGTTCCTCTGTGCTCCAACACCTGGCAAAGACTGATCTTTTTAATCTACATAGTTTTGCCTTTTTCAGATCATATAATTGGAATCATATGGCATGTAGCCTTTACAGACTTGCTTCTTTCACTTATCAATATATATTTAAGGTTGCATCATGTCTTATGTGGCTTGATAGCTCCTTTCTTTTTATTGCTGAATATTAATGCATTGTCTACATGTGCCATAGTTTGTTCATCCATTAATTTATTGAAGGACTTCTTGGTTGGTTCCAAGTTTTGATAATTATGAATATAGCTCCTATAAGCATCCATGTACAAGATTTTGAATGGACATAGTTTTCAACTCATTTGGGCAATTATCGACTAGCATAATAGCTGGATCAAGTCATAAGACTATGTTTACCTTTGTAAGAAACTTTCACAGTAATTTCCAAAGTGGCTCCACCATTTTGTATTCCATTCCACATGAATTACAGTTATCTTTGCTCCATATCTCAACTGGATTTGGTGTTGTATTTTTAATTTTAGCCATTCTAAAGATGTGTACTGGTATCTCATTGTTGTTTTAATTTGCAATTCCTTAATAACGTGTTAAACAAAATCTTTCACAGCCAAAAGCTTTTCTAAAAAAAAAGGTTTATTGAGACATATGCTAGTTATAAATGGTCCTGGGACATGGAGTCTAAACAACCAGCAGCAGGGCTAGAATGTATATCCACCATCTGGGAGTTGATGGGCTTTTAGACATCAAGTTTGGGGAAGAGATATGTAAGTTGTTTTGAAAGAATTTACACTGACTACTGGTATTGATAAAGAAGGTGGGAGACAATAAAGTGGAGCTAGTTCTAGGATAGGTGCAGAGACCACGAGGAAGAAATATTTGCTCTTTTGGATTGGCTATGGACAACGATCCCAAAAGTTTATTCATAAGTAAGATGTAATGATACCCAGTGGTACCCAGTGGTCAGCTATTGGGCGATTCTCTCTAAATAATCATGGAGATAGCCACCTGGAAGTTAATTTAAAGTTTCAAAATCCATTCAGAAATGGAAGCAGTCTTTTGTTGGTTTTACCCTGCAGTTGTTAACTGATTAACTTCTCTTGTCTCTTCCTTCAACCCTCTGTACTGCTGTCATTTAATTTAGGATAGCTCAGAATTGTTTTCTTTTTCTTTTTTTTTTGTCACATGAACTTTTCATATGCTTATTCATCATCTGTGTATTCTGTATATATTCTTTGGTGAAGTGTCACTTCAGATCTTTTGCTCTGCTTTTATTTTCATTTATTTTGAAATTCCAAAATCACATGTTGTTAATCACTATAAAGTATAAATGTGGATTTTTTTTTACAAGTATCTATTTTTGACTGCATACACAAAATAATGTAACAGAAAAATTCTTTGTTGACATGGTCCAATTTTTCCCTAAAATAACCTTTTATCAATATTTTACATTGAAAGTGATCCTGTAAATTAGGCAAAGTGTCATTCTAAATTTGGAATAAATGACTAAAATCAGTAACTCTCATTTAATAGTAAACACACACAAATATTTACAGAACTTATCTTCTAATGTACAACCATAGAGCATGCCATTCAAGTAGGTTGCTATAATATAAAATGTTAAATTATAAGGAGCTATTCAATTAAAAGTCCTAAGCATGAAACTCTGATAGTTACTTTGATATATATAATCTGCCTACAAAAACAGATACGTCATTATGTGATATAGGCAGCCTAATAGGTAATTTGAGTTAAAAACCTACATTATTAAGGAAAAATTGTTTTATTACCAATTTTGGCAAAATAATATTTTCAATAAACACTTGAATGGATCAAGTGGATTTTTTTAAAGTGTCATTTTTGCTATAGGACATTTACAATTTCATACCAAGAGAAATTGGAAGATTATAATGTATTGTGATAGAGTTTCTATGTTAGTAAGAAAAAAATCCTAGTGAGAATAAGTTACTAGGGAGGATTTTGAGATATATATGCAAAGTCTCATATTTTAAAATGTTAATATTTACTCCACACTACAATCCTGATTCTTCTTTTGCAAATAGTATGACTACTTCATTTTGATTTTCAGGATTGCAATGTCTTCACCTTGAGCCCTGAAGTGAAAAAAAAGTGCTAAAGTATTTTAAATAGAATCATGCTTTATCTCATTCCTTAGCCCTTATATGACTCTGCCTCAATAAGATGTTTTTTGTAGATTTCTGAGAAATAACAAAAGATGGAGAAGAAATTTACAAAACAGAAGCCTACAAAGGATGTGTGTTTTGGTACTGTTATATAGATTTGCCCTAACTCAGTAAAACAAAGCCTGTATAGCCAAGTAGACCATGTTCACACATAGAAACATCCTGCTGTATATTTTCTGGTGCATTATATGTATTTTAAAGCCATGTTGTTTCTATTTTTTAACATTGTGTTTTATAGGCACTTAAAAATCCTCATTTAAAACTATACAGCCATTTGCTAGAATACTGTAGAAACACTGTGAAGAAATAGAATAAGAAGCATTAGATATTGTAATATATTCCTCTCTGTGCTAGGTACCATGAAAAATCAAAAATAAACATATCCTGGTTCCTATCCATAGCATCATGTAATCTAGTGGTTAAGTGTTTCAATAGATAATCAATCAGTGTTATGGATTCTCATATATTAAAATACCCACTTGAAATTCTAATAGTTATCTCAGAATTAACATTTCCAAATCGGAACTCCTATTTCCATTGCCCTCCCAACCACAACATGCTCTGTCCATAGCCTTCTGCATATAAATTAACGGTTATCTAATTCTTCCAGTTGTCAGGTCAAATACCTCGAGTCATTATTGATTCTTCTCTTTCTCCAATACTTCTTATCCATGACTTCAAAAAAATATGGCTACTTTACTTTTAAAATATATTCATAGCATGAATTTTCAGTACTCGTACTGCTACCAGCAGATTGGAGCCACCATCAACTTTCTTTTAAAATATGGCAATAGCCTCCTAGATGATATCCTTGTTTTTAACCTTGGCCCCCTATTTTCTTTGAAAGTCTATTGTATATTATCCATACATTCAGCAACCTGAATGAAAATTTTAAGATGTAGCAGAATGTGCCACTCAAATCTGATCAAAACACCACGTTGAATGCTTCGCCATTTCATTCACAGTAAAGCTAGAATCCTTACATAGTCTAGAAGGAACTACATGGCCTGCCCTCATTCCCACTAGATATTCTCTTCTACTCTACACCTGGTTCACTTAGCTCCTTGATGATCATCTAACACTCCGAGCGTACACCTGCCCTAGCGACATTGCTCCAGCTTTCCTGCCTGCAGCTGCTTTCCCCCAGATATGTGCTTGGCTGAATCTCTCACCATCTTCAAGCTTGGGTCCATTTTCACCTTCTCAAGTAGTTTAATTAATATTGCAACATGTGCCCTTTACCCCCATTTCACCTCATCTCGTCTGCCATTCCTAATCCTTTTTACTATGCTCTACTCTTTTTCTTTATATTTGTTCTACAGTCTTCTTGAAGATTAATCAGTTTCTTCTTTAATTCACTCCATTGGATGAGGACACACTGTAATGTTTTTATTTGACAGAAACACTGAGCTTTTTTGCTGTGCTCACAAAATATGGTGAATGCTGCTGCTGAGTGCCAATAGAAAGGCAGGGATCTTTAATACGGGAAGCGGTGCAACAGTGTATGACAAGTTTCAACTTGTTCAGTGCAGTCAGTTAGGTGTGAGCTATGGTTGAGAGGTGTGTTTTAAATAGTGCCATAAATCATCCTCCATCATGAAAATGCTCCATGTCACATGTTGCTTCTGGTATGGCAATTTCCGTCAATAAAAACATTGTGGTATGTCCTCATCCACCTATTCACTGGATCTGGCACTGTGTGACTTCTGGCTCTTCCCCAAATTCAGAATGATTCAAGATATCAAGGCTACCACCAAAGCACAACAAAAGACACTCATGAAAGAGGACTTCCAGAACTGCTTCAAAAAGTGGCAAGAACAATGAAAAAAGTGTGTTCGAAATGAGGGGGAGTATTTTGAGGGGGATTAAGGGTAATGTGTCTTTTATTATAATTTTTTTAAATTTAAACATTCCCCATATTGTTTGATCACACCTCATAGTATATTGTTTTTAAAGCAAACAAACAAACAAAAAGCAAAAAACTAGCTTCTGGGTCTAAACAGCATATGTCTGAGCTTATGAATTTTATCCAATTCTGAATGTATGATATAGAAGAAAAAATGTACTAACAGTGAGTTTTTAGTATTAAGCAAGAACTACCCAAATTAGCTCATTTCTAGCAGCATTTTCTTTACCATTTAATTATAAAATGTGGTGATTATATAGGCAGTCTATAACCCTCCTCAATTACCTTCCTTTAGTATTTACTAAAAATGGAAAATGATTATAAAAAACCTATAAAATGTGATGTATCTTAAAACTCACTGTTTTCTTCATAAAAATCCACATTATATTCTAAAACTTTGTAACATTTTACTTTATAAAAATCTAAGATTAAGAAATAGGAAGAAAGTAATTTCTCCTGAAGTGAAAATTATAGCCTACTGGCTACTTGAAAATCATTTTCAAATGGTTGGGCATAATGCCAATATTTAGTTATGATGTTCCACTTCAGATTCAAAGTTTCATTATCTTCTCAGTCTAATCCACACTGAGTAATTTTTATATTGTAGTCTTTAATTTAAAAATGTGTTGCTATATCTTTATACAAAGACTGGATTGATGAAATTGTATTTAATTATTTACAAGCTATTTGGTTTAATTGTTAAAGTTATTTTTAACACTTTTCCTTGTCATACTTTCAATTCTAAATTTGAATTTAACCAGTCTTATTTTCAGATTTAAACTTTTATATATTATGCTATAAATTAATGCAAAATTCTACATTTATCATTGAATGAAGGGGTGAAATCCATTTTATCCTTTATAACAATGAATCAATAATTCTTAATATAATAAACTACAAACAAGACATAGTACTTTTTAAAAGTATTTCATCTTGTTAACTAAAGTATTATTCATTGTACTTGAATTTATTTCCCTCCATTGCTACTACTTGTATTTTTACCAACGTTACCTTTCAAAAATATGGTTGAGGTAAACTGCATGATGTCTCCCCAAAAGATGTTCATGTCCTAATCCCTGGATCCTGTGAATAGTACCTTATATGGTAAAAGGTGGAATTAAGTTAAGGATCATGAGATGGGTGATTATCTTGGTTTATCCAGATGAACCCTAACTGCAATCACAAGTATCTTTACAAGAAGGAGGCACAGGTAGACTTTACACAGACAGGAGAAGTCAATGTGACCAGGTGAGCTGAGATTATAGTTGTGTGGCCACAGCCAAGGAAGAGGCAAGGAACAGATTCTCCCCTGGAGCTTCCAGAGAGAGTATGACTTGACCTACATCTTTTTTTTGTTTGTTTTGATTAAAGTTTATTGGGGTGACCATGGTTAGTAAATTTACATAGGTTTCAAGTGTATAATTCTGTATATATCATCTATATATCATGTTGTGTGTTCACTACCCATAGTCAGTTCTCCTTCTATCACCATATATTTGATCCTGTTTACCCTCATCTACCTCCCCCCACTCCCTTTACCCCTTGGTGACCTCTAAACTATTGTCTGTGTCTATGAGTTTTTGTTTCTTTATTTGTTGGTCTCGTTTCTTTGTTGCTTTCAGTTTTATATCTGACTTTGGCTCAGTGAAACTGATTTTAGACTTCTGGCCTCCAAAACTGTGAGAAAACAAATTTATGTTTGGGGTAATTTCTTACAACAGCCACAGGAAATTAATACAATATTATTCATAATCACTCAGTCTTTAACAGTGGAGAAAATGAGATTTTTTTTAAGAATAAGGTGGTGAATGATTATGTAATTATTTTGTAGTTAGGAAAATTAAAATTACATAAGTATTTGAAGTAAATTTTTAGACTTCTTTTCTGTTCTAGGAACTCACCTATATTCTGTTGTTCTTAAGGGAAAAAAAAAAGTAATAGGAATTGATTATGTTCAGAATTTCCAGGGCCTTTCATTTCCTCTGTTTGAAAATTCAATTGCTTTATTTCTCCGAAGAAGAACAGTGAATCTAGGCCGAGCTAGTCTCCATTACCTTATCTTCGCTTTCCATAATCTTTTATGATATATATTTTTTTCTTTTGGTTAGGAAGCAAAGCTTGAGGTAAAGGATAAGGAAAAGGAAACTAAAATGGATCCTATCTCAATAAATAGCTTGTGTTCTGGTTTAAAATATATAAGAGGGCAAGAGCAGCTGCTAGGGAAAAAGTTCTTCAAAAGAGGAGAGGCTTATGGAAAAGTTCTCTGGACTGGTCTGTATTTTCTCAGATTTGGGGAAATGGGACAACAACAACAAAAAATAGGATATTCCTGAACTTTCTCCTACTCCCCTTCACTCCTATGTCAATTCTCATTATGCAAAATCTAGTAATTGGATTTTTCTTAGGCCCTTTCAAGGTCCAAGGAAAGAAGAATACAGTGAGGAAACCAAAGATGGAGGGGCTTATCAAGTACATATGAGAAGAAAAAAAATGCAGAAAGCTCTCTAAATAGCTGGACCATGTTTGTAATTCAATAAACACTATTTCCATCTCCACTTAAAGCATCCAGAATTAAAGACCACTATAATTAATGTTTACATGTCTTTAACAGGGAGGAGAACATTTCACCAATTCTATTGGCTTTAAACAGGTTTTAGTATAAAGGAAACTTTTCTAGAAATGTCTGATAATCACATCTTCTTGAAGTATGTCGGCATCCACAGTTGTTGTTCCAAGCATTTCAGTCACCCTGTTTACTTGACTTAATTACTATTTCAGATTGACAGTGCTTTTGTCACTCAAGCAGAAGCAGAAATTTATGACTTTCTTAATGAACATCAGTTAGGGTTTTATAGACTCTATTAGTTTTTTTGGAATCTTTCTTCTGGTTTTTATATGTTTTGATGTATTCAGTCAAAGTCTTTGCTCTTTTTCCTCCTGTTATTGTTTTTCTGATTTTTCTCATATAGCATTTCTTCAGGCTAATTTTTTTTTTTTAAAGTTGTACACCCGTTTCCACTCAAACTTAGCCCTGCCTTACACACTACAAAGTTGGCAAATTCCAATCTGTATTATGCTTTAACATAATAAGAACAGGAAATAAGACGATGCCTTGTCTGTGTAGCTATAATAATGATAGTACTAACTCGTAGTCAGTTTGCCTTTTTTTTTAATCACCATATTCTGATAATTCTAAACAATATCGGGGATAAAACATTCTTCCTTACTGGGACACATGGTTCCAAATGCCTCCTCTTCCTGGGTATGCCATTTATAAGTAGTCCTCATCTTTTCCAAACATTGTTGTGAATACCATCTGAGAAATTTTTACTTACTGACCTTTCATTTTTTTGAAAAATAATTTATTTACAATAAAATGTATAACCCCTAAGTATACAGCTTGGAAGCATGCAGCAATGGAAACTTGGCAACCACCATCCCATTGAAAATATAGAACATATTCATTATGGAGAAATATCCCTCTAGCTCATTTCCAATCAATTCAAAGCGACTCACAGTCCCACTAAGAAGCAACCCTTTTCTCATTATATCACCATAGTTTAGTTTTACCTATTTTTGATACCATTTAAATGGCGTGTGTCTGGCGGCTTTTGCTTATCTTGTTTTTAAAACTGCATTTGTTTTTCTTTTCTTATTTTCAAGTGATTTTATACTTTTCTTCATGTAGGTAACAACATATTTACTGATATTTATTTCTAGTTAACATTTGGATTTTGGAGCTGTGGTGAATGTACTTTACAAAGTTGTTCACTATTTTATTAATTAAACTAATTTTTAATCATTTTTTTGGAGTTTTTTATATTGATAATTGTACACCTTTTAAATAATCCTATTTCTTTTCCTTGTGGTTTGCTATCTGTAATTTTTTCCTGCATGATTTCAAATTTTAGAATGAGAATATTAAGGTTCAGGTTCTTTATATATAAATAAGTTTTTATATAAGAAACATGAATAGTATCAGTATCAATAAAGAATGTATTATATATATATATATTTATATATATATACTATACTCTGTTATAATATACTAGAACATCAGTCTTTAGTTTTATTTCTTTCCTGTATCACTAATGCATAGGTCAAATAAAAATATAAACAAAACTCACACACAAAATCTGAGATACATTCTTGCTGCATGTCCACTGCCTCTCTTATAAGATGACTGTTCAAGGTCATCGATGCCTTATGTACTTTTGTTAGTTCATTTATATTTTGTTTAGTGTTTTTTGTTTGCTATATTAAAATTCTATCCTTTAGCTTGCCCCTCGCTGAATAAAATATTAATGCTTATAAAATATTTCTATTCCAAGGCCCAGAATATTTTAAGACTTCTACAGTATGATATTTATTAAATAACACTTTGATTTCTGTGCTTTTTAGCCAGGTTGTAAATAAATATATTCAGAAATCTAAAATTTGTGGTTTTCAAACTCCTCAGAAATCTTCGCCAGTAAAAGAAAATGCTTTTAATTTATATGTTTAACAAAGTGTTGAGTATTAATTTAAAAAATATTTTATTAAAATATAGCTAACATACAATATTATATGTTTCACATGTACACCATAATTATTCCCATTTATATATGTCTAAAGAAGTGATCACCACAAGTCCAGTAACCATGTGACACCATACCATGCTATCACAATATTGACTATATTCTCTATGCTGTGCATTATATCCCTATAACTTATTTGTTTTATATCTGGAAATTTGAACTGTTTATTTTCCTTATTTTTTAACTGTATTTTTTTTTTCTCTACAAGATGTTGTTAGTGTCTACCTAAACAAAAAGAAAAAATCATGTCAAATTTTCTTGGGTTTATTAGTCAAGGATTTCCTGAAAAACAGAACCAATAGAATGTTTCTCTGCTTTCCTTTCCATCCTTGCTCTTTCTCCCTTTTGATATGTCAGTATTTATTATAAGGAATTGGTCCATGCAATTATAATGGTTTATAAGTCCCCAAAGGTGCAGTTGGGAAGCTGGAGACCCAAGAGAGCCGGTAGTGTAGTTCCAGTTGGAAGGCTGGTAGCCTCAAGACCCAGGAGGAGCTGATGCTGATATTTCAATTAAAGTCTAATGTCCCCTCTTACAGGAGAGTCAGTTTTTCTGTTCCATACAGACCTTCAACCAATTGGAATGAGCCTGTGCACATTAGTGAGCAAATCTATTTTATTCGGCCTACTGATTCAAATATTAATCTCATCCACAACATCCTCACAAACTCCCCTAGAATATTGTTTTACCAAATGCCTGGTGTCTGTGGCCCAGTCAAGTTGAAACATAAAATTAATCATTGCACTAGGTAATTTTAAATTACGTAGTTGAAAATCACTGTAGAACAACTCAATTTTCAGTATGCTAATAGGCATTGCTAGTTAGCATAGTATGAATATTTCAGAAATATTTCCATAATATAATCCCTCATTTTGTTTTTTAAAAGGAACGATGTACTGTCTCAAGTAACTGCTGCAAGGAGCAGTTTGGAAAATACTTAAGTCTCAAAATAATGATCAAAGATAAAAAAAGTACTATTAGTCAAAAATTCTGTATTTCTACTCCTTGTTGAATTTCCAGAGATTTTGCATCTGCATTTATAGTAAATTACTAGTTTTAATCTCTTTACCTAGCTGTTCTTTGTCATGTTTAGCCAAACATATCAATTTCTCTTTCTAACATTCAGGTTTATTTATCTTGTAACCGAAATGAAAGTAGCAATAATATTTGTCAGACTTGTACCCAAATATTGTCTTACATATTTACAGACTATTTGGAGATGGCCTTTCCCATGTGATGGATGATTTTGATATTTTAGTGTTTCCTGTTAAACCCAGTTATCTGATATTTTGATATTCTATGTATCTTTCCTGGAACCATTGCTTTTAACATGAATGACTCTCCTTATCAGAAATGGCCAAATGGAAATTTGATATTATCTGGTGGTAATTTTGTAATATAAGTAAATTTTCTATCAATAAATGTTTTTTTTTCTGATTTTATTAGTGGGGCATATTAGAAATGAAATATGAAGGATTGATATGATTCAACTATTGTATGAAAATTCTTTTTCTCCTTATGGATTATTTAAATAGACAATTATAACATAAGTATAATGATTAAATTCTTACTGTTTGATTCATCAAGATAACCACAGTAGCTGGTTTGATCATTTAGTATTCTGATTATTTATCTTTTTTGACAGTCTTAGGTTAGGTGCTCAGTAATCTGATTAGGTCACTACATTTAAAACTCCAAATTAAACATATTTTGATACTGCAAAATAAATCACAAGCTTTTGGGGGAAGATTTAATGTAATTACCAAGAGTATCTGTGGTGATAATCAATACACTAATAAATCATACAAAGAAATCCTTATATTTAAGAATTTGAATTGTGAGGCAAATAGTAATTTCCATGTTGATTAAATTACTGAATATCACTATTCTCTGATGTAAATGGCTAGTCTTCAGTAGAATATTCTTAGACTTTGCAGTCTGTTTCTCTATAATTCCACATCTTATATAATTAGTGTATGTAAGTTTCCTAAAATGGTCTAGAATTCAAATCTACATGTCTGATTTTGTTTTCATTACTCTTCTAGATACGTGCTTTACCATATTATTTTAAAAAGCTTGCTTTAGCCTTTTTGCCATTCAAAGTCATTATGTTCATTTCAGCTGCTGGACACATTTGCATAGAGTTAGGTATGCAAATGAGGAGGTTAAATGAGACAATGTATGTTTCCTTAGTAAAACCTTGTGGGAGAGGAACAAAGGAAGTACACAAAGAATATTAGAGAGATGGGAAAAGAGCAGAAATCAAGAAGGGAAATGAGCTGAGGTGGTCACTAGTGTCAAACTTTGCAGAGCATGTCATAAGTGTAGTTATTGTGTTTAATGTTAATTCTCTCCCCAGGATAATTTCTGAAAGATACACTTTTACATCTTCTCTTTTGGCTCTCATTTCTGTCATGCTGGCCTCTTTTACTAATGGGATTACATAATTTGAAGAATTTTGTCGATGAAAAGGAATTTAGAAATAATCTAGTTCAATAACACAATTTTTTATGGATAAGATGAAAGTCAAGTAGCTTGTTCCAAATCACGTAGGTAGCAGAACAGTGACCAGATGGACCCAATGTTTGGACCTTCTAATCAAGAGAACCCTCTATTACCCCAGAGCGTCATTCTCATTTATTATTTTCTTCTGTGTCACCCCAGCCTTTCCCTTGAATATCTCCAAAGGTAAGATAGTATATCTTGGTGGTGGACCCAGTAGATGCTTTGTCTAAGCAACTGCTTGGGGAAGTGAAATTACTGGCAACTGTAATATTTTATTAGTAGGAAGACCAGGCTTTTGGATGTGTTGAGACAACAGTTAGTATCTCCTTGAAACAATGTGTAATTTCATGTAGTCAGACTTATTATAGTTATAAATCCTGAGGGCCAAAAAGGAAAGAAGACTCCATTTCCTCAGCTCTTTTTTTTTTTTTTTTGCTCCCTCAAGGAGGGACCATGATGCCAAAGGCCTGTATATCTTACTATTGTGCCAATAAAAGAAATGGGAGTTACTATTCAGCAGTAAGAAAAGATGATATAGGAACATTTGTGACAACATAGATGGATCTTGAGATTATGATGCTAAGTAACTTTTACAAAGCAACATAGATAAATTCACTATTATAAGCTAACTGATTACATGTAAGTTTATTCATGTAAGTTTATTACATGTAAGTTTATTCCTTCATTTTATCTATACTGCCAGAAAGATAATCATGTAAATAATTTATCTTTTGAGACATGATATATATTGAATTTGGGATATAAAATATTAATTACACCCGCTTAATGGCACTTCATGTTAAGATCTATGGGAAGCTTTTAACGCTTCTAAAATAATTCTTAATTTCAAATCCCTATTAAAATATATCATTATGAATTTATATTAATCAAAAAGACGATATGTTCATTTTATGACACTTCTTATATCATTAAATATGATAGAAAACTTTGAAATATAAATGTTCACATTATAGGACTATTTAAATGAATTATGGCACATCTATATGTAGAATATTATATAGCCATTAATAAACTAGCTGTGAAGAAATGTAAGGTAATAAACATAATACAAAATACAATGAAATATTGATATTTAGTGAATATAATATTGAGTAAAATCAATTGTACGTACGTGCAACCTGACCTTCATTATGAAAATATATGTGTGTGTCAGAAATACAGAATTTAGAGATTTGAATAGGTTGCTTACTATCCAACCATAGATACCATATAGCAGAGACCCAGAATCTATTTTAATTAAATAAATATGGATAAAATATACCTGTCATGGTAGAGATTCCTAAACTGCTTGCTTTATTCATCTGTTCTGACATTTTTAGTTCACAGCAATGAGTACCCACTAAAATCATAATTATCATTGCTAAATTAATGCAGACACTAAGAAAATGTACACATTAGGCTGTCTCTGCAAGAGGAGAAAAATTCTTGTTTCTATACTTCTGCATTAGTTATTTGGAGTTAAAAAAGATAATTTACTAGTATTTTAATAATTTAACCCTAGTCCATTTAAGGTAGTTACAAAGGTAACAAGTATTTGAATATCTGAGTGGAATCGTCCTCTACTAGTTTGTACCCAAATCACATACAGGTAATGTGCAAACTTCCAATGAAGTCCAAGACCCCTATATGAGCTATAATACACTACACACACTTCAATTAGTTATCTAAAGTTCTGTTTACGGCTTTGTTGGCCCAAATATAATCTGAGATCCTTTAAGGATAAAAAAGTCTTCATCTTTAGAAACTCAGTGCATATAACAGAGGGCATGCCATATATGTATATGTGTGTGTCTGTACAAATATATGGGTGTGTGTGTGTGTGTGTGTGTGTGTGTGTGTATATATATATATATGTATATTTCCTAGTTCTAGATTTTGTTTTTCTTTTTTGCAAGCTTTCTTAAGATGTAATTGACATATAACATTGTGTATGTTTAAGGTGTATGTGTTGATTTGATATACTTATATATTACAAAATGCTTACCACAATAAAGTTAGCTAACACCTCCATCACGTAACATAATTATCTTTGGTGTGTGTGTATTGTGAAAACATTTAAGATCTACTCTCTTAGCAACTTTCAAGTATATAATACAGTATTAACTGTAACCATCATGCTGTACATTTGATCTTCCAAAACTTGTTTGTATTTTAATTGGAAGTTTGTACTCTTTGTCCAACATCTCCTCCTTTCCCAACACTGCCCGAGCACTGGTAACCACCACTCTACTCTCTGTTTCTATGAGTTTGGCATTTTTAGATTACACATATGAATGGTACCATAGAGTGTGTGTCTTTCTATGTCTGGCTTATTCCACTTGGCATAATACCTTTAAGATTCATCCATGTTGTCCCAAATGACAGATTTTCCTTCTTTTATAAGGCTGAATAATATTCCATTCTGTGTGTGTGTGTATGTGTGTGTGAAATATACGTACAGAGAGTGCCAAAAAAAGTATACACATTTTAAGAAAGGAAAAAACTGTATTAAAATTACGCTGATGGTAACCACTTTTAGCACCTCTTGTAATTGCTGAAGTCAAATGTGACTCGTATTCATCTTTTGTTATTGGTATATAATGAGTATTACAATTTTAACACGGTTTTCCTTTCTTAAAATGTGTATACTTATATGTATATATGTGTGTGTGTGTGTGTAACCCATTTTCTTTATCCATTCATCTGTCAATGGACACTTACAATATCCATACTACAATAAACATAGGAGTAGAAATATCTCTTTGATTCCATTAACTTTGGTTATATATCCCCGGAAGCAGGGTTGTTAGATCATATGGTAGTTGTGATTTCTCGAGGAACTTTTATACTCTTTTCCATAACGTCAATACCAATTTACATTGGTACCAAAAGTGTATAGGGGTTCCTTTTCTCCACATCCACACCAATATTTATTCTTTTCTTTTTCATTATAGCCATTCTAATAGGTGAGGTGATATCTCATTGTAGTTTTGATTTGTATTTCCCGGATGTTAGTGATGTTAGCATATTGTTATGTACCTGTTGGCCATCTGTATGTCTTCTTTGGAAACATGTCTACTCAGTACCTCTTGATATTTTTTTTACAATTGTATGTATTTTTGCTATTGAGTTCTCTATATATTTCGGATATTAACTCTTTATCAGATATATAATTCACAAATAGTTTCTCCCGTTTTGTAGGTTGTCTTTTATTTTGTTGAGTGTTTCTTCTGCTGTGCAGGACCTTTTTAGATTGACATAGACCCACTAATTTCCTTTTGCTTTTGTTGTTTTTGCTTTTGTTATCATACCCAAAAAATCAGTTCTAAGTCAAATGTCAAGGATATGTTTCTTTTAGGGTTTCAGTGCTAATGTTTGTTTTTAATCCATTTTGAATTAATTTTTATGTATGGCTTAGATAATGGTCAAATTTCATTCTTCTGCATGTGGTTATCCAGTTTTCCCAACCATTATTGAAAAGACTATACTTTCTCAATTGAGTATTCTTGGCTCCTTTGTCAAATATCAGTGGACCATGAATGTGCGGGTTTATTTCTAGGATCTTGATCCTTTCCCATTAGTCTATGTGTATATTTTTATGCCAGTATCAAAATGTGTTGGTTACTATAACTTTGTAGTATAGTTTGAAAATAGGAAGTGTAATATCTTCAGGTTCATCTTTCTTTCTCAGGATTGCTTTGGATATTCAGTGTGTTTTGTGTTTCCATACAAATTTTAGGGTTTTTTTTGTTTTTCTTTTCTACATCTGTGAAAAATTGCAGTTTTGAAAAGGATTGCATTGCATCTATAGATTGTTTGGGATAGTATGGACATTCTAACAATATTAATTCCTTTCCTCCATGAACACAGGATATCTTTTCATTGTTTGTGTCATTCCGTTTGTTTTATCAAAATCTTGTATTTGATACTTTCCATTATACAGATCGTACACCTCCTTGGCTAAATTTATTTCTAAGTACTTTACTGTTCTGATGCTGCTGTGAACGGGACCGTTTTTTTCAATTCTTTTTCAGATATTTTGCTGTTAGTTCATACGAATGTGACAGATTTCTGTATGTTGATTATGTAAGCTGCAACTTTCCTGAATTTGTCAATATTTTCTAACCGTTTTTTGTTTGAGGTTTTGGAATTTTTTGTACATAAGGTTATCTGCAAAGAGAATTTTACTCTTCCATTCCTGTTTGGATGCTTTTTATTTATTTTTCTTGCCTGATTGCTTTAACTCAGACTTCCAGTACTATGTTAAATAGGCATGTGAGAGTAAGCACAATTGTTCCAATCTTACAGGAATCGTTTTAACCTTTCACTACTGAGTATAATGTTGGCTGTGGATTTGTACTATACGGCCTTTGTTGTGTTGGGGAATGTTCCTTCTATATCTAATGTGTTTGTTTGTTTGTTTGTTTGTTTATCATGAAAGGATATTGTATTTTGTCAAATGCTTTTTTTGGCCTTTTTTGATATGATAATATTTTTATTTTTTACTCTATTAATGTGGTGTATCATATTAATTGGTTTTCATGTTAAACCGTCCTTTCATCCCAGGGATATATCCCTCTTGATCATGGTGTATAATCTTCTTAATATGCTCTTAAATTTGGTACCTAACAGTTTGTAGTGATTTTTCCATCTATATTAATCAGGGATATTGGTCTGCAGTTTTTTTGCAGTGTATTTATTTGACTTTGATATCAGGGTAATGCTGACCTTGTAAAATGAGTTTGGAGGTATTCTTGTCTCTAAAATTTGAGAAAGGCTAGCATTTATTCTTTAGAAGTTTAGTAGAATTTACCAGTGAAACCATCTGAACCTGGGCTTTTCTATATTGGGAGGTTTTGGGTTATTGACTGAATCTCTTTACTCATTATTGGTCTGTTGATATTCTCTGTTTCTTAATGGTTCAGTCTTTGTAGGTTGTATATTTCTAAGAATTTATCAAGTTTTCTAAGTTATCTTATTTGTTGGCATATAATTGTTCATAGTAGTCTCTTCTGGTCCTTTGCATTTCTGTGGTATCAGTTGTAATGTCTCCTTTATTTCTGATTTTATTTTTTGTCTTCTCTTTTATTCTTAGTTAGACTAGGTAAAGGTTTGTCAATTTTGTTTATCTTTCCAAGACACCAGCTCTTATTTTCATTGATCTTTTCTATTTCATGTCTCTATTTTATTTATTTCTGCTCTGATCTTTGCATTTCTTTCCATCAACTAACTGAGGGTTTAGTTTGTTCTTTTCTTTCTAGTTCACTGAGGTATAAAGTTAGGTTGTTTATTTGAGATCTTTCTTTTTTTTTAATGTAGGTATTTATCATTATAAACTTCTCTCTTAGAACTGCATCTGCATCATCCCACAGGGTTTTATATGTTATGCTTACATTTTGTTTTGTTTGTTTCAAAATACTTTTGGTTTTACTTTTGGGTCCTTCTTTGACTCATTGGAATTTCAGGAATGCATTGAATTTCCACATATTTCTGAATTTTCCGCTTCCCTCCTGTTATTGATTTTTGGTTTCATTCTACTGTGGTTGAAAATATACTTAGTTTGATTTCAATACTTAATTTGTGAAGACCTATTTTGTGACTGTCATATGATCTATCCTAAAGCGTGTGTGTGTGGAAAGAATGTGTATTCTACTGCTGGTGGATGGAATGTTTTGTACTTGTTATGTCCATTTGATCTAAAGTATGGCTTAAGTCTAACATTACCTTGTTGAATTTCCCTCTGGATACTCTATCCATTATTGAAAGGAAGATATTGAAGTCTCCTACTGTTCTTGTATTGTTGCTTATTTCTTCCATCAGATCTCTTAATATCTGCTTAATATATTTAGGGGCTCCTATGTTGGGTGCATATATATTTATGAGTATTGTATCTTCTTGATGAATTGACCTTATGTAATTACCTTCTTTGTCTTCAGTTATTTTGGGGGGCTTAAAGTCGATTTTGTGTAATTTAAGTATAGTTATTCTTGCTTTCTTTTGGTTTCCAAAACTGAAGTGAGTCTGCTGTAGATAGTATATAGTTGATTTCTGTTTTTTATCTATCTAGCCACTCTCTGTCTTTTGATTGAAGAATTCAATCTATTTACATTTGATTGGTAAGGACTTACTACTGTCATCTTATTATTTGTTTTCTGGCTGTTTTGTACTTCCCTTGTTATTTTCATTCTCTCTTGATGCCTTCCTTCATGAATTGACAATTTCCTGTAATGGTATGCTTACATAATGGTAGACTTACATAAAACATCTTATAGATATAAAAGCTTTTTTTATACTAACAATTTAACTTTTATCACATACAAAAACTCTACCTTTTTATATTTGCTGAAGCATTTTCTTTTGTTATAGCCTCAAATTGTAATTCTTAAAAGTTTGAAATAATGTGAATACACTTAAGTCTATAATTTCATGAAATGTGTTTTTGGCAGCTCAGTCTTGACCCAAACCAACTACCAACAGAGCCTTTTTGTGATATTTTCTTCGTAATGTAATCTCATACTTGGTCTCTAGGTAAGAATTATGCCAACTCAGGTAAAATCTAATAACAAAAAAACTAAATCACTATTGCAACCATAGAAAATAATGAACAACTTTTAAAATTCATGACAAATTCTAGATAGAAATATTTTACTTCAATGTAAAAAATATTCTGTGAACCCAGCTATGTAGACTTTCTGTCCAAATCAGAAATAACACGACACAGCTTCCTAAACAATAGTAACAAATAGGTCATTTTATAAGGTGAAAATTACTTAGGAAGAATACTGTCTAGAAATATCTTTCAGTATAACCCAAAATAGGAGTGGTGAGTCAGGCTTGCATTTATTTGGCATTTTTACAAAGAAACCAAAGAATAATGTTGAAGCAATTGTCTAGATAATATATTTTTTTATAAAAAGAATTATCGTCTGATTATAGAAATGCGGGTTTGGCTGCTTTATTTTGAAACTGGGTTTATTTTTTATCAGTAGCCTGTGTAATGTATCTGAACTTCAGACATGTTCTGTCTGCTAGCACTCCTAATTATTTATTATAGATCCAGAGTTAAGTGATAGAGTCAAATGCTGATTTCAGTATAGTAAAAAGATAATAAAGGGTAGTAAAAAGGTCCATAACTGCATCATAATGTATTTATTCCTCAAAGTTTGCAACCAATGTGTACTAAATGCCCATCATATGCAAGAGGCTGAGCAACATGATTCATTCTGCTAAAGCAAAAATAACATCAATTTCATGGGTTAAAAGCAAATCTTGAAATTTACTGTATGTTGTATTTTTCTTGGTGGGAATAATTTAAATCCCTTTGGTCTCCACTAGGAAAATTTAAGTCACAAAATATATATAGGTATGGTAAGAGGACATTTGGAGAGGCCAAAGAAACAGAGATATGTAAAACTGACAAAATGGAGGTGAAATGCACTAAAACTAGGCCAGTTCCTTGCAATAGATTGTTGAAAATCAGTAGTTGTTGGTATTAATGTAATTGTTTATAAAGGAATAAGTGGTATCTCTCCTATACTCTTCCTAAATACTTATATTGCTTTGGGATAATTATCTTGAAGTTCTGTTTTTCAGTTTCCTTATACTTGATAAGTCTGATATTGATAATCTTCTCATTTGATTATTACATAGAATTGATAAAATGAAAATAAAAGTTCCTACCAATTTCTTGGTGCAGATTAGGCACTTATTAAATGTTCACTCCACTTTGTTCTTTTAAGAGCTCTGTGATTAAAAAAAAAAAAATCTATGACATCTTTGAACTCACAAGCGGTTGATGCTGTTTGATTTGTTGACTCATTTGAATGTTCAGCTTAGTCATCACTGTCTTTTGGAGAAATTTGTCTTTTAATGTCTCATTTTTGCAGTAGCCATATACTATGAAAATTAAGAGCTGGAAAAAGAAAAGAAACCCTATTGTTTTAGTTTAGCCCTACCATTTTACTAGGTGAGGTAAAGGTTCATGTGACTTGACCAGTATTACCAAGCTAGTCAGTGTCAGAAACAAAATTCAAACCCAGCCTTTCTGATTGAAAATTCATATATTTACAGGACAGAATGTTGTCATTTTTTATTAGTACAATCACTGTCTAAACTAGGATGTTTGGCTGGTTTCATTCTTACTAAATTCTTCATACAGCAATAACACTTATTGCCATTATGTCAGAATAAGCAGAATCAAAGCACTTGTCATGCTGACTACATTTCACCTCAGAGAAATGAATATAATAAAATTTCTAAATTTGCACATGAAGAAAGATGTTTCTCAGAGAAGTTACATAATTTTACTTCTTATGTAGTACTTTAAATCAGACGAGAGTGTGATTAGGGCGCTGAATTTTTGACTACATCTCTCAAGATAAGGAAAGCAAGTAACAGAGATTCCTTGTGACTATATATCACTAAAAGCATTAATTGGCTTTATTTATTTATAGGGTAGATATCTTCTATATGAGACCAGGAGGTCCATCAGACTTTATGAAAAACTTGCCCAGAGATAATGGATTGAGATTATACCTAGCAAAGCAATTTCATTCCTTTTTTTCAAATAGCTCTTCTGTTTAACATTGAGAATATGTGTCTTTATTGCATTTATTACAATTAAACATGTAGATTTAATGGGACATAGTTTTTGAACATCTTTGTTGTAGTTAAAATACACAGACACAGATGTCTGCTTCTTTTTGTTTGTTTGTTTTTTGGTCCCTTCTATTCTCCTCAAAGCTTCCAGACCTCACTGTGAACTCCACTCTTCAGCCATGTGATTCAACAGGTTCTACAATACTCTTTAACTTTGGGTGATGTAAGAATATATTAATTCCTTTTCAGAACTTTACATCCTTTTCCCTTTTTGTAGAGAGAGATTGATTGATTGATTATTGGATCTTCCTCATAGTACGCAGATTTTAGAGAAAAATAAGTAAAATGCCTACTAAACCAAACCAAACAACAACAAAAAAAATTGAATAGTAACCTGAATATGTAGGCCAAACAAAACAATGCAAACACCTTTCATTTAGCTTCATTACAGGGCTTAACAACACTAACTTAAGAGTCTGAAGCTATTCACCTTTTGTCCACATATAATATGATCTATGCACCCTATCTCCTTAAAAGCCTCATGTAGCTTGCCTATAGGAAGACTTTATCTATGTCTGATAGCATGTAGACTGCAGCCTCTTCATGAACACCCACTAGGTGGTCACCACCCATCCCTTCTTTGATGCCAAGAGCCAAGAAAATCGTCCCTTCCTGGATTCTCAGTAAAATGCCTCACTAATATTTGCCACTTGGTTCCTTTTTGTTACTAAGTCCAATAATCTTAGATTTCACCTTTCCTATTATACATTATATTCTGATACCTCCTACTAGACTCGTTGCATAATTGTTATTTCTATCTTTTGTGCTGTTCCTTCAGCGCTGAGATTCTGACTTGTGCTTTTGCATTGTTTATCATTTTAGACCCAGAAATCTGTGCTTGGATCTCAACTAAACCTCTGTTTACAACTGATCTTAGACTGTTGCCCTTTCCCTAGGCCTGAAATTTAGTTGCTCTTTGATTATTTCTACAGTGTATGTTCACATACATGGGTTATGGAATGAACACCATACTGGAACAAATACATAGATCAAGATTGAATGTTGACTCTTCAAAGAACATAAGCTTAGTTCCCTTTTTGTGATTGAGAATCTAGAAAAGTTCAGCTTTTCTTGATTTATCTGGACTTATAAATAAAAAGGACAAAAAGATAGCTATAGGTTTGATTTCTGGAAAGTGTGGCAATAGTAGACCTTCCATTTTTCTAAAATACACAATAGCTAGGGTTGAGTGGTAAGACATATACCTTCCCTGACCATCTTTGGGTCTCTTGGCCAACTGTAACTGCCACCACTGTAATTTGCTGAGTCACTTACAGTGGACTCCATAATGTCTATAATGTGAGTGTCACAATTACTTTAAAACAATCAGGTCTGGCACCTCTAAGCTCCTCATTGCTTTTATAGTTAGTGATTCTGGCTAACCAAATAGTATAGAGCTTCTTGGCTTAATCATGTAACAAACATTTATCAAGCATGTGTATAATTCTTAGAAACTGTGGATGAATTAAACATACAACATTTTTGGCATGTACCCTCCAGGAAGTTTCCTCCTCATTGTGCATTCGATATCCACATATGAAAAATTATATAACTGGATAAAGCAATTATATGCTGGATATCACAAGGCTGTATGTGATTAAACTTCGAATTAAGACAAAATGCTGGTTAGGCTTCTTAATTTCTACAAAAGTATATTAAACTCTCAATTGTTCACTCTCATGACTTTGTTTCTCATAAGTCCAAAAATAAGCACTCCAGGGCTTGCCATGGACTGTACCTGTCTGCTCTTATCACACATTTAGGTTAGAGATATTACATTTATGGGAGATATTTGAAACACATGGTTCATCCATTTTTGTTACCTATTCCTATGACACATACTATTTTAAATCAGTCCACAAGAATAGCATACGCTTGATCTCAAAGAACTATGGACCCTGAATTGCAGTTTAATGTAAAGATGTGTCCTTTATCCAAGAGCACTATAAGGACCAGCTACGCAAAACCCATTGCTGTAGGACACTTATGTTGTTTCCATATCTTGGCTACTGTGAATAATGGTGAAATGAACATGGGAGTGCAACTATCTCTACGAGATCCCAATTTCCATATCTTTGTATATATACCTAGAAATGGGACTGTGGATCATGTGATAGTTCAATTTTTAAGCTTTTGAGGAAACTTCATGCTGTTTTCCATAAAGGCTGCACCAATTTATATTCCCACCAACAGTGCTACAGAATTCCCTTTTCTTTACAATCTCACCAACACTTGTTATGTCTTATCTTTTTGATAACAACCATTCTAACAGGCATGAGGTGATGTCTCATTGTGGGTTTGATTTACATTTCCCTAATAATTAATGTTGAGCATCTTTTCATGTACCTGCTGGAAATCTGTGTCTTTTTTTTTTTTGAAAAAATGTCTACTTAATTCTTTTCTGTCAAACAGGTTGCCAGTTTTTTGTTTTGTTTTGTTTTTGCTATTGAGTTTTATGAGTTCTTTATATGTATTTTGTATATCAACCCCTTATCAAATATATAAATTACAAATATTTTCTCCCATTTTGTAGGCTGTACTTTGATTTTGTTGATTGTTTCTTTTGCTGTGCACACCTTTTTAGTTTGACATAACCTCTCCTACATATTTTTCTTTTGTTGTGTTTGCTTTGCTATCATATTAAGGAATCACTGCTGAGACCAATGTCAAAGAGTTTTTACCCTATATTTTCTTATAGTTTTCCAGTATACAATATTGAATTTAAATCTTTAATCCATTTTGAATTCATTTTTGCAAGTGGTATTAAGATAGGGGTCCATTTTTATTTTTCTGCTTGTGTTTATTCAGTTTTCCAGCATCATTATTGAATAGACTATCCTTTCCCCCATTGAACATTCTTGGCTCCCTTTCAAATATTAGTTGACCATATGTATGAGCATTTATTTCTGGGTTCTCAATTCTATTCCATTGGTTTGTATATATCTTTATGCCAGTACCATGCTATTTTATTACTATAGCATTGCAGTTTTTTTGTTTGTTTGTTTGTTTGTTTGTTTTTTTTTTAATAAGTAAGTGTAAGGCCTCTGATTTTGTACTTTTTTGTCAGGATTTCTTTGGCTAGTTAGGGTCTTCTGTGGCTACATAAAAAAAAAATAGGATCTTTTTTCCTATTTCTGTGACAAACACCATCAAAATTCTGGTAGGAGTTGCACTGAATCTATACATGGCTTTGGATAATATTGACATTTTAATAATAATAATTCTTCCAGCCCATTAGAATTTTACTTCTTCCTTCTCTATTCAGATGCATTTTATATCTTGCCTCATTGCTCCAGCTAGGATTTCCAGTAGTATGTTGAATAGGAGTGGTGTGAGCCAACACTCTTCCCTTGTTGGTGATCATAGAGGAAAAGCTTTTCAGTCTTTCACCATTTAGTATGATGTTGGCTGTGTGTTTTTCCTACACAGCCTTTATTGTTTGGAGGTATATTTCTTCTATATCAAATTTGTTCGGCAATTTTTATTATAAAATAATTTGTACTTTGTCAAATGCTTTGTTGCACCTAAATAAATATCACATGATTCTTATCTTATATTTTATTAATGTGGTGGGTATCAAATTTATTGATTTGCATATGTTAAACCAACCTTGCATCCCAGTGATAAATCCTACTCCATCATGGTGAATGATCCTTTTTTGTTAAATTTTTATTAAATTTACTGGAGTGACATTGGTTAGTAAAATTACATAGGTTTCAACTGTACATTTATATAATACATTACCTATATATTGCATTGTGTGTTCCTCACCCAGAGTCAGTTCTCCTTCCATCATCATACACTTGACTCTGTATTCCCTCTTCTACCATTCCCCGCTTCCCGCCTACCCTCTGGTAACCACTAAACTGTTGTCTGTGTCTATGAGTTTTTGTTTCTTTGTTACTTTCAGTTTTATATCCCACCTGTGATCCACTTACTTTGCTGTTGAATTCACTTTAGTAAATTTTACTAAATTTTATTTTGAATATTTATATCTCTATCCATAAAAGATATTGGTCTGTAATTCCCTTTTTTATATTATTTGTATCATGTTGGCCGTATAAAATGAGTTTGGGACTTTTTCCTTCGCTTCTGTTTTCTGGAAAAGCCGTCCCTTTAGTATTTGTCCTTAAGGCCAGGTGAGTTTTGTAGGCAACAAAGTGTGGGTCTTGTTTTTTTACTTATCCACCCACTCTGTGCCTTTTGATAATTCATTAACATTTAGAGTAATTATTGGTAGGTTGATATTGTGATTCATAATAAGAAATATATATTTGGACTTAATCCTCATTCTTGGCCCACATCCCAAAAGCTTGGAATTTCCTGAATGATAAAAGTAATGGGAGCACCTTCTGTCACATTTGGTCTCTTGTCCTTGGTTCTTGAAACAACATCAAAGCCATAAAGCAGAAATGGGTATCTCGTTTTTTTTTTTTTTGTTTTTTTTTTCCGTTTTTTGTTTTTTAAAGAGGCCCCTTTACACAAAAAGGGGGCTTATGTTAATGAGGTGAGTTTTGGAAAGCACCTAAGGTTGGAGGCTGGTTGCCAGAAGAACCACCTCTCCCCCAGAGTTTCTTCATGACAACTGTTTTTAATTATAATCTTCCATGACTTAACTGAGTTTCTGAAGAATTGATATTTTATTTTTGTGATACCATGCTATTGTGCTTTTTTCCTGGTACTTAGTGGATTGTTCCTTCTCTGGTGCATTTGAAGTAGTGAACTCCTCTCCGAGTTGCCTCTAGTTATATTTCAGAGATAGTGCTTTCCATTCTCCACTGCCTTTGCCAATACCCTTGTCACTGCTTGTACCTTGGAGGTTGTGTGTTTCTTGCTGCATGTGCCATCACTCCTTCCAGAGCCTCTGTCTCGGGAATCACCACAGTGGCAGCCATAGGCACTGGGACCTTGAATGCAGCACCTGCTTCTGTGAGGTCCATGGTTGCACTCACTGTGCTATGGGGCAGGGTCACTGGCACTGACATGGCTCCTGGAGTCTCAGGTTGCCAGAGCTTTTGCTTCTGCTTTGGTTTCTCAGGTCTTGGGTACAACACCTGGTGCTGGAAGGGCCAAGGTACATTCACTGCAGCTGGTGGGGTCAAGCTGGCTGACGGGGTCTTAGGCACTGCTGTGGTTCCTGGAGCCTCCGATCAAGGACTTCTCTCCTCTCCTGGTCCACCAACCCCACAAGGTCCCATCTACCCACCTTCACATACACGGATGTATGGATCTCTCAGGCATCTGAGTGTGCTATGTGGAGGATCCATGTTGGCTTGTGGATGGCTTACTGGTTGTAACTTAAAGGAGAGAGACAAAAGGAATGACACATACCATCATGATGCTGACCTTAATTCAGGGTAAGGTTTTTATGCAGACTTCATTATCATAGTTTTAAAGAGTTTATCTAGCTCTAACAAAGGAAACAAATAATTATTGACTGTCTGATAGTGATCATGTCCCATGTACAAACATTTTTGGTTCCAATATAGTGAGGTAGGTAATATATTCTAATATTTACAGATATGGTACAAGTAAAGCATTTTGTCAAGGTTACACAATAATTAAATGACAGACAATTTCAAACACAAGTTTATCTGAATAAAAATTTATACTCTTTCCTGACTTATGTACTGCTTCTCTGTACAATATGTTTATGGTGTTTTAACTCTCAGTGAAGCTTTCAAGATTGTATCTTCACTCATTGACTCATTTAAAGAAAAAAAAAGTCATTTTAATCATTGATTCATTCATTCTTTTAAGAAGAAACTTTGGGTGTCTATTATGCTTTATACATTGCTTCTTTTAGCTAGTTGCTTGGAATACAAAATGAATAAATTTGTTTCATCATAGAGATATTAGTCACAGCAGTTGGCCTAATTCTGACTTGAGTGATTCTATTTTCACATGCTTAAATCTTTCTTCTCAGGAAGGAAACTGATTAAACATGACAATTTCATTTTCACTTTTTACAGCTAAGATTCTGTTTTGCACCCTCTTAGAGATGGATCTACTTCAGAGAAGACGAACTGATGTGAGCACTTTGCAGAAGTTCAAATATTAAACAACAATTCACAAACTACTTCAGGATTTAATGTGGGGACTTGGAACTCCCTGGGTTTCCAAAACGTTCTTGAAAAAAAAAAAAAAACACAACATTTGCATATTTAAAGCAAAGGTGAAATTCTAAATGCTTTCACCTTTCAGAGTATATCAAAATCTAAATTTATTTGTGACTATGCTGTAGGTATTTACGTGCATCAGCTTGTTATATTTAAGTTGGCTGAATGTTTTAATAGTATAATAAGAATAGTTTTATCAAAACGTAGAAGAAATTGTATTTCATGATTATAAAAATGTAGCATCAATCGTCTCATGAATTCTTCTTGGCTATCTTATAAAATATGAGAGTAATACAAGACCTGCAAGGATACCCTCCAGATCCATAGGTATAAAGCACTAGATTCTGAAAGTTACAGCACTAGTAAATGGATAGTTGCTTGAAGCCGTATTGTCGAATATATTTATTTAATATGAGGGTCATAGTATGTATCTTCCAGGAAATTAAAAACCCTGTATATTTAAATTCCATTGTGATCAACCTTCAATAACCAAATGAAATGTGTCATTAACATTTTTCTTAGAATTTCAGACAAGACGATGAGGCACTGGAAGTGCAGTTTTAGCTTTTTACTAATCCTCACATAAAAAGAAAGAAACTACATAGTAAAACCAAAAATTTGTAGACAGTACTTACAACAAAAATAGATGTCAAAGAATCTGCATGAGGCCTGAAATAACAAATAGCTGTCAGCAAATTATTAAGACCCACAAGACCTGGGAGTTATTTATGACTGTGTGGGAAAACATCAGAGGGAAGTCACAGGACATTTGAAAAGACTAACAGAAGAATTTCAAAAATGCAAGTTATTCCTTGGAAAGCAGAGCAGAAAACAAAACAAAACAAAACAAAACAAAACAAAAACAAAAACAAAAAAAAAACAAAACAAAAAAAACAAGATTTATATGGGAAAAGAAAATAGACTATCATGAAATTTTTAAGACATGTATACCTTATGCTACAGTAAAATGGAATAACATATTTAAAGTACTCAAGAAAAGAAAATATGAGTCAAAGATTTCTTACGCAGCACAATTGACTGGCTTAAACCCATATGGTTTTTGCCTATTGCATTCCTCAGGGCATGCCAGATGCCGACATAAGTCTTAATTGGGCTGGAAAAGTCAAGTCCCTATGAAATCTCAAAACTGATCCCTGAGGACACCTCTCCAGGGAAGGAATGCAGACTGAGGAGAAACTTCTGGGAATGGAATCAAAATTGATTAGGACAGAGACAATAGAGACAAAGAAGAGAAAAATTCTAGATAAATGTGTAAGAGGAAAACAAAACCAAGAAATCTCAGAAAACAAGCTGCCATGTTTTTAAACAAAGCACAACAAGAGTAAAGGGAGCTTTGTGAAGTTATAAAACCTACATTAAAACGTACCTCTTTGTAAAAGTTCAGAAAACTCAATTTGTGTAAAAATGAGCAACAGTATTAAGGCCAGATGCTATACATAGTTACTATAAGAAAATTAAAAATAGACTAAGGAGAATAACATATATCCAAAAATAAAAAAAATAGACTAAGGGGAATAACAAACTTCTGAAAAAGTAGACATGCCAGAAAAGTATGCTCACAAAACATTAAAAATTGATTGTATATTAAGATAAGCTATAAATATATTAAGATATTTATACAAGGCATGAAAAAACATTATAAATAAAAATTCAGAAATGGGATTACAGAATTTAAGAAAGCATTAGAAATAAAAAATATATAAGAATTTTATATAAGGAGTACAGGAGCAAATAAATACGACATAATGCCTTAGTGGCAACTGATAACAAAAAGTAAGGAAAATATATAGATTAAGCAAAAAATAAATAAATAAATAAATAAAAATAAAGAGGTAAAAGAACTTGAGTGAAAGTAGCAGTTACTGGAGGCTAATATATGGATAATAGTAGGACCTGAAGGACATTTAACACAGGGACTAGAATCTATAGAAGACATATTAAAAATATAATTCAGAAAACCCTTGAAACTTTTTTAGTTTCCAATGTCCTTTCTAAAAGAGAAAACAAAATACCTGAAATTATTAACCTAGAATGACTGTCTCATTCTTGCAAAATTATTGAATTTTGTTTAAAAAAATAAGCATAAGATTTATATGGAAAAGTAAATTAATATATCATGAGATAGCTAAGGTGGCTACACCTTCTACTACAGCAAAATGGGGAAACATATTTAAGGTATTCAAGGAAAGAAAATGTGAACCAAAAATTTCCTACTCATAAAACTTGATCTTCATCTCTAAAAACTATAAACTGTTACTAATATGCAAGTATTAATGGACTGTTGTTTCCATGAGACTTTTCTAAGTTATCTCCTAGTGAAAGAGATCTGGGCTTTGAGAATTACTAGAAAGATATTGACATAAGGACTGGTGGTTAAGAGTTATGTAAAGACATACCTTGGAGACATTACAGTTTAGGTTCCAGACCAACATAATATTGTGATACACGCAATAAATTGAGTCATAATCTTTTTGCTGGTTGAGGATCTTGCATTCCACTTGTGCAAAACAAAAACACAATACCTGTGAAGCTCAATATACATAGTTACTTATAGAACTAAGATAATTTCTTAAAGGAATAACTTATAGCATGTGATGGCTGGATGATTAACTAGAGTAGACGGAGTATAAACATAAAAGTTGGGAGAGAATGTGGAGAAACTGTATGCAAACAATTTTTATACTGTTTTCAGTAATCTTTATTGGTATTGGCAGTATTCATATCATTATTGTGAGTTAGTTCATATGTTATATACAATAAAACAAAATGAGTAATCATGGAATATTCTAATTCTTCTACTTTCTGGGTTCTGTGGGAAGAAAAGGAGATAGATACAGACATAATATGAATGCAATATGGAAATGATTAAGTGAAAACCCTACAATTAGTTATTTATTAAAATTGGGAGTATTAGTGTATGAACTCCTGAAGTTTTGCTACATTTACATATATGTATATCTCTATCTTTATATATTCTGTTTCTCATCTCTTACTCCTCCACACATAGGAAGTATATATCATATTTTCTGGTGAATATATATATATATATATATATATATATATATATATATTACATGATCTGAATATATAAATAAGTATATATCTCGTATAATTACCTATAAACTTAGAAACAATGAGCATCTATGTTGTTTTCTTAAACTGCCATTTCTACTTAATAGAAACTAGGGTTGATATGGTGGTTGATTCCATGTGTAAGATGAGCCCAGATCAACAAGTCATACCAGATTGCAAAGTAGTTATCAGCAAATATTAAAGCCATGTCCAAAGACCAAAAGGACACAGGTAGCAATCTGGAAAGACACCACTGTGAAAATTCAAGAACATGGTGGTGAGGCTGAAACACTGTCTTGTACCACAGAGACTGAGGCAGATTGCATTAGAAGGTAAGAGGAGTGGCTACACACTAACTGCATTGTCCCTTTCCCATGCTGGAACAGCCCTGCACAGAGAGGGCACCCCTGAGACTATAGTTTCTCCAGAGGGAGAAAAATAGCCCATGGTGGACATCCAACTCCATCAGCATTGTGTGTTGCTTCTTGGCCCGTTCTGCTGCCCCACCCAGGAAGGAAAGTTAATTCTGAGTACGGTACCCAGGCCCAACCATCTAGGAATCATGATCAGACAATCCAGGCAACCAGGGAGCCCATTTTATAGTTGTGGTTGGCAAGGAATCAGGCCACAAGAAAATGGGATGATATATTCAAAATATACCCAGTAAAGATGTCCTTCAAAAATGAAGGAGAAATAAAGACATTCTCTAATAAACAAAATGCGAGGGAGTTCATCAACACTAGACCTGTCTTTCAAGATATCCTAAATAGAATTATTTAAGTGGAACTTAACGTCATAAAAACATATGGAGGTAGAATAAAACTCACTGGTAATGATAAATATATAGTCAAAGATCCTCTAATATGGTAATTTTGATGCATAATCCACTTAAAATTCTAATATAAAAGTTAAAAATATTAAAATCAAAACTATATAATGTGTTATTGGAAACATAATATTAAAAAATACATAAACAACAATAACCTAAAATGCGGGGGTTGGTAAGAAAGCGTAAGTTTAGTAATATTATGAAAGTTAAATTGTTAACAGTTTAAAATAGGGTATTCAAAATTTAATATTTTATGTAATCCTCATAGTAATTAGGAAGAAAAAGCCCATCAGAATCACACACAAAAAAAAAACGTGATAAAGAAGTCAAAACACACTGATATCAAAAGTCATTAAATCATAAAAGAAGACAAAAGGATAAGCAAGGGATGATGCTATAAAAGTCAGAAAACAATGAACAAAATGGCAATAACAAGGCCTTACTTATCAATAATTACTTCAAAAGTAAACAGTCTCCAATCAAAAGACAAAGAGTGGCAGAATGGATTTTTACAAAAGATCCAATGATATACAGCCTATAAGAGACTCACTAAAGCTTTGAAGACACACAGACTGAATGTGAAAGGATGGAAAAAGATACTTCAAGCAAATGGTAACAACAACAAAATACCAGGATAGCTATGCATATACTTATATCAGATAAAATAGACTTTAAGTAAAAATGATTAAATAAAAAAAGGATAGCCATTATATAATAATAAAAGGATCAATCCATCAAGAAGGTATAGGAATTATAAATACTTTTGCACTCAACATCAGAGCATCTAAATATATAAAGCAAATATTAGCAGAAATAACAGGAGAAAAAAACAACAATACAATAATAATTGGGGAATTTAATACCCCACGCTCAACAATGGATATTTCATCCAGACAGAACCAGTATATAAAAAGCACACTTAAGCACTAGAAACTGAATAAAACTAACGGGCATAGATAGAACATTCTATCCAACAACAGAATACACATTCTTTTCAAGCCAACATGAATAGATCATGTTAGTCCACAAAACAGGTCTTTGCAAATTCAAGAAGATTGAAATTATACCAAGTATTTTCTCTGACCACAATGGTGTAAAATTTACTCATTCATTCACTTTTTCAGTGTGAAGGTGATGAGTCATTTTTATCAGGTCCTTATAATTGTTATATGGAGTTGTTCAGATCGCTCGAACCTGAACGTTCACACATTAGAAAAATAACCCAATGACATATTCTAATATTATCTAACTAACTTCATGAAACTTAATGATATTCCAGCAACTTCAGTGCTCTGTAATGTCTTTCCTTTGTCTCTTTGACTGAACAAAGTACCTAGCGTATCATCTTGAAAACATAGATTCCCAAGTCATGTTTCATATGATTCATTCACTTAACAAATGCTTATCGATCACTCTATATATACCTTACTGGGAGGGAGTCTACAGATAAATTAATGTCCTTGCTTCAGTGCCATTTTCTACAAATTCAGGTAAAATGATTTCCTTTCCTTAGTGCTGTCTTGCTGATTTGCACATATTTTTAACTCTAGTTTTTTTTTTACACTCTAGTGCTTTTGACATGGTGAAGGTACAATTCAATAAATGAAAGCTAGATGAATGAAAATTTCTTTCCCAGCGTTAAAACCTGATTATACCATAGAATTCACCACCTCATTTTAAGGGCAATGCACTTAATATGGTTCTCCTTAAGGCACTGGAAGGTTTACATGTGATCTTAGAAACGTCCAACTCTCCTAGGGCCTCCTCATCCCATCTGTCTATGAGTAACTATTTTAGGCAGTCCTCAGAAAACAGCACAGAGTGTTTTCATGTTGACAGCAGTTTTAGAATGCCTAATCATTCAGAGGTCCAGCTTCACATGAATTTTGGAAGTTAAAAGTGTACTAAAAAGAAAATTTATCACTTCTCTTACCAGGTGGCCATTGCTCCAGCAGGAATTAGAAGAGGCCTTTTGGGGAAGTGGGAACTGATGGATTGGGCTCATCTGAATCACTTGTGACTGTAAAAGATGTTGCTCTAAAATAATCAGGATGTTAGCCCCAGTGTTCTGGAGATGTTCCAGTTCTGTAATTACTTCTGCTTACCTACTTTCCTCCTGAATTTTCAATGGAATTATTTTTCTTTGCCTTCCTGGAAAGAAAATACAAAAAGCTAATATAGACATGTCCGTTTAAAGGAACACTACCATAACTCAATGTGTATTTACTGAAATTGTAAGATTAAGGTGACTATATATTCCTTATAAAAGATGTAATCACATGCTTCAAATAGATCTTTACTCATATAAAGATCATTACAAACAAACATATTCCAACCAACATAAAGTACACGTGAGAATTTGAAAAAATTAATAATGCTCATTTTACAATATCATTTTTTGAATAAAAGTCAGCAGACAGCACAATTTTAACACTGTCTTCTAATAACCAGCCTCTACTCTAAATAGATTACTATGTTTAACTAGCAACTCATGACTCAGAGATCTCTGGATAGACATGTTTTTAAAATTGTTTACCAATATCTTTGATGCTAATGACAAAGTTGCAATAGTCTGAAGGTGAATTAACAAATTTTAAATTATGGTCAATTCATTTCATTCTTCAATATGGAAAGAACTCCAAGATTTCAAAGAGAGCTTTGATATTGCCCTGGCCTATTCTTCTGGGGAAATGAGAACTTTTCTTAATACTGGAAGTATAAATATAGTAAAACAACAACTACAAAACTTTAGGAATGTAAATTATTTTTACATTTTGAGTTATCAGTTTCTAAGATAGAAACCTACTTTAATTTAGCAATTAAAGTTGTTTACTGAGATATTATGTTACATATTATTACGTTATTTTTATTAACCTCTTGTTATGTAACATCAATGAAAACACTGGCAAGATTTCTATCACAGTAGCATTTGACAGAAAGCAATTCTTTTCCTCATGTTAACAGAAATGTGACCATATAGAGATGGAAGTTTGTTGTTCTGCTACCACCTTATTCTTACTGTGCTTGCCATTGAGAAAAATATGGTCTTGCTACCGAACTTCTCAGCAATGTGACAAGTGCACCCTGGAAATTGTAAGTTAGAAAATAATTTGGGAAGTGTTGTAACAGGATTGCCTGAAGATGATTCTCAAGGGTTTAAGAGGAAAGGTCATAGCTACAGACCTACAGAAGAGTGACTTTGGCCCAGAGACAGTGTCTGTCACTATTGGGTTAATAATTATGGTAGTTTGGAGGCTGAAGTGAATGTCATTACCATTCTTCCAACAATGTTAAGTACAATAGCCAAATAGTGTAAAAGGGATGCTTACTTTTTACAATGTGTTTTTCATCAGAAAATTGAACTATTCTGTAAAAAGACATACTGGCCTTCTACGAAGTTTAATAAACACAAATGAATGAAAGATGGATTCTAGAGTTAAAATGCCATTGGTCCATGAGAATGGCAGCTTTATCTCCAGAGCAAGGATATTTTCATCCGTCCTTTCTCTGGTGGATTGTTTGGTTGCATCCTGGATTGAAAATTTTGTTTCCAATGTAGAAGACTCAATAGCATTATCTCTTTATTGGTCTCTTTCATGTAGAACTTGAAATAAGAAGTAAAAATATTTCAAGATAACTGCTATCTTTTTTACTCACCTTGACAATGTCCATTCTTCCACTTGCTCAGGCATCCTGAGTTCTTCCAGAGCCAGAGTTTTGGGTCTTCAGTGTATCTATTTGTTAACATGCTGAACAATGCTGCTGTACATCCTTTGGTTTCAAGTATCTAATAGATACTGTAGAGTTTAATACAACCATAATATCTAAAGCTGTCATTTTCAGATATGGATATTAAGACCCTTGCTAAAATTATTTTTCCATATTCATAGAGCTAGATAGAATTTGTCAAAGCACATTGAGCAAATCTCTCAGAAGTTTAAGGTAAAATAAACTTCAGTAAGATGGTACTGTGGAAGAGGAAGGAATATCAACATTACGGCAGAATATCAAAACCCATTAGATTTTCATAATATGTTAACAGTTCACATATACATATGTTTACATCATATAAAGTAAAATGTACCGATTGCAATAGCTTGCTTATTTAGTTTTTGAGGAATGTGGCTTATTTAATAAGGGACGTTTGAAGATACAGAAGAATATAATGTAAAATACACTGGTCAGGGCCCACTATAGATAGTGGTGATATAATCCTGTGAAAACATCTTGACTTCCTTGAGGTTCAGGAGGGTGAACTAGATCGTTCTTCCAACTGTTGAGATATTGTAACTCACTAGGAGACAAAAATATTCATTTATTTAAAATACGTACACGTTTTAAACACCAGAGCTATTTTTGGAGTTATTTAAATTAGTGCTCCCTTGTGCTTACATTTTTTTAAAGATTTTATTGGGGAAGGGGAACAGGACTTTATTGGGGAACAGTGTGCACCTCCAGGACCCCTTTCCAAGTCAAGCTGTTGTCCCTTCAGTCGCAGCCATGGTGGGAGCAGCCCAGTTCCAGGTCCAGCCGCCACTTTCTAGTTGCAGTGAGCACAGCCCACCATTCCTTGCGGGAGTTGTACCAGCAACCTTGTGGTTGAGAGGACGTGCTCCAGCCAACTGAGCCATCCAGGAGCTCAGCGGCAGCTCAGCTCAAGGTGCTGTGTTCAATCTTAGTTGCAGGGTGCGGAGCCCACCATCCCTTGCGGGACTCGAGTAGTTGAGCCAGCAACCTTGTGGTTGAGAGCCCACTGACCCATGTGGGAATCGAACCGGCAGCCTTCGGAGTCAGGAGCATGGAGCTCCAACTGCCTGAGCCACCGGGCCTGCCCTGTGCTTACATTTTATATTTTACTTTGCCTGTACCTGGGATAGTAAATGCACATTATATACAGTTGATCTTTACTCATAAATTAATTTTTAAAAATTAACATACTTCTACTTAATTTTATATGGAAATACAAAGGACTTAAAATAGCCAAAAAAGTTTGTAAATGATGAACAAAGTAGAAGGATAAACACTATCTGATTTCAAAACTTATAATGGCACAGTAATTAAGACAGTATGCAATTGGCATACAGACCAACAAATAGATCAGTGGAACAACACAGAATAAAGATTTCAGATTCACTCTCATACACACATAGGCACCTGATTTTTGACCAAATAAAAAATTTAAAGATATTTCAGTAGCTAGAACAATTGATATTCATATATATATACCGTGTTTCCCTGAAGATAAGATCTAGCTGGACCATAAGCTCTAATGTGTCTTTAGGATCAAAAGTTAATATAAGACCCAGTCTTATTTTACTATAAGACCAGGTATAATATAATACAATATAATATAATATAATGTAATATAATATAATATAATATAACATAACATAACATAACATAACATAACATAATATAATATAATATAATATATATAACATTATAGTATAGTATAGTATAATATAGCATAATATAATATAATACAGTATAATATAATATAATATAACATAATACAGTATAATATAGTATGTAATATAATATAGTATAATATAATATAATGGAATATACTACAGTATAATATAATACAGTATAATATAATACAGTATAATATAATATAATACTGGATCTTATATAAGACTGGGTCTTACATTAATTTTTGTTCCAAAAGACGCCTTAGAACGATATGTATGTATGTGTGTGTATATATATATATATATATATATATATATATATATATATATTCGCATTTTATACCATGTACAAAATTTAACTCAAAGTGAATCATGAATCAAAAAGTAAAACAACTATAAAACTTCCAGAAAAATGTATAGGGGAAAAATCCTTGTGACCTTGGGTTATGCAATTTAAGATATGATAACAAAGGCAAGGTCCATAAAATAACAAATTGATTAATTGGTTTTATTAAAATTTAAAAACTACTCTTTGAAAGACACTGTAAAAAAATCAACAAATAAGTTATATATATATGGGAGAAAATATTACAAATGATATTTCTGATACAGGATTTGTATCCTGAACTCTCAAAATAACCCAATTAAAAATAAATAGACAAAAGATTTGAACAAATCCTTTACCAAAGAAGATATAAAAAATACCCAGCATCAATAGTTACTAGAATATGAAAATTGCAACTACAGTAAGATATTATTACACACACAAACCAGCAAAAGACTTGAAGAGACTTACCATCATTTTAAATGTTGGCACGGATAAGGAGGAACTGGAATTTCATACAGTGATGGCAGGGACTAAAATGGTACAGCCGCTTTGGAAAGGATTTGGTAGTTTCTTTGAAAGTTAAGCATACACCTTCCACCTGATCTAGACATCCCATTCCTAGGATAAATGGAAGCATATGTTCATATTAAGACTTGCACATAAATTATCATTATATTTTCTTAAAACAGTCCCGAATCCCCTGGCTGGCTTTAGTTCTCCTTGTGCTACTTGATACAGCAAGATCATTATTCAAAGAATGGATATTTAAATAAACTGTGGTATTACATATAAATTTGAGTAATATTTGACAATAAAAATGAAGGAACTATTGGTACATATCACAACAAGGATGAATTTTAAAATAATTATACTGAATGAATCAAGTCAAAAAAAAACAATGTATGATTCAACTTGTATAAAATATTAGAAGTAAAAAATGCAAATGAATCTATAGAAAGTTTGTAGAAAGCTGATTGATGGTTTCCCTGAGGGATGGGAAAGAGTTGTCATAGAGGAGAGGAAAAAAGGGATTACTAAGGAACATGAGAAAAATTTGAGAATGACAAATAAGCTTATTATAATCGTAACAATGGTTTCTTGGTCATATACATGTGTCAATACCTATAAAATTATATACTTTATATGTCTACAATTATAACTCAATAATGTTTAAAAATGATATGTGAAGAGTCATGATTCATGCATGCAAGGTCCTTGCAATAGTATTAGTGAAAAATACACACTGTTCAAAAAACGAGAGAAAATAATAAGTATTATTTTAAAACACATACATATACGTACAAGGAAATTAGTGATGCAGTTAGTGAAAAAAAATTAGGTCAAGCCTTAAAGGACAATGAAAATGTACGGCAAAAGAGAGACAGAATGGGAGAGAAACACAGAAAGAACTAGAAATAAACATATTTAATTACCACCATATTGTGAATTTAAAAGATGCAAAGCAATTTCATTAACCTCTTATTTGTTTTATTGTAATTTGGTTGGTGAATATTATAACTATAGCCCACACAAGGTCAAATAATATTGCTTACAGTCTCTAGAGTTCCGGCGGTTTTAATTGCACATTGGAAAACAAATATGTTTACGATTCACTGTGTGTGTACTTTTTAAGTGGAGGAAAAGAAAACATCTGGGGTTCATAAAATGAGAAGCATAACTACAGAAATCAGCTGCCATTTTTCATTATTATAAGGCTGAACGACTTTCAAAAGAGCAGGGGATGTGTGTTTATGTGGATATTGACATTATTAAAACGTTTTAGGCACATTACAGCATCAGTGACACTGACAAGTTCCCTTATTGAAAAAATACATATATTATACTATGAAAAAGAATACTGAGGAAGAAAGTAAGAATGGCCGGAGGCCAGTTGGTAAACCTCCATTTCCTTCTGCCAGTAAATATTTCATGCTAGTTGTGGCAACTAAAGGCGAAAAATGAGAAGGTTTTCCAGGATTAATTATATTGTATTGTATTGTATTGTATTGTATTGTATTGTATTGTATTGTATTGTATTGTATTGTATTGTATTGTACTGTACTGTACTGTACTGTACTGTATTGTATTGTATTGTATTGTATTGTATTGTATTATATTATTACATCACCTAGAACATGCTCTTTGAACCTTTTGTCTAGGAGGTTCCCCTCTCCCCATCCCACCAGCTGTTTTTGCCTATTTAATTCCTATACATTCTTTAGTACTCAACAAAAGCATTATTTCTTCTAAAACAGTGCCAAATCTCTAGGCTGGATTTAGTTCTCCTTCTGTTTTTAAAGCGTTATCTCATGTTTACCACTTCATAGCATTTAGTCCACTACATTGATTATCTGTTATATCTTTTTTCATGTCTACTGGACAGACCTGGACCAGTAACCATGAATCCATTACCTGTAGTCATGCACATGTGTAAAAACTAGTAAACACCCAACATGTGTTTGATTGAAAGCATAGGGTACAATGCCTTTTTTTCCCTGAAATCTCACTGAAAAGATAAAGTTTAAATAATTATAGAGAATAACAAATAATTAGAAAGAAATGTCAACCAGTTATATTGAAGAACTTAGGGAAATTAAAGAGCTCTTTTGTTCAAATCAACAATACCAAATGAAGCTATATAAATCAGCAAGCTACTGAAGAAATGGATATTGATTTAACCAATAGCCTCAGGCAACTCCCAGAAGCCATTAGCTGGAGTCTGCTACAGTGTTCTAAATGGTAACTCACTGGGCAAATCCTCTGCCTTCTATACAAAAAGAGCTCTATTTGTGGTTTGCTCGCGGGTTGAGAACAGGTAGAAAGACCATCTCTCCAAGAAAAATAAAGAATTTAAGTATGGAATTCTCTAGAAAGTATAATAGAGCTACAACGAAAAGCAAGATGGTATTTTGAGTCACTTTAGTCGCCCCACATGATGTATACAGTTCACACACTGGAGCACATCCTACCCACTTATCATGACCATGGCGTTGCCATTTGCCGCACATTTCCTAACAGAGAAACAACAATCTTGATAAGGAAACCCATTTGTTTCTAATACTGATAACTCATTATTACTAATTATTACCAATCACTCTATTATTTTCATAAATGGAATATGAATTATTATTAAATACGTGAGGAAAATAAAGAGAGGGGAAACAGAGATGAGAATCCAAATAAACAAAGAAATCAACTTTCAAGAAAGTAGAAAAATAGAAACTAGGAAAAATTATATGTAGTTTATATTGTCAGAAATTCAAGAAGAGTTTGTATGCATAAAACAAAAATAGTTTTCTTGGCAAACAAACAGTTATTCTTCCTTTTCACCTGTGTTATCTTCACTAGATCTTGCCAATTATTCTGTACCTATAGCCATGCCTGGCAATGCACATACTAACTTTTTCTACCAATCTGTGCTCTTAAATTCAAGGTAGTTAAAAGGATTAAGACATATGACACTAAATTCTTCATTGATAAAAAATGGTAAGATCTAAACATTTATTATTCAACAAAGTTACCCATTCATTAAATAATTTTTAAGCATCAATTGTGTGTCAAATACGTTTCTAGGTTATAAGAATGCATCAGTGGAGTAAAAAGAGATAATTTCCTTACTGACAGAAAACTGAAATTATCAGATGGTGATAAGTTTAAAAAAGAAAAATATGATAGGTAATGGGAAGGGAGAAAGGTAGTATATTTTCAATTTTGCTTTTGGGATGATTTTCCTGATGAAATCGTGTTTAACACTGACTTGAGATAAATAATTTGTAAACCATGTGTAGAGAGGTTTCCAGGCAGAAAGAACAGCAAATTAAACCTGGTGACAAAAATCACGTTCTTCGCATGTTCAAAGAATAAGATGCTGAGGTGGGCAATGGGCAGTGAAGGTAAGAACTGAATCCAGGGAAGGATTGTGTAGGACCTCCTAGTGGTAGCCTTGAAGATCCATTGGGGTGGGTCAAGAGTGGAATCAGGGAGAGCAGTCAGAAGGTTATTGAAACAATCCTTTTGAAATATGGTGCTCTGATTGTGGATATATTCTGAAAGTAGAGTTGACAGAATTCGATGTGGAGCATGAAAGGAAGCAGGTAAGAATTCATGTTATTTGCTTGCCATTCCTTGAGATACATCCAACTGTAAAATTATTTGACTAACTTTGGTGAAAGGAGGGATAAGGAGGTAGGGGTAAGGAGATAACAATAAGGATAGCTAACATTTATTGAACATGCACTTTATGCTGGCAAGCTTCGAAATGCTTGTTATGTATCATGACGTTAGATATTCACAATAATTTTCTGAGACAGATACCATTAATAACCCCAGTTTCAGATAAAGAAACTTAACCTTAGATCCAAGCCCAGTTTCAGATAAAGAAACTTAACCTTAGATCAAAGCCCTAAGAAAATACACCTAATAACTGGACATTGATGATGATTTCAGGCCATCCAACTTCAGGTCCTAAACACTGAAAAAAAATAATATCAATGGACCACCTACTTTGTCACAAAAGGTTACCTACTAGGCACTTCACAAAGCCCCTCCTGTTTAATCATCACTATGAGGTAAATATGAGAAAACCAATACTTAGTGAGAGTATTAAATACATTAAAAATCACAGGGGCTTTAAACATTAATGATTATATTTTTGGTTGAAAGCAAAATGTAGGGTATTAGTTGAGCTGTTACAAGGAAAAAAGTGATATTATATATTCAGAAGTTTCAGGAAATGCTGGATTAATTTTTTTGTGTGTGCGTGTGTGTTTTAATTTCAGGAGTTCTTATAATCTTTACTAGTTATATGAATATTATTACTAATCTAAAAGGAGTTTTAGCTTAACAGTTTCTCAAACTTATTTGACCAGACTCTCATATTTGGAAATTCTGCAATAAGGTTTTTTCTATCACACTTCTTGAAGCATATAGTGTGAGAATAATGACTGTTCCCTACAACTAGATAAACCAAATTCCTAGGGAATTTTAACATCTTTTGAAAGAGAATTCACAGAATTGTGAATAGCTTCACAGGGATCCTGTAGAAGAATTTCAACCACATCACTATCCTTGGACAGAAATAGAAAACACTTTACATTGACAAATAATAGAGAGGAAAATGAAACTTTCTATAATCCCCACATTTGGTAGCCAGTATACAACATGATCAAATGTGCCACATCATTTCCTATATGAGATAAAATGTAGATATGTTCACTGACTAATCAGTGTTATTATTCTGCAAGTGGACCATTCACTACAAATACATATCATCATTGTTTGCATGGATGAGAATATTCCTTAAGCACTCTTTTAAGCCCTGAAAGATGAGTCAGTTGTTGATAGAAGTTGAGCCATCCAAGTACTAAACAGGACTGACCCTGCTTCTGAGATCACACGAGATCACACAAAATCAGGGACATTCAGGGTGGCAATACAACAAAAAAATGGGCAGAAGACCTGAACGGACACTTCTCCCAAGGAGACAAATGGCCAACAAATACAAGAAAAACTGCTTAATTTCACTAGCTATTAAGAAATGCAAATCAAAACCACAATGAGATACCATCTCATATCTCTGAGAATGGCTATTATCAACAAGACAATAATAAAAAGGTTATTGTTATTGGAAAGGTTGTGAAGAAAAAGGAACCCTTATACACTGCTGGTGGAAATTCAAATTAGTACAGCAACTATGGAAAACAGTATGGAGGTTCCTCAAAAAATTAAGAATAGAGTTACTTTACAAGACAGCAACTCCTTTTCTCTGTATTTACCCCAAAAATCTGAAAACATTTATCCGTAAAGATATATGTGCTCTGATGTTCATTGCAGCTTTATTTACGGTGGCCAAGACATGGAAACTACAGTGTCCTTCAATAGATGACTGGATAAAGAAGATGTGGTATATATACACACATACACAATGGAATACTACTCTGCCATAAGGAAAGATGAAATACTGCCATTTGCGACACCATGAATGGATCTTGAGATTGTTAAGCTAAGCGAAATAAGTCTGACAGAAAAGTTGGGAACCATCTGACTTCACTCATATGTGGGGTATAAAACTGAAAGCAACAAACGAACAAGAGAAACAAAGAAACAAAAACTCATAGACACAGACAACAGTTTCCTGGTTACCAGAGGGTAAGGAGGGAGGGGGGAGATAGAAGAGGGTAAAGGGAGTCAAATATATGGTGACGGAAGGAGAACTGCCTCTGGGTGGTGAACACACTGCACAATAAATAGCTGATGTATTATAGAAATGTACACTTGAAACCTGTATAATTTTACTAACCAATATCACCCCAATAAATTTAATAAAAAAGAAAAAAGAAAATAAATTGAGCCAATGATATGTTTAAGAAACTGTCATTTTGATTATCTAAGACACAACAGACAAATGAACATTTACAAAACATTTTTGGTTGGTATCTGTTTCTGAGAGAGGAAGACTTCTACAGGCAGATGAATGAGAACTAGAACTGTTGTGCTAAAACAAGATGCTGATTGATATCTAAGGTTAACTGATGATGTTAGAAACTGCCACAAAATACATTAGGCTTTCTACTTACTTACTGTGTGACAGTCAACAGGTGACTAATAATATTAGTGCTTACCTTATAGGTCGGTTATGAAGATGATTAACAGCGATGATGATGATGATGATGATGATGATGGTGGTGATGTGATGATGGTGGAAAAGTGGAGGAGGAGGCAAAAGGAGGGAAGAAGAGGAAGAAGAGAAGAGGAGGAAGAAGAGGAACAACAACAATTATCACTGCTGCTATGGGGAATAGTCCATGATATATTGTAAATGGTATGAGTCCTAGTTAAATAGAAAATCATAATAAATTAATATACCATGATAATACCATACTATACTTATACAAAGTATAAATATTTAAAGTAATTGTCTTCTAGATATCCGTTTTAAAATCTATAAACCTCTAAAAGGTGAAGCAAACATTGAAATGTTATCAATCCTTCATAGAAGAGGAAAATAAAATTTATTGAATAACATAATAATAATTTACCGGGAGCAAAGCACAAATGGATGCTATGACAGAAGCAGATAACATTGGAGATGGCTCTGCTTGAAACTATCCCCTACATACAGCCATTTATTATTGAGATTTTTAAATAGCTTTCCAGAATTTACAAATATCTCTTCATTTGGAATATGTATGTAACTATTTATCTGAGTTAGATATTCTTCAATGCAATAGCCCTTACTAAGTTTGTATACTAATTTAGAAAAAAAAAAGTAACATTGAAATTCCTACTTAAAAATAGATTAAGGTGTTAGTATACTGGAGCAATAAAATTGCTCACTAGTTAATGTGCTGCTTACGCCTTGAATGTAACAGAAAAGTAGAAACATGAAAGGTGATGATATGAGCCTAGTTTTTAATCGTATGGCTTGAGATTTGATTATGAAAATGACAGTGCCCTGGCTTTGGGTTATATAAAGGCACTTTTAAATGATGCATAATCTGGAGCTACAAATAAAATCAGCACTTCTGTCACACACATATGTCCCGATACCTGGTAGCAAGGTGGATGCATGAAAACAGGTCCTGACTCTGCTTCTTACATGCTTTTGATTCCTCCTATTTTGATGTAAATAATTAAAATTTATGTGTTTAGAGATATATAAAATTAACAAATAAGGTGGTGGTACAAATAAATTGGTTTTATTTCATACAAATTTTTTATTTCTTTTTTAAGTTTGAGAAGATAATTTAAGATATTAAAATAAATATGTGATAACAGAAACTGAAATTAGACAAAGTTCTGTTTGAAAAATATTGTATCTGTTAGGTGTTTTGAGTACATAGTATTCCAAAATGCTTTTGAATTTTCTCAGACTTGATTAAGATAATTCTCTACAGATAAATAGATAGATACACTAGCACACACCATCAACTCTCTGACTGACTTTCGTTAATGGTGATGGTTTCCACTCTTTCCATGTGTTTTTTAAGGATCATAAACTAAACACAACTAAGATATACCTAATTCTTTATGGCACAGCAGCTTGTAGTTATATTTTTTTTTTATCCAAAGCCCCAAGCATTGCTTTTTAATATGGAATCCTAGGAGCCTTACCACAGTATTTTTGAAACTGTGAATTGACCTATTTATGGATTGTAATGAAGTAGGGGTCATGAGATCAAGTTAAAGGGCTAGGCAACAATTTTTTAAAATAAAGTAGAATAGGATCAAACAAAATAGCAAAAGTGGAATGTATAGCATATATAAGTGGACTTTTGTTTCGTTTATTGACATGAGTGTCTGCATGTACACAGAGTTGTCAAACCATATTTACAGTATGCATAGTTATTTAAAATTTTTATTGTCATTGTGTGAAAATTTATGGTTCTATATCACAGATTTCATAAAAATGGTCTTTAAAATTCTCTTTGTGCACTTTTTTTGGTTAAAAGTGATGCTTATAAAAATATTTTTTCAAAAAGCTCAAGACATACAATTTTTCAGCAATTATTACATGTAGTTTTTTTAATAATATACTTTAAGGTACAAAAACAAATATAGTAATTTATGCTCATATGTCTCTCTTTTACAAATAGATTTACCATAACTAATTGCTTATATATTCCCAATTTAAATTTAAGTTCTGATCAGGTTACATACAAAATTTATTTATGATCGATACGATAAAAATGAAAATACAACAAATAAAAAAGGCAAACAAGCAAAAATTCATAGATACAAACAACAGTTTAGTGGTTCCAGAAGGTAACAGGGGAAGGAAATAGAAGAGGGTAAAGAGAGTCAAATATATGGTGATGGAAAGACATATGACTTTGGGTGGTGAAAATACAATGCAACATACAGATGATATATTGCAGAATTGTACACTTGAAACCTATGTTAATTTTATCAACCAAAGTCACACCAACACATTTAATATAAAAGAAAAAAAGTACACATAGACCTAGAAATGTGTGAATAAAGCACATTATATATTTCAGTTTTCCTAAAATATTTTATTTCTTCTTAAAAGAACTATATTTAATGAGTTAAAACTTACCGAAATATTGTTTTCTAGGATTATTATTTTCTAAGTTTATTGGGGTAAAGTTAGTAAAGTTACATAGATTTCAGGTGTACAATTCTGTAATACATCATCTACATATCACATTGTGTATATTCACCACCCAGAGTCAGTTCTCTTTTCATCACCATATATTTGACCCCATTTACCCTTTTCTAGAACCCTGATCCCATTACCCTCTTATAATCACTTAACTATTGTCTATGTCTATGAGTTTTTGTTTCTTCATTTGTTTGTCTTGTTCCTTTGTTGTTTTCAATTTTATATACCACATATTAGTGAAATGATATGGTTCTCTACTTTTTTCTTTTGACTTATTTCTCTTAGCATTACAATCTCAAGATCCATCCATGTTGTCCCAGATGGTACTATTTCATCTTTTCTTATGACCGAATAGTATTCCATTGTTTATATATACCATAACTTCTTTATCCACTCATCTATCAAAAGACATTTTGGTTTTTTCCATATCTTGGCTACTGTAAATAAAGCTGCAATGAACATTGGAGCACACCTGTCTTTATATATAAATGTTTTCAGATTTTTTGGGTAGATGCCCAGGAGAGGGATTGCTGGGTCATATGGCAATTCTATTCTTAATTGTTTAAGGACCCACCACACGGCCTTCCATAGCGGTTACACCAATCTGCATTCTCACCAACAGAATATGAGAGTTCTTTTTTCTCCATAGCCTCTCCAACATTTGTTACTATTTGTCTTGTTGATGATAGTCATTCTAACTGGGGTGAGGTGATATCTCTTGTCTTTCTCTGATGATTAGTGATGCTGAGCATTTTTTCATATGTCTATCTGCCATTTGTATGTCCTCTTTGGAGAAATGTCTCTTCAGGTCTTCTGCCCATGTTTCAATTGGGTTTTTGTTTTTTTGTTGTTGAGTTTCATGAGTTCCTTGTATATTTTGGATATTAGCCTCTTATCGGAAGTGCTGTTTGCAAAAATCTTCTCCCATTAAGTTGGTTGTCTCTTTATTTTGCCAATTTTTTTTTTTTTTGCTGTGCAGAAGCTTTTTAGTTTGATATAGTTCCATTCATTTATTTTAGCTTTTACTTCCCTTGCCTTTTGAGTCAAATTCATAAAATTCTCTTTGAACCCTAGGTCCATATGTTTAGTACCTATGTTTTCTTCTATGCAGTTTATTATTTCAGGTCTTATGTCTAGGTCTTTGATCCATTTTAAATTAATTTTGGTACATGGTGACAGATAGCAGTCTAGTTTTACTCGTTTGCAACAGCTTTCCAATTCTCCCAGCCCCATTTATGGAAGAGGCTGTCTTTGCATTTCTACGATTGTAATAGGTATATAATGTACCAAGTACATAATGAGGATGGGGGCCCATGGAAGAAGAGAAATGAAAGATCATTAAAGATCTAATAATGAATCAAAAGAAGAAGAAAATCTATTTTGAACAATAATTTTCTGCCATCCAATAGTAGAAACCTTATATCACTATGTTTTTCAACACATAAGTAACCCTGTGAAATGGACACTATTATTTAGATTTTGCAAATAAAGAAACTGAGCTTCAAAATAGTGTTTGTGTTTGTTTGTTTGTTTTGCTTTGGGTCACAAAACCAGTAAGCTGTGGGTTTTGAAATTTAATATAGCTCTGATTCCATACACTCCTGTGACACTGCACGGTATAATTCAAGAGGAAGGAATAAGTCTCAATTCTATGAAGAAACCAGAAAAGCCTCAAATAAACAATCCAACTCTATACTGAAAGTAACTAGATAAAGAACAAATAAAACTCAGAATAAACAGAAGAAAGAGAATAGTTAAGATCAGAGTGGAAATAACCACAATATAAATTTTAAAAATATAAAATATCAATAAAATAAAATAGACAAGTGTTTATCCAAACTCAGCATGAAAAAGAGAGCCCAAATAAATAAAATCAGAAATGAAAGCAAAGTTACAACTGACACCATAGAAATAGAATAATTAAAGAGTACTATGAACAATTATATACCAACAAATTTTACAATCTAAAAGTAATGGATACATTCCTACAAGTATATAACCTTTCAAGACTGAAACAGGAAGAAATAAAAAAGTCTAAACACACCAATTACCACCAATAAAATTGAAGCAGTAATCAAAAAACTCCCAATAAATAAAAGTCCATGACCACATGGCTTCACAGGTGGTCTACCAAACATTCAAAAAAGAATTAGCACTTATGCTTCTTAAACTATTTCAAAAATATTGAAAAGGAACATTTTTAAAGTTATTTTATGAAGGCAGCATTACCCTGATACCAAAAACCAGGTAAAGACATTACAAAAAATGAAAATTACAGGCCAATATCCTTGAACATAGATGCAAAAATCTTCAACATAATATTAATAAGCTGAATTCAACAATACATTAAAAAGTTCACATACCACGATCAAGTGGGATGCATTTCTGGGATGCAAGTTTCGTTCAATATAAACAAATCAATTAATGTGATGCATTGCATAAACAAAATAAAAGATAAAAATTATATGATCATATCAATAGATGCAGAAAAAGCATTTGACAAAATTCAATGTCCATTAAGGATAAAAAATCTCAACAAAGTGAGTATAGAAGAGACATATCTCAACATAATAAAGGCCATACATTACAAACCCACAGCTAATATCATACTCAATGGGGAAATGTGAAAACCTTTTCTCTAAGATCAGGAATAAGACAGGGTGACAACTATCACCACTTCTATTTAACGTAATATTGGAAGTCCTAGCCACAGAAATCAGACAACACAAACACATAAAAGACATCCAAATTGGAAAGGAAGAAGTAAAACTCATGATTTGCAGATGACATGGTACTAGATATATAAAGCCCAAATGACTCCACCAAAAACCAAAACAAAACAAAACCACTATTAGAACTAATAATGGCTTCAGTAAAGTTGCAAGACACAAAATCTATATACAGAAATCTCTTTCATATGTATATGCAAATAATGAACAATCAGGAGAAATTGAGAAAATAATCCCATTTACAATTGCACCAAAAGCTATAAAATACTTAGGAATAAATTTAAGCAAAGGGTTGAAAGACCTGTACTCTGAAAACACATAAGACACAAGAAAGAAACTGAACAAGACACAAGTAAATGGGATGTCCCTTGCACATGGATTGGAAAATTTAATATTGTTAAAATGCCCTTACTACTTAAATTAATGTACAGATTCAATGCAATGCCTATTAAAATACCAAAGGGAGCTCTTCCGGGGACAGTGTCTACAGGTATTCAGAATGGTCCAGGATTTGACATACCGTAGGAGGCTGTCCTACAATACAGCCTCTAACAAAACTAGGCTGTCCCGAACCCCTGGTAATAGAATTGTTTACCTTTATACCAAGAAGGTTGGGAAAGCACCAAAATCTGCATGTGGCATGTGCCCAGGACGACTCCATGGAGTTTGTGCTGTGAGACCTAACGTTCTGATGAGGTTGTCTAAAACAAAAAAAAACATGTCAGCAGGGCCTATGGTGGATCCATGTGTACTAAATGTGTCCGTGACAGGATCAAGTGTGCTTTCCTTATCGAGAAGCAGAAAATCGTTGTGAAAGTGTTGAAGGCACAAGCAGAGTCAGAAAGTTAAATTAAAAAAAAAAATGAAAATGAAGCTTTTCTTTGAGTAATAAAAATAATTAAAAGACAAAAAAGAAAGAAAAAAAATACCAAAGTCATTCTTCTCAGAATTAGATTAATTCTGAAATTTATATGGAACCACAAGACCCCAAATAGCCCAAGAAACATCGAGAAGGAACAAAGTTGGAGTTATCATGCTCCCTGATTTCAACTATACTACAAAGCTATAATAATCAAAACAATATGTTATTGGCATAAAATCATATATAGATCAAGAGAAAACAATAGAGAGCCCAGAAATAAATCCTAATTTATGTGGTCAATTAATCTACAACAAGGGGGGTAAAGATATACAATGGGTTAAAGGCAATCTCAGTCATTGGTATTGGCAAAACTGGACAGAACATGCAAAAAATCTAATTAGATGACTTTCTTGTAACATACAAGGTCTGACAATCAAGTTCGCAAACTTGTTACAATGATGCTGCTAGACTTTTTTGATGTATCAGAGGGATAATTAATTGTGAATTTGTACCACCTGGACAAACAGTTAACCAAGTTTATTATTTGGAAGTGCTAAAAAGGCTGCGTGAAAAAGTTAGACGACCTGAATCTTTCACCAATAATTTTTGGCTCTTGCATCATGACAATGAACCAGCTCACACGGCACTGTCTGTGAGGGAGTTTTTAGCCAGAAAACAAATAACTGTATTGGATGACCCTCCCTACTCACTTGATCTGGCCCCCCAATGACTTCTTTTTTTACCCGAAGATAAAGGAAATATTGAAAGGAAGACATTTTGATGACACTCAAGACATCAAGGGTAATACGATGAAAGCTCTGATGGCCATTCCAGATAAAAAGTTCCAAAATTGCTTTGAAGGGTGGACTAGGTGCTGGTGTCAGTGCATAGCTTCCCAAAGGGAGTACTTCAAAGGTGACTGTAGTGATATTCAGCAATGAGTTTTCTAGGATGAGTTTGTGAACTAAATTGTCTGACCTCATATACAATAGACTCAAAATGAATTAAAAACTTAAATGTTAGGCCCGAAGCCATAAAACTCCTAGAAGAAAACACAGGCAGTAAACTCTTTGACATAGCACTAAGCAATATCTATTTTTGATAGAGCTCCTTAAGCAAGGGAAACAAAAGAAAAAAGGGACACATAGAACTACATCAAACTAAAAATTTCTGCACAGCAAAAGAAACCATCAACAAAATAAAAAGACAACCTACTAAATGGGAGAAGATATTCACAAATGATACAACAGATGAGGGGTCAATATCCTAAATATATTTAAAAAAACTCATAAACAACACACACACACACACACACACACACACACACACACACACACACATATTCCAATTAAAAAGTGGGCAGAGTTCCTAAATAGATATTTTTCCCAAGAGGACATCCAGATGGCCAACACACATATAAAAAGATAACATCACTAATCATCGGGAAAATTCAAATTAAAACTACAATGAGATATTACCTTACACCTGTCAGAGTGGCTATCATCAATATGGTATATCAACAAGCAACAAGTGTTGGCAAGGATGTGTAGAAAAGGGAACACTCATACATTGTTAATTGAATTGTAAATTAGTGCAGCTAGTATGGAATATAGTACGGAGATTCTTCAAAAAATTAAAAACAAAGCTGCCATACAATCCAGCAATTTCACTTTTGAATATTAATCCAAAGAAAACAAAAATACTAATTTAAAAAAGATATATGCAACCCGATGTTCATTGTAGCACTTCTAGTAATAGGCAAGATAGGGAAGCAACCTACATGTCCAGCAATAGATGAATATGTAAAGAAGATGTGTGTATATACACACACACACAATGGAATGATATTTAGCAATAAAAATAATGAAATCTTGCCATTTGTGACAACATGGATGGACCTAGAGGACATCGTGCTAAGGGAAATAAGTGAGACAGAGAAAGACAAATATTGTATGATTTCACTTATATGTGGAAGCTAAAAAAACAAAACAAAACAAATAAACAAAACAGAAACAGACTTATAGATGTAGAGAACAAGCTGATGGTTGCCAAAGGTGAGGTGATCATGGGGATGGGAACACAAAATCACTTTTTAAAAAATTCCCACATGGGCCAGTGGGCTCTCAAAAAAAAAAAAAAATCCATGTTTTATCGTGATCTTATTCCTAAACGTTCTCTTTAAATTTGATTTTTTTTTCATTTAAAAGAAAGAAAAACCCACAAATATCATTTTATGTCTGTCTCTCCCGCTCAACGACTGTAAAAAAAAAAAAATCAATTTGTGTTCTCATCTGCAGGTAACTTAGGGATATAAAGTTTTGGCTTCCCCCTTACCTAACACTATCCAATTCTATAGACTAAATATAAAGTGGATTATTTTTTAAAAAACAGGCAGCCTGTGCAAGAGAAATTACATTCTTTAGCTCTACCCAATTTATTAATGGCTCTGTCAGTCAACACCACCAGAGAAATAGGTAACACATATGTTGTAAAAATGTATGTAGCAAAGATCAGATTTAAATTAAGAAATAAAAATTGGGAGGAGTAATGGATACTGTGATGTACTTCCCAGATCTCCCTTCAAGACTGAAAGGTTTATTTCTTCAGCTGCTGCCTGATGGGTCTCAACTGTCATCCTCACTGGGAGTTGCTCGGGGTTGTAGAGACTGCCTTACTTCTAGTTGAGCAACCTGCATTCAATGACTGGTAGCTTCCATAGCATGAAGGCCTGGCGCTCTACATTGTAACACAAAATAATCTATAGGGTCCACCTGGCGTCAGAAGCTCCTTTTCCAATATATAGTCAAGACTATATTGCAGCCTGATCTTTTCCTCTGCCCAACACTGCTGCTTCTTTCCTTTCTCTTCTACAAGTTTTGATTTCCAAAACACTCCCTAACAAGCTTTTTACAATGTATGCTCCACTGTAGAGTCTGTTTTCTAGAAAACCCAAGTTTCAAGAAAGTACAATAATCTGAGTCCATTTTCAGCTAGCAAAAGATCTACAGAGATTGGGCAAGCAAAGCTTATTGCTCGATCAATCACACCCATTCAAAAGATTTGTAAAAATGGAAATGCAGGAGAGCAAGTACTAAAGGGTAAGCGGGTAGGGAAGAGAAAAAAGAGAAAAGGAGAAGCCCTTGGTAGTGACCAAGTCTGTTATGATGCAGGCAGCTGTAGGAGGAAGAAAAATATCTCCTGAAAGTGTCTGCATCCAAATCTCCAGAATCTATGAGTATGTCACAGCAAATGACAAGAGGGACTTTGCCAATGTGATTAAGATTAAGGCCTTTGAGATGGGGAGATTGTCCTGGATATCTGGGGCCCCAATCTAATCATACACATCCTTAGAAGCAGAGAACCTTTCCCAGCTGTGGGCAGAAAAGGAGATGTGAGAATAGTAGTCAGACAGATGCAATATTGCTGGATTTAAGATGAAGGAAGGGGGCCAGGAAAAGCAAGGAAACAGTTTCTTCCCTAGCATGTACACAAAGGAACACAATTGTGCTGGGACATTAGATTTAGCCCAACAAGGCATCTGTTGCAATTCTAACCTAAAAATAATACAATTGCATTGTTTAAACCACTATGTGAATATTATAATTTGTTACAGCAGTAATATTAAGTCAATATATATTTGGTACCAGGGGAGAGGTGTTGCTGCAACAAATATCTAAAAATGTGAAAATGGCTTTGAAATTGGGCAATGGACAGAGGTAGGAAGAATTTTGAGGAGCATGACAGAAAAAGGCTATATTTCCTTTAACTAACTGTTAGTAGAAATATTGATGTGAATTTCCCCTAATGAGTACTTAGAAGGAAATGAGGAGCAAGACTGAGGAAATAGAAATCACCTTACAGAATCCAAAATCCCTGTGAATAGACTGTTAGTAAAAATATGGACATTAAAGGAACAGCTGGTGAAAGAAGAGAAAGAAAAGAGGAACATGCTGATTGAGAACTGGAGGAAAGAAAATTTTTGCAATATAGTGGCAGAATGATTGGCAGAATTGTGTCCTTCAGGTATGTGGAGAGCAGAACTGGAAAATGGTGAAATTGTGCATTGAACTGGGGAGATTTCTAAACAGAATGTTGAAGATGCAGCCTGGTTTCTGCTTGCTGTTTATAGTACAATGTTAGAATAAAGAGGTAAATAGAGGAAGAACTATTAAACAAACAAACCCAAAACCCCAAAAAACAGAAGAGTACTGGATGATTTTGGAAATTCTCTATTCAGATTGAAAATAATAATTGCTAAAATTAAGAGACTCACTGCCAGGAAATCATGATATAGAGGAAAAAAAAATCCAAGCATGGGGTTGCACCACTTTTTGTTAATACCTAATACAGAAAAATCAAACATATTAGTATTCATTAACACAAACGTTTCTTTGAGGAAATCAATCTCACAGACTACCTCAGTGTAACTGGAGAGTTTGTAGGAAGCTTTAGGGCATTTTCTATACCTCGACCAATCAACGAAGGCCAAAAATAGAGATCAGATTATCTAGGAAAGATCTGTGGGGGAGGGGGAGCTTCTTGTCTAATGGAGAAATCCTATTGCATACACAGAAGCCCGACAAATATCTTCAGAATATTAACTAGCAAAACAGTACTGGCTATAATTTAAAAGGATAGAGAACAAACTTAAAGAAGGCTGTCAGAACCCCAGATTTCTACAGGTAGGAAGCAGGCTGATCAAACTACCCAACTGCAATATAGGTACTACCATTCATGAGAAATGAGGGATGTCTCAGAGGGCAGAACTGAGAAACCAAATAGCTAAATCACAAAGGATTAATCTAGGACCTGAAATCTAATGGAGGTTTCCCAGCTGGATTTTAAAATTACCTGGGATCAATAACTCTTTTTCCTTCCATTTTTCACTCTCTTGAAACAGAATTTCTGTAACTGATACCCTCTGAGAATCCCACCATAGTATTTTAGGAACAGATAACTTGTTTCTCTAGTTCCATAAATCTACAGAGTTGTGGAACTAAAGAATCATCACACATATCTAATTTAGATGATGAGATTTTGAACTTTTGAGCTAATGAGATTTAGATGAGAGTTTGAACTTTGAGTTGACACTGTAATGGGTTGAGACTTTGTATGAGGCTATGATGAGGTGAATATACTTTGCATGTCGGAAGAATGCAAGTCTTTGGGGGGCAGAAGGTAGACTGTGGTAGGCAGAATAATGAGACCCTAAATAGGTCCACATCGTAATCACTGGATCCTGCAAACTTATTACTTTACATGGCAAAATGAACTTTGCAGATGTGATTAAGGTTAAGGATCTTGAGATGGGAGATAATTTTGCATTTTCTAGAGAAGCCCAATCTAATCATAAGATTTTTTTAAATTAAAATTAGTGGGGTGACAATGGTCAACAAAACTACATAGGTTTCAATTGTACAATTCTGTAATACATCATTTATATATATATTGTGTGTTCACTCAGTCAATTCTTCTATCACCATATATTTGACCTCTTTTACCCTCCTCTACCATCTTCCCTCCCCCCTTACCCTCTAGTAACCACTGAACTTTTGTCTGTGTCTATGAGTTTTTGTTCCTTTGTCTTGTTCCTTTGTTGCCTTCATTTTATAGCCCACATAAAGTGAAGTCATATAGTGCCCGACATTTTTTGTCTGACTTATTTCACTTTGCACAATAATCTCAAGATCCATCCATGTTGTTGCAAAGGGCAATATTTCATCTTTTTATGGCAGAGTAATATTCCAGTGTGTATATATACCACCTCTTCTTTATCCAATTATCTATAGAAGGACACTTTGGTTGTTTCCATGTCTTGGCCACTGTGAATAATGCTGCAATGAACATTGGAGCATATATAATTTTACGGATAAATGTTTTCAGATTTTTTTTTTGGTAAATAACCAGAAGAGGAATTGCTGGGTCATACAGTAATTCTATTCTTAATTTTTTGAGGAAACTCCATATTGTTGTCATAACAGCTATACTAATTTCCATTACCATCAACAGTGTATGAGGGTTCCTTTCTCTCCACAGCCTCTCCAGCACTTGTTATTATTTGTCTTGTTGACAATAGCCATTCTAACAGGTGGCTATCTCAAAATTAACTCAAAATGGATCAAAGACCTAAATATAAGACCTGAAACAATAAACTGCATAGAAGAAAACATAAGTACTAAACTTATAAACCTTGAGTTCAAAGAGGACTTTATGAATGGGAATATAGTCCCATTCATTTATTTTAGCTTTTACGTCAAAAGTAAGGGAAGTGAAAAGTAAAATAAATGAATGGGACTATATCAAACTAAACAGCTTCTGCATGGCAAAAGAAACCATCAACAGAATAAAGAAACAACCAACCAAATAGGAGAAGATTTTTTTCAAACGCCTCCAATAAGGGGCTAATCTCTAAAATGTATAAGGAACTCATACAACTCAACAACAAAAAGACAAACAATCCAATTAAAAAATGAACAGAGGACCTGAACAGACACTTATCCCAAGAAGACATACAAACTGCCAATAGATACATGAAAAAATGTTCAACTTTATTGCTATTAGGGAAATGCAAATGAAAACCACAATGAGATATCACCTCATACCTGTTATAATCATAAGATCTTAAGATAACCTTTCCTGCTTGAGGTCGGGACAGAGGGAAATGTAACTTCAGAGGAAAAGTCAGAGAGATGCAGCATGGCTGGCTTTGAAGGTGGAGGAAGGGAGCCCAGGATCAAGAAATGTGTATGGTCACTGGATGCTGAAAAATAGAAAATTGATTGCCGGCTAAAGCTTGCAGGAAGGAACACAGCTTTGCTGACAAATTGATTTTAGCCCAATGAGATGTGTTGGAATTCTCACCACAAATTATTTGTAATGTTTTACAGCAGCAATGGAAATATAATACATCATCTTTAAACTTAAAGGTTTAAGTATGGCGATAAAAAAAAATGTAGTGATGAGTAAGGGATAGGAGTCAATATGGTCTTTACTTTGAAACATATTACATTTTCTTTATAAATTTTGAATTTAGAAAAGTCCAGATTTATGAAAATGTAAGCTAATGTTTGTGTGTAGAAAATCCTAAATTCAAAGCCTTAGATATACTGGTATGTTCCCAATGCTCCATCTCACTTCTGACCTAAAATGCCATTGGAATTTGGGGTGCTTCTTTGTACTGACAAAAAAAATTATATTCACTTTCGTTATTTTATATTTGTCTTTTTATATAGAATATCAATGGGTTTACCTTGTCCTTTTCATGGTAACAGGTACTTCGTTGACTGTAATTCTGTAGCTTTTCTTCTTCTTGAATACCTTGTCTTTTCACTAAATTCAAAAGAAATTGCTTCTTTTATCTCACCTGATTTGACTGAAATATTTATATTTTGAAAATGCTGACAGATCATTTCTCCAGAAAGAATAATGTCACACTGTTTTTTTCTTTTGGGGAAAATCCTTATGGAGAGTAGAATTTCACTGTTGCAAAATTAATTGCTCGGATGTAACTGGACAGAATGAAAAAGGAAGTTTGGTATAGTTATAAAGTTTATACATAGTCCAGGTTGTTGGAAATGGTTCGTACAGAGTTGATAAGAAAGCTTTAATGCATCATGTAAATAGAAATGCAGAATGAGCAGTGTGTTTATGCCTGTAAAAAAGCAAGTGAACATTTGCCATTTGAAGGAAAACTTTCCAATCTTTAAGAAGAAGTAATATTTCCATTCATTTCTATCATGATTTAATGATGTGTCATGGGCCATACTCAACTATAATTTTTTTCTGTAATATTTATGTTGACCTTTTTTTCTTGTTTTTCTTTTCTATTCTTTTGCTATAAGATCTGCCTTAATTTTTCAAATATAGACAATATGTAAGTATTTGCTTCAGTCAACGTGCACACACACAGTTTGTGACTGCTAGTTTTGTTAGTGATAAAAAATTTAGAACACATTGATTTTCTCAGAATTTTAAAGAAAATTTAACGTTATTTTCTATCTTCACGTGTTGGTGACTGGAAGTCACACCAATGACTTTTACTCATTTGTAGGTAAGCAATTTTGTCTTCTTGGAAGTAATGTAATTATTAATATACTGCTGAAATATATAGGTGCATATTATTTTTCATTCTTTCTGTTTATGAACAAAGTGGATTTCTTCAATTAGAAAGCGTAAAATTGTTAAGATGTTTTAGATCAGGAAAATATTCTTCTATCTCATTGTTGATAATTGTCTCTTTCTCTTCTTCTAGAACTCCTATTAGGTGGATCAATGCTCTATGTCTCTTAATGTTTTCATATTTTCTATTTTGTTATCTTAGATTCTAGGGATTTTTTTACCTTAACAAAATTTGTGATTCCTAATTAGGTATATAGCTGCATTCATCCTATTATTTATTCATTCTATTAAATTTCTTTTGTAATTTTATTTTTTAATTCCCAAGAAAACTTTAGAGTGTTTCTTTAATCTTTATTTTATAGAGATAATAACTATTCACATCTTTCCGAGAATACTGACTAGGCTGTTTAAAAATAATATGTTACGCCTCCAGAGTCAGTTTTTCTATTTACACAGCTTGCTTCTTTTTCAAATAGGTGATTTTTTCCTACATTGTTAGATGATGAGGGTTGCTTGTCACTTTTTTTTTTTTTAATGGAGAATCATGGCAATCAGTAGTTACTTGGTAAGTAATTTCTCTGCATGTATGTAGTCCTGTTATCCCAATAGTTCCCTCCCCTGGATGAGCATAAAGAGCACTTTGTATTAAAAAGGTTTTGTGTAAGTTTGCAGTACGTGCAAACTAATGGGTTTTACTCTAGCACACTATGTAGCAATCAAACTAGGTACCCACCAATATTCAAAATAAGAAGGTGGTACTATTTCAGTAAATTTCTTTTATGGATAGATATCTCTCTTTTTCCACTTTTTGTTTATTTGAAAAGTCTATCTACACTCTCTTTTTTCTTAGATCCTAATACCCACACTTGGGAACCTTTCTCTAGGTAGAATTTAGACTTGTTTTAGAAAGAAAATGTTCATGGGATAGTAAGGTAGGTACAAATTTTAAAAATAGGATATTTTTAAAATGTAAAACTTGGGGTGTCATGAAAATTTCTTTTCCTTTCTGACGTGTGTTCCGGCTTGTGTTTTATGTTTTGGGGCCCAGATACTTTTGTTTTGTTTTCTATCTAATCTCGTTTGCATTCTATATTCCATCATTCTTTAAATTTTCTGGCTCACTAGTGGTACCTATTCGTATTATAAAGATATGTTCTATCGTAGGAGAAGAAGTTCAGTATACCATTATTTAATCTGTCCAGTAAGTCTCTAAGGAAATGTTTGAAAGTCTTTTATTTAGTAACAAAACTGAGGGCCAGATAATATCTATGGGTCAAAGTTTTTGACTGAATGAGCTGTAATTTGACTTCAGATTCTCCATCTCCACGGATCGGGGAAACACGGCTCTCTCATCCATACCAGGGTTAATCTTGTATTCCATTCTAGTCTAATTAATTCTATTGAGGTCAACAAAACATATTTTAAATTCCTACAATGTGGCAGTATTGTACAAGCACTAAAAATACAGAGATGACTAAGACAAAGAGCCTAGCTTCTATCAATTACAGTTTTGTATAAGGAATTTAGTAAAGACAAAAAATAAGGGAAAGCAATGACAAAACTTACTATACAATTTTGCCTAAGATTCTTCTAGTATAGGACAATTGAAAAGCAAATGTAAACTGAAAGAATATTCACTCTGCATGTTCTGTATGTTAGAGAAAACAATGAACATGCTTTCCGTGTCTCGATATAATTTATAAAATATTGAATATTTGAAATAATATGCAAGTGACAGAAATAAACCTACTCATATACATTATAAGGATTCATTTTTTTAACCTCTATCTTACTTTTTTGAATCAATTTCCAACAAGAAAACAAGTAGAATAACAAGGAGTGTTATTTGTAAATAAATTTCATAAAAATATATTTAGGAAAACCAATGTTGTTGCCTAATGTCTAAACTGCACTTTGCCTATATCAGTTTGAGTCCATAATATTTTCAAATCTCCATGAAATATGAGATCTTAGAGAGAACATACTTGTCTGTCTTTAGTTTTAGTGAAACTGAAATCACAGGAAGACTTGTCCTAAGACACACATAAATATAGAAGCATAGCCAAGCCTACCCCATAAATTGCTTTTCCTAACCCATTGTCTTAGAGAGTGAGAGGATGGGAGGTCGTTTTGTCACTCACCGTGTTTCCCTGAAAATAAGACCTACCCAGACCATCAGCTCTAATGCGTCTTTCAGAGCAAAAATTAATATAAGACCCGGTATTATTATATTATATTACAGGGGTGTCCAAACTTTTTTCAACGGTTTTTACCAAGGGCCATAGGCAGCAAAATACACAAACAGCCGGGCCACTCACTTGAGGTGAAGTACGCATTGCCTGACCAGATTTATTTAAGTAAACTAAATATATTTTTTGAATTTGCTGCGGGCCAATTAACAATGGATTGCGGACCACAGTTGGCCCGCGGGCCAGTTTTGACACCCCTATTTATTATATTATATTATATTATATTATATTATGTTATGTTATGTTATGTTATGTTATGTTATGTTATACTATACTATACTATATTATAACTGGTCTTATATTAAAATAATACCAGCTCTTATATTAATTTTTGCTTCAAAAGTCGCATTAGAGCTGATGGTCCGGCTAGGTCTTATTTTCGGGGAAACATGGTTAAGTCCCTATATTTTCCTTGAAAGCAACTGTTCCTTTGGTGTTGTAGGAATATAATAGCTCAGTCTATTACAATGATCTCTTTGAAAAACAACATAGGATAAGAAGGGCTTCATGATAATACAACAAACAACTTGAACAGATTTTTCTTACATGTAATCAAATTTGTTTCATTAAAGGCCTAAACTCATGGATATCTAATAAAATAAGTGAGATTTGTTTTTGGTTGTCGACATCTATCCTATCGAAAGGAATGCTGCTGATGTTTTTCCGTATCATCAGAATTTATGCATATTGTGCATGGTACAGTCTTATTTTTTCACTCATTTTACTCTAGTTCCAAAGTAAATTAGGTGGCTTACAAAAGTGAGATACCATTACTGACTAAAGTAGTAGTTCTCATGGAATCCAATGCTGATTGAGGGAAAGAACAATATTAAGAGATACATTTACATCCCCTGTGGGATCTGAGGACCTGAGGAGGGAACAGATTATATTTCTGTCTTCTGCAATGTGTGTGCCATTTACCTACTTCAGACACAAACTGCACTTCAGGAGGAAATCAGTAGCATTAGGCAAACACCACAGACACAACTGCTGCAGATAGGACTTACCAAATGACGCAAAGGGTAACGTAAAAATTTGAGAGGAAACAGGATATTATCATAGTTTCTAAGTATCTACCCCAGGCTATTTATTAACTACAAATGGAAAGATAGTAACCCAGAAAACATCATTTTAACCAAGTGATCAAAGTGAACATTGCCAATAAAAAGACATATTTACATTATTTTTGCTATGATACATTGAAAAGGACACGTTGTTATTTCTGTGGTGTTTATGACAAACATGCATAACCTCAGTCCAATTATGAGAAAACATCCGACAAGCCCAAATTGAAGAACATCCTTCAAAACAATGAATCAATAGTACCATTAATAAGTGTCAAGTTCATAAAAAATAAGGAAAGACTAAGGAACGTTACAGATTAAAAGAGATCAGAGGTGGGGGGAGGATGCAATGGATAGTCCTGAACTGGATCCCAAAACAGAAAAAGGACGTTAATGGAAAAACTGGTAAAATTTGAATGTGATCTGTGGTTGAATTAATAGTATTACATAAATGTTTCCTGGTATTGATATTTTGCTATGATATATCAGATGTTAACCTTAGCAGAAGCTGATCAGAGATATGCAGGAACCTCTGTACTGTATTTGCAACTTGTAAATCTAACATTATTTCAAAATTAAAAGTTAAAACAAAATCATTTCAGCCTGGGGAATACAAATGTTGAGGGAACTCACTTTCTCTGTCCAACTTTTAAAATTTCACTGACAGAGAAAGACTAGGTTTGAGGCCAATGTTTAGTTCTATCAGGGAACATAAATACAGGAAGAAAATGAGGAGTGAGTGAAGAAAACCTGAGGTTTGAAGGCTTTTGCATTTGGGGCTATGTCTACTTACCACTGTTCATCAGAAATGGAAGATGGTGTCTTAGAAAAATTAATGGAACTCCAAGGCATGGAGGTAGCATGGGGCAGAGCCTGGAGAAAGCAGAGAGTACAGAGTGTGAGTTTCAGAGGCAGACCAATCGCTGTTCACATCCTGAATCGTCTACTGATAACTCTGTGACCACCTTCACCATCATCTCCTCTTCGCCCTTTCCCTCCTCCACTCCTCCTTTTCCTTTTTTAGCATAGAGAACAATATTTTCAGGTTTTCCAGACATCACTGAAATAATGTATAAGTAAGAGCTGTTAATACCATGGCTATTTAAAGCCATAAACAGATTTTCATCTACCAGTAGGTCTATGTAGTCTTTTTAGGTTTTTTAGTTAAAATTTTAACATTTGTAAGTTTACTATGTTATTTTTACCTTGCTTTTTCTCACATTACTATATATGAATTTCAGTATGTTGCTATGGTATATTTAAAATGAGAATTATCTTGCTGCTATTAATCATTTAAGTAGATTTTTTTTTTTTTTTTTTTTTACTATTGTAAGCCACACATATTGCATTTACTATCATTCCTTTACTTGGATTATTCCTTTTATAAAGAACTGTGTATTAATATTTCTAGTTTTAAGTAACTGTAATAAAAAGTGAACTCTTCAGAAATTATTATTTTTATCTTCTCTATATAAATATTTGAACCTGTGTAGCTTCACTGAATTTCCTTAACAGTATTATCAGAAGTACTTATCCATCAGTGACAGATAAGGCGAGTGAATTGGCCTGATATTTGCTTTTAATATAAGATAGCAATCATGATACAGATAAATGTATACCCACCACTGTTTAGATATAAGAAGCATGGTGAGAGGAAGTTAAATGCTACTTCTTTTTTTTTTTTTTTATCAATCATCAACAGTGCACAGTTCCATAGGGAAAACATAACTTCACCAACGATTCTTGTTATTGTTCTATTAGCCCTCTTTAGTGCAGCTTGCCACTGGTGAGGGTGGGCAAGAGTACAGAATAGATATGGCCTTTTAAGGTATATAGGAAGCCCATCACAGTTTGTCCCATTTCCATGTGGGTGCAAAGCAAATTTTCTATTAGTTTTTTAGATTTTGACCAGTGAGTACTTTGCTTGGCCATTCTTCCTGATTCTTAGGTTCTGCAGATTTCTGGCTTGTAATTAGTCACATAGATCTCCCACCACACTCCGAACTCCAATTTTATGTTCTCTGTATTTCGCTTACTTTTGTGATTTCTGATTCATTATGAAACTATTAGTGTCTTTATTTTGTAGTCTGCTCTCACGCCTTGCTTCCTTGTTCAGCTGTTATAACATTTGCCATCCTTAAACCAGTATGAAAAATTTTGAGTTTATGGGTATAATGAGAATTAGATATTGTAATTATATAGGATACAATACTATGTTATGAACTCTGTATGAACTTTCCCTAAGCTGGGAACTAAAAGGAATGCACAACTTCCAAGTTATAACAGTCTGTTAGTTTTGACAATATTAGAAACAAGTAAATTAACTTTACTGTATGCTTTTATCATTCTTATGTTAAAGTATACATCACATTAAAATTACCATTTTAAACGTATGGTAGTGGCATTGAATGCATTCATATTATTGTGCAACTATCACCAATATCTCTGGGGCTGCTCATTTTCCAAATAGACTCTGTATCCATTAGACAATAACTCCTCATTTGCCCCGGTCTCCCATCCCCCCAGCTTCTGCAACCACAATTCTACTTTCTGTCTACGAATTTGACTACTCTAGGTACCTAGAATCATACAGTATTTGTCTTTTTGTGACTGGCTTATCTCACTTAGTATAACATTATCAAGGTTCATCAATGTTGTAAAATGTCTCAGAATTTTCTTCCTTTTTAAAGTTGAATTTTCCACTGTATGTATATATAACATTTTTTTAAAATAAAATTTGTTAGGGCGACACTGGTTAATAAATTTATTTAGGTTTCAAGTGTACAATTCTATAATACATCATCTCTATATTGCGTTGTGTGTTAATCACCCAGAGTCAGTTCTCTTTCCATCACCATATATTTAACCACCTTTACCATCTTCTACCATCTCCTCTACCCCCCTTACCTTCTAATAACCACTAAACTGTTATCTGTGTCTATGACTTTTTGTTTGTTTGTCTTATTCATTTGTTGCTTTCAGTTTTATATCCCACATACAAGTGAAGTCGTATGGTTCTCGACTTTCTGACTTTTTCACTTAGCATAATAATCTCAAGATCCACCCATGTCATTGCAAATGGCAGTATTCCATCTTTTTCATGGCTGAGTAATATTCCATTGTGTAATGTACCACATCATTTTTATCCAATCATCTATCAAAGGACACTGGTTGTTTCCATCTCTTGACCACTCAGAATAATGATGCAGTGAACATAGGGGTACATATATCATTACGGATAAATATTTTCAGATTATTTGGGTAGATACCTAGCAGAGGGATTGCTGGGTTGTGTGGTAATTCTATTCTTCATTTTTTGAAGAACCTTCATACCGTTTTCCATAGTGTACCACATTTTTTTTAATCCATTCATCTGTATATGGACACTTGAGTTGCTTCCACCTTTTTAGCTATTGTGAATAATGCTGCTATGAACATGCATATACAAATACCTGAGTTCCTGCTTTCAATTCTTTTGGACATATCCCTAGAAGTGGAATTACTGGATCATATGGTAATTCTATTCTTACTATTCTAAGGGATCACCATACTGTCTTCCTTAGCTACTATACAATTTAACATTTCCACTAATAGCACAAAAGGATTCCAAATTTTCCATAACTTTGCCAATAACCAACACTTATTATTATAATTTTAATATTAGCCATCCTAATGGGTATGAGGTAGTATCATCTCCCATCTGACCACTGCCCACCTCCTGGCCCTGCGGGGCTGTCGCCCTCTCAGTTTACATGATGATCTTCAGGGTTCCCCTTCCAATCATCAACGGAGGGAATATGTGGGGAAGGTTTTTTCCTGCAGGCACAGCTAGGAGCTCCATCCCCCTCCTATCGGAGCTGTCTCCGGGCACCATAGTTAGACGCCTCCCTGTCAAAACAATGTTGAGCGATCACAGCTGCTAGGGACAGACCTCCCCGGCACCACGGCCAGATTCCCCCCCAACCCCGAGGCCTAACTCTATAAAACAAAGCGCCCGACCTGGGAAGTGCTCAGTCTTTGGGAACAATCCCGCTGAGCCCGCCGGGGTAATAAAGCTGTGTTCTCTCTGATCTCTGCATGCCGCTTGAGTCTCTTGGTCCTCGCCACTTTTCCACAACACTTTATATAAATATATATACTCTATATGTACTCTATAAAATATGTTATATATATATACATATATATATATATGTATATATATATATATATATATATATATATATATATATATATATATATATATATATATATATTATTGTACCTTGACACTCAACTTTGCCAGAACAGTGGAGAGTGGCTTTCATTTTTTTGCATATTATTCCAAACATTTACCCTTCATTCTTTTTATATTTCCTCACTGTATTTTTTTTCAATGATTTTCTGATTACTGAGCCTTTTGCTCATGGCAGCCCTTAATGATATCATTTAAGAGAAGAAGTGCTTGGGATGAATTACATGTCTGCTTGCTTTATCCAAGTAGAAAAGTACTTTTGCGTCCTCTTCCTTTCTGAGCCCCTTAGTGCTGCATTCTAGCCCAACTGATGGATTGTTTTTTTTTGTTTTTTTTTTTTTTTTTTTTTTTTTACCAGTTTAGGACTTTTAATTTGTCCCAAAATGCTGAAGCAAAATCATAAAACATTCTGCTTTCCTTTAGAACCCCCCAACGCAGAAAAAAAAAAATTGTAGGAAAAAATGTGGATGGATTGTTTCCTGTCCCTAACGACTAACCACAATGTCTTTCAGTCTGGGTTCTTGCACGTTAACTAATGCTGTCTCATTGTCCTGTCCTCTTAATTTAAATTCTTGTCTCCTTGCCTCTCAGTCTAATAGCTCATTCCTTCTCCTCCCCTATTACGCAGCATTGTTTCTCCATCATATCACTTGCAATTTCCAGGATGACATATTTTACTTCAGATCATAGCTCATTTAGTCTTTTCTCCTGCTGGTATGCTAATAGCATCTCAAGCTAATCATTAATTTCCACCCTGTGGTTTCAATAATTCCCTCCATGCTAAATCTTGCAGAGAAAAATTGTTTTAGGTTTTAGCACCTTCACTTAGTCTAAGGGGAAAACGAGCCAGAAGATGTCAAGTCATGGTCACAGGACCCTGTGGTCAGTGTGGGCTTATTGCTCACTTATTTAAAGGCTTCTAGAGGGGTGGAAAAATAAAAAGCATAGAAATGGTTTTAACCTGCTGTTTAATGTGTATTTAATCAATGTCTTTTAGAAATGAATAGAAATTATTTTGCAAAATTATTGTTGATGTGATCCTGCAAATAAATATGTTATTGGGTATAGAAAAAAGAAAGCATCAAAAGAGGGGAAAAGTCTATTATGTTGAGGTACTTTCCTTCTCTACCCATTTTATTGAGTGTTTTAACCATAAATGGATTTGGTATTTTTTTCAAATGTTTTTTTCTGCATCTATTGATATGACCATATGATTTGTGTCCTTTATTTTGTTTATGTGCTGTGTCACATTGATTGATTTGCCTATGTGGAACCATCCTTGTGCCCTTGGTAAGACCCCACTTGTTCATGACGTATAATATTTTTAATGCATTGTTGTATTCAATTTGCAAATATTTTGTTTAGGATTTTTGCATGTGTATTTGTCAGAGATATTGGTCTGTAGTTTTCTTTTCTTTCTGTTATCCTTACCAGGTTTTGGTATCATGGTGATGTTAGTCTCATAAAATTAATTAGGAAGTATTCTCTTCTTTTTTAGACTTTGACAGGTATTTAACTCATCTTAGAATGTTTGGTAGAATTCACTGGTGAAGCCATCTGGTCTTACACTTTTGCTTTTTGGAAGGTTTTTGATGATTGTTTCAATTTCCTTGCTGTTTATTGGTCTATTTAGATTTTCCAGTTGCTTGTGATATTAAAAGCCATATAGGATAAACCCTCAGCTAATATCATACTCAATAGTAAAAAAAAAACTGAAAGCGTTTCCTCTATGATCAGAAACAAGACAAGAATCTCCTATCCCCACTGTTATTCAACATAGTATTGGATGTCCTAGCCAGAGGAATCAGGAAAGAGAAATAAAAGGCATCCAAATTGGGAATGAAGAAGTCAAATTGTCAAATTGTCACTTTTTGCTGATGACATGATTCTTTATACAGAAAATCCTGAAGATCTTGAGATTATCATGCAAAGCGACATAAGTCAGACAGAAAAAGTCAAGAACCGTGATTTCACTCATATGTGGGATATGAAACTGAAAGAAACAAACCAACAAGACAAAAACTCACAGACACAGACAATAGTTCAGTGGTTATCAGAGGATGGGGGGGAGGCAAAAGAGGATAACAAATTTATGGCAATGGAAGAAGATTTGACTTTGGGTGGTGAACACATAATATAATATATAGACGATGTATTATAGGAATGTACACTTGAAACCTATATAATTTTATCAACCGAAGTCAGCCCAATAAATTTAGTAAGAAAATATGAAAACTCATAAAATTTTAATTCTTACGGATTCTTCAGAGATAAAGTTCAAGTTCCTCATTTTTACAGATGAAAAAACCAAGGTCTATGGAATTTCAAAGACAGAGCAAGTTACAACCCTGGTACATGAGGTTTATTAGAAAAACAGGCCCATGGGTAACTTTTACTTACAGTGCCTATAACAAGAGAACCAACAACTGGCTCCAGACCTAGTTCTTCGCTAGATCTACTTAGCCAGATTCCCTTCTCTCTCCCCATCCTGGGCTCATCTAGAGCACAGCACAGTTCCTCCTATTTGTACATCTTCAGACCCATCCCCAAGCAGCTACTGCTACTGTGGTATGGTTTGTTTTTGAGAGAATAACCAGAGAAGAAAAGCAACAGACCTGGAGACTGGCTCTAGGTCAGTAAGCCAGGGAGTCAGAGTACTGTGTCTTAAGAGTATGTTCTTGGAGAAGAGACACAGACTCTGAGCTGGCTCCTTTACAAAGCCTCTCTCTCTCTCTCTCTCTCTCTTAATCTCTCTCTCTCTCTCTTTCTCTCTCTCTCTCTCTCTCAATCTCTTCAAGATCTCTCTATCTATCTATCTATCTATCTATCTATCTATCTATCTATCTATCTATCTATCATCTATCTATCTATCTATCTATCTATCTATCTATCTATCTATCTATCTATATTGATATTTTCCTCTCTACCGTCTTTCCCTGAAAATAAGACCTAACTGAACAATCAGCTCTAATGTGATTTTTTGGAGCAAAAATTAATATAAAACCTGGTCTTATATAATGCCCAGTATTATGTTATGTTATGTGATATGATATGATATGATATTATAAAGGCCTGTTCTTATAGTAAAATAAGACCAGGTCTTATATTAATTTTTGCTCCAACAGATGCATTAGAGCTGATTGTCCGTCTAGGTCTTATTTTAGGGGAAACACAGTAGATACTCATACACATATCCTACTTTCTCTCTTAATTCTTTTTTCCCCTAACTCTTTGTTTTGGTCCCTATCTTTCATGTTGTTAGATACCCTCAAATGTCCCATCCTCTCTCCCACACACTCAAATATCTGGTATTTTATGTTATCTTTCACATTAAAGTTCAGGACACTACAATACTGATAGAATCTACATGTCAGTGGAAGGAAAATTGTCAGCTAATGATTTCCTTGTAGCAAAATTACATGGGCATATCGGGGACTCATATATTTAGATAAGAGAACTTCTAAATATTAGGTTGATGCAAATGCAACTGCAGTTTTTGCAATTATTTTTAACCTTTTAAACTGTAATTACTTTTGCACCAAACCCAATATCAGTATCTGTAAGTGATTTTTACTGGGTTATTCAGTGTCTCCATAGAAGCCTCCACCTATCTCATGCCTTGGGGCATGATATATATATATTTATATATATATATATATATATATATATATATATATATATATATATATATATATATATATATATATATATGGCTACCAGCATTCTAGAAGTTTAATTGTATACAAGAGGGTTGGAAATCCCACCATTCCAAGTGTTTAATTTCACTTAACCCTGTTTTATGGAAGCAGCGTTTCCTCTCTCTCTGTCTCTCTCTGTCTCTCTCTCATTCTTCAGTGACCAATGTCCCTGAGTCGGATGCCTCTCCAATTCAATTTTTCTAGTTCCCTAGCCAACAACCAAAGTTTAGGACAAGTAGTCATCGGGATGTGTGAGTAGTCAGCCGGAGGTATACTTACTCCATACTGTGTTTGTCACCAATTTCTCTGATCTCAGCCTCACACATAATAGGCAATATTCACTCCCACTCTTACATCTCACTCCATAATATCAGTGGCTCTGATTCCTAACTCTTCACAGGAGTCAGCAGTATGAATTACCTGGCTTTCCATTATCTTTTTCAGGCAACTGACAATCAGGTTTCTGAATCTGCTAATGCCTCATCCACATTCTATTATTAAAAATTTGTCAACATCTTTTACCAACTGTAGTCTCCACTCCTGTTCTCTTTCTAATTGGAAATTTACAAATAAAAATATTGTATTCTATTAAAGTTTCAGAAGGCAGCAGAGAATGAGTCTGGATTCAGCGTTTGACCACTGGGTGTCCTTAGGTAGGGTAAGGGGGATAAGATTTATGATCTGTGGTTCATTATTATGCGGTTTACAAAATCACGGAAAAGGCTAGATAAGCAGCTCTTGACTAATTCCCTGAACAACACTGCTGAACTAGACCCCTTAGGTAGATGCTGACTGTGATGTTTGGGATGCTAATTAATAATTAATTAATTACCATCATTATTGCTGACTCCAGGGTCACACTGTCCGCCGTGAACTGAACCAATAAAACATTTACCCCACATCTCTTCCCAGCCACGAAACTAGGTCCCTGACTTGGGATTTCTGACGTAGCTCACACATGATTATGGTCATGTTTGCCAGAGGAGTGCTATTTCATGATATTTTCTTGCCTTCAATATCAAATGTTGGGGATTTGGTTTGGTTTACTGTAGCCAATATGGAGAATATAAACTGTAATTGAATCTTGCACATGTGGCTTTCAGGTTTCTACCCACTAATGTTCAGTAAGGGACATTGTAAGGGAATTAGAGTGGAGTTTAATGAGTGTTTAAAAATATTTTTCACATCTGTGTTTAATGGAAATTCCTTAACTATATATCATCTGTGGATTTATATGTGTGTATGTCAGTTCTTCTCATGTGGGAGTGATAGTGCCTTTTGGGGACATTTGACCACATATGATTTTTGAGTGCTACGACTGGGGTTTGTTACTGGCATCTAGTGGGCAGAGGTAGAGGACGCTGCTAAATATCCTACATTGCACAGGACAGCTTCCAAAAACAAAGTATTATCTCATCCAAGTTATCAATAGTACTGGAGTTAAGAAACCTTAATGTATATGAACAAATGAAAAATGAATAACTCATAACTATGATTATCTCTGGAGAAGAGAGGCAAAAACTGGATTTAAGAATGGTGATTAAGGGGACTGTAACTTTTATTTTACTTATTTTTAGAAAGAGAATGTGTATAATTGTATAATAAAATATTAGAACAACTAATAAAACAATAAATACAAATGAAAATGTGGAGAAGGGATATAAGAGACTTGGAAACAAAAGAGATAGAGACAAATAAAGAATATTTGTCTTTTTCTTTAAAGGCTCATTTTTCTTATACATTTTAGTCAATATAAGTCCAACACTATTATTTTAGTAATAAATCTATGTGCTTTCTTTAACTCCTATTTCTTCCTCATTCTCCATATCTAATCAATAATTAACATCAGTCTATTTTAATGGTGGAAAAGCTCTCTGAACAATCATTCCCTCCTTATCTCCAGTGCCCATTTTAATTTATGTTTGTTTGTTTGTATGGATTATGGCAACAGTCTCATTACTAGCTCCCTGCCTTCAAAACTCATCTCTCCACATAATTTTCACATCATTCACAATTTCATTGATAGATGTCATCATTCACAATTTACCCTAACAAGGAGTTCAGTAGATTTTGTTAGATCAAGGTTGATAAAGACAGCACTTAGGTATCAGTCACAGTTCCCATGTTCAAGGTGGATGTCACTCATTAATCACAGTAATCTTTTTTGGCTGATATTAACTGTGACCTCAGACTCCCTCTGAACACTATGATTCCTCTGTCCACTACAAGCTGACTGGAGTCTGTGTGAAAATGAAACCTATCAATGCTTCCTTTCACCAGTAAAGTGCTGCATCTCTAATAGTTGTTTGTGTTTTTCAGTAGATATTTCCATAATGAGGAAGAAAAGTGATGAGAGGTTATTAGTTACTTAAAGAATGGGGTTAGAGATCAGGAACATCCTGAAACTGAGTGTTCCTTTAAGATACTTTAACCTGATTGTGAAAAATCTGACAATCTTAGACACAATACTTGACCAGTAACTGACCATATTCTGGAACTGACCCTATTCTATATTTTTAAGTTTCTTAGTATGGAGTTTGTTGGAAGTTGCCATTTAATTACACCGGACTTGAAAGTACTATTGTTACTAAACCTTAGGATGTTACCTAATTATAAATAGACGTTGTCTAAATGAAAAAGAGAGAAACAAAGACAGTCGCAGGATATAGCTGTCAGGAGAACAATTAGGCAAAGTAAAAAAGAACAGAAAAGGGCAATAGAGAACTTTGATTCTGGTTAAGTTTTAAAAAAGACTTGGAAAGACATCATGAAGATTATTTCAGAACAAGCAGAACAATCACAGAAAACAGACTACAGTTTGACATAGTGGTAGACAGAGATTGGGGATTTATCATAAATATGAAAATATCATCAAATGACATGAAATAAGGTGATTAGCAAGAAAGACTATAAAGATATGAAGGTAAAGAAGTATAATTGAATCAGAATTCTCAATAGGAATTTAATTTCTAAATAAAAGAGATAGAAAAAAAATGAGTGATAAATGTGAAGTCAAGTGAGTCAAGAAAATTATTCAATATTTCCTCAGGAAAAAAAAATATCCAAAAGTATTTATTTTCTTTAAAAAAAAATAAGTAAAAATACATACTGAATTAATTTTATGTGGTTCAAATTCTGAATATTCCATGGAGTCTACGGTAATGATTTTTTGATTTGAATAACATCAGTTTTAGAAAAAAAATATATTCATACTTTGAATGATTTCTTTTTTATTATTTTACCTTGTAGAATGACAAAAAGGAATTTCTTAACATAAAGTTAAGATATTTCATTTGAAGCTAAAAAAAAAAGAAAAAAAGAATGCTATCCATCAATGACACAGCCAGATGCAGAATCAACACCCAACACAGTAGGAGTACCATTTAGATGAAGTTTCCAAGTTTACCTTACACAGTGTTAATGGCTCCAGTACCATGGGGTTTTTGGGTAATGTAGGCTTGCAATTCCCTCAACTGACACTTTTTTTTAAAATAGTTCATTTCAGGAATGGACAGAATAACAACTGGAAAGAAAAAATGGATGATCCAAAATTTTCATATCAGAAATAAATTAAAATAATATTTTTTTCTCGAGTGTTCATCTTTTAGATTTTTTAAATTAGTTTTAGGTATACAAAACAATGTAATAGTTAGACATTTACCTCCCTAACAAAGTAATAACCCCCCTCCCCCAATCTACTACCCCTCTGACATCACATATCGCTGTTACAATTTCACTGACTCTATTTCCTATGCTGTACTCCACGTCCTGTGGAGAATTTAAAGTTGACATTCAATGTTATTCAGCTTCAGCTTCAGATGTACAGCACAGTGGTCAGGAATCTATATGTGTGTTTTTATGGAGCTGATAAATCTTTAAATTTTTAGTGTTTTCACAGTCACATAGTGATGCAAATGTAGGAGGGAATAAGACTAAGCATAAAACCAATAGGGTTAACAAGGTGAGAGCCTACCAATATTGAGATTGATTTTTTTACACAGACTGATTAAACTATCAGGGCTCTCTTACATGTTAAATCTTTGAAATCCAACTGATCTCTTCAATCACAAAAAAAGTTGGAAAAAAAAAGAAATTAAATTAGGAAAAGACATAATTTCCCCAAATACCATTGAATTTTAAAATAGTGTCCTCTGGAAGAAGATAGCCCAAAAGTTAGGGTTCAATTAACCCTATTAGAGGCTTTGTGTTTCTTCTAGTGAAGTCAGAGGTAGCTATGTATATGAGCAAGTGTAGAAGTATGCATCTGTTTTTCCATTCCAACACTTCATAGTATGTATATACAGATTTCTATTTGTAATACTTTATGGAACTTTCCAGGAAAAGATATAAATAAACAAAATGAAAAGGTAACTTACGGAATGAGAGAAAATATTTAAATGTATCCGATAAGGGGTTAATATCCAAAATATATAAAGAACTCATACAACTCAATAGCAAAAAATCAAAAAGTTCAATTTAAAAATAAGCAAATGATCTGAATAGACATTTTCCCAAAGAAGACATACAAATGGCCAATAGGCACATGAAAATGTGCTTTATGTCACTAATCATGAGAGATTCAAATTAAAACCACAATGAGATATTAACTTACACCTGTTCAAATTATCAAAGATAAGAAATAATAATAAGAAATAATAATAAGAAATAATAAAGATAAGAAATAACTTCTTATCATAAAGATAAGAATTTAAAAAGTATAAGAAATAAAGTACGGCTAGGATGTAGTGAAGAGGGGACACTTGTACAGTGTAGGAGTACAATCTGGTGCAGCCACTACTGAAAACTCTATGGAGGTTCCTCAAAAAATGAATCATAGAACTACCATATGTTTCAACAATTCCACCTCTGGATATTTATATGAAGGAAATGAAAACAGTGTCGCAAAGAGATATCTGCATCCATGTTCATTGAAGCATAATTTACAATAGCCAAGACATGGAAATAATATCTATTGATGCATAACAGATAAAGAAAATTATCCTTGTAAATTCTGAGCACAGTGAATACTCAATTACATTTTTACCTCTTTAATTGTCACTGAGTTATTGTTTATTGACAATGACAAAATGGACCATCTTATTAAACTCATGTTTTTTTTTTCTAACTATTCCAATTTAGATTATAATTTGTCACACCTAAAACAGTGACTTCAAAATCTTGCTTTACATTAACCAAAGAAATCCATATTATTTCATTCTTAGTGCAATGTCCTTTTCTTCTTAGGAGTGAAAATGAGCCGGTCAATCTCAATCCTTACTGAGTCTCCCCCCGTTGTATTTTTGCCCTGATCAATTAAAGCCAACCAAATATTTTAATAACCAGAAAATTCTGACCCAGCCTTAGGAGTTTTGCATAGAAAGTAAGTTTGTATTTGGGCTGTAGTTTTATTTCCCAAGTAGATAAGAGTGACTTATTATATTAAAGAAGAAATGCTAATAGAAACATTATATAAATCTTAACATTATAGAATAGGAAACAAACAAACCAAAAACAGGTGTCTAATTCTTAGTAAACTAGAAATTATCAAACAACTTCTTTTAGCTCACTTTATTTTTCTTTGGCTAAAGTGCTTTGTAAACGGAATTTTAATTTGTATCTGATATAGTAGAAGTATTTGATTTAGAAAATCCATTTCTAATTGTCATTTACTAGTTTTATGGCCCGAGTGTATTAATCTCTGTTTACTCATCTATAAAATGGGATTTTACTGGATTGTTGTGAGTATAAATATATAACATGTATATATATATATGTATATACATATAACAGGATAAGGAAATGTAGAGATTAATTAGCTGCTAACTAAATACGTGCCTTTTATTTAGGTGTGGGCATGTAATTAGGATTTCTAAGTAATGGAATGTGGGTGAGAAGAAGGTACCCTCTTCCAGGTTCAACTCTTTAAACAAAATTTCCACCGTAATTCTCTACTCTTTCTCACCCCTTCTTGTGCTACAGGGAAACCTTGTGGAGAATGACAAATCTGTTAGGTTCGGTGGCTGAATGACTTCTTTATGCAGAGCTAAACACTGGGACTTGCATGGGAGAGAAATAAACTTCAATTTATTTTTAAACCACAGATATTTTGAAGTTTACTTGCTAAATTATTAGCATTACCTTAATTTACATAAGATCTAAATAATACATGTTACTGATTCTTCTCTAATTGAAAAAGAAAAGAAAAATATATTTTAGATATACATACAGCTTATACAAGGTATAGAAAAGGCATTTACTATAAATGGGAAGTCATTCATTGTGTTGGCTCTTTTTTTGCACAAACACAATCTAATAGAAAAGATTACCCACTGATCTATATTACACATGCCGAAGCTTAGAGCCCAGAAGCATTACACTTATATGACATTTTCCTCCTATTATAGAATCAAAGTATTGCTATTAACATTTTAACTTCAAAAGATCTTTGGGTACCAAAGACATCTAAGTGTAAAGATCAATGACTATTTGGCCCCTGAGCAAATACATCAAAAAATAGAAACTATTGAAAATTAGAATTTTCATTTAGCTGAGATTGCACATTTTAAAATAGTCCATAGTGTCAGAAATTTATTTATTTAACTCCCGAAATTAAATGCAATGGTTACCCAACTGATATAAAATTATAACAAGGGATCATGTAAGTTTTTTTTATTGTGGTAAAATACCACATAATATAAAACGTACTATCTTAACCATATTCAGTGTTGAGTTCAGTGGTTAAAGACATTCACATTGTTTTGCAACTATCACCACAATCCTTCTTCAGAACTATTTTCATCTTGCAAAACTGAAACTCAATATCAAGTATAAAACACATTTCCATGACCTCCTCCCCCGAGGCCCCAGCAAATTCTACTTTCTTCTTTTCTTTTAATCTCTCTTTTCCCCCTATATCCCAGCCTCTGGTAACCACTATTTTGTTCTCTCTTATTATGAATTGGGCTTTTATGTTACTGATTTTTAAAAAAATATTCCACATGTAAGTGTGATAATGCAATGTTTGTCTATCTTTGTCTTGCTTATTTCTCTTAGCATAATATCCTCCAGGTTCATCCATATTGTACTAAATGTCAGAACTTCTTTTTCTATTTAATTTATTGGGGTGACATTTGTTAGTAAAATTATATAGGTTTCAAGTGTACAATTCTGTAATACATCATCTACACATTGCATTGTGTGTTGACCACCCAGAATCAGTTCTACTTTCCTCATCATAGATTTGACCCCTTTGCCCTCTTCTATCACCCTCCTCTCCCCTTACCCTCCGGTAACTACTAAACTATTGTCTGTGTCTATGAGTTTTTGCTTGTTTGTTTGTCTTGTTCCTTTGTTGTATTCAGTTTTATATGCCACATATGAATGAAGTCATATGATTCTTGACTTTTTCTGTCTGACTTATTTTGCTTATTAGTATGCTATCCAGACTTATATTAGATCTCTTTTCACTTCCCCTATTCAGGATTTGGAATCAGGCATTTCGGAAAATTCCAGTTTCCGTTTAGTGGGTAGCTGTCTTAGAGACTTAAATATGGTAGTCACAGTGTTTATTGTTACTGAGAAGATGTGCCTTTAAGAATATTTTTAGTATATAGATAACAATGTTCCATAATATTTTCAGCTTGATTTTAACATTACGGTATTTTCACTTAATCCACTTGATTTTATAATTACATCTCTTTTATACTGAATCTACTCATTCACAACATGATTAACATGATTGCTTTATTCTCCCTTATAAAAACAGTTTGAAAAATAAAAATGCTGACATTACTATAGACAACAAAACAACCAAGTATAAAATTTCTTTGTTTTCTTTTAATTCCTAGAATTCATTCCACTCATTTGAATACCAAGAGCAGTGTGGTAGAAGTGGTCAAATCTGGCAATAAAGGGATACTTTTTCTATAGAGGATTTTAAATTAATAATAACATTTATTAATGCTTAGTCTGCATTTTATTATAATTAGGTACCAGCAATTTTAATATTGCCAGCAAAAAATTATCTGCACATCTTGTCTTTGTCTAATTTGTAAATAATTACTGTATTGTTGAGTTTTAATTATACAAATATGCTTCATATTAGCATATATATTACTTATATTTAATAAATATTCCTTTATACTTGGAAGTTACTTTGGAGAATTGCTATACAACTAGCCTGAAAACAAGCAGCCTCAGCTACACTTCACCCTTTCAAGAATAAATTTGTAATGGTTCAAAATCTTTTGAGCTTTCTTTAGATTCACTTTGTTTTTCTAATCCTGGTAGTACCACAGATCCTTGTCTATAAACAACAAACTCAGACAGACAACGAGTGCAGCAATTTCAAGGCCAAAAATGCAGAATTTACACTATTCTGGGTCTGTTCTGCAACGTGACCTGGTGGCAGCATGTTCATGTAAAAGTAAAAAGTCCTTCCCACAATAGCTGGAGTGTTGTTCACTATCAAACTGTGAGCATAGCAAAGAGGAATTTTGGGAAATTAATCTCAACTTTTGAAGTATTGTGCTATCCAAAAGAAGATGTAGATACAAATTAATCTGCTCAGATTTTGTTATTTGCTATACATGGTTTTGCATTTTGTGAGTACCTTTTTTTCCCCCTGGGATAATGTTTTATTACATTTGCAAGCAGCCAACTGAGCCTTTTACAGTGAAGTATCAAGCTTTAAACTGCTTCTTCAAGACTGAAGCAGAAATTGTGTAGCAGATAATTAATTTTGTGATGACAAAGGCAACAGCACAAAAGGAAGTGGAATTTTTATACGCAAAATAAGAATCAAATTTCAAATAAGGATACCGGAAAAAAAACAAACAAACAATGAAAGATATTTGTCTTAAGTTTCCAGAACTAGATATTTATTCTAAAGTAACAAATCAAGTGTTCTCAATGTTTTTTATCAATTTGCCATTTCCTCATGGTTGTTTTTTCTGGGTTGCTGTTTTTGTTTGTTTCTTGTGTGCTTTTTCAAAATAAGAACGGTTTCTAAAGTTTTTTTCTTTTTTTAATTGCCAAATTGTTACGATAGAATATGTTAAACCGTGGAGATATAAAAAAGCCATGGAAATCAATCCAGAAGAAGCAAAGACATAGAAACAAAGACTTTGCTCTACTAGCTATTTTTAGAATTTGTTATGAAATGGGAAGTTACGGAATCTCTGCCAAACTCATCTTTACAATATTTTCCTATTTATTTACATATCTGTTGCTTTACATTAAAAACAATTCAATATTAAAAATTATTTCAAAATGCTGTTTGATCAACTACTAGTAAAAATAGAATAAAATGTAAACTATATTTTCTAATTAACATAAATATCATTGAACATAAATGTAAACTATATTTTCTAATAAACATAAAGATCACTGAACAATTTACAAAGTAAGGCTTGAAAGCAGGAACGATAATGTCACATTGCTAGGACAGATCAACATATAGGTGTTTCCTTTTGCTCTTTATCAAGACAAAGTCATGAATGTGTTTTAGAACTATGGATCCATTACTTGTATCTTTAATATTTATTTTATATTTTTATTTTTTACTGGCATGGTTATATACTAAAACTTCAAAATACAGAATATTCTCACTGTCTAAATTTGTTTACATATTTATCTTGTATTATTATTAACTTCAAATACCTTTGCACATAAACAAAGGGAGTGTTATAAAATGAGCATTCTGGGTGTCTGGCTATTTCTTCTGATTTTTTTAGTTTCTTGATATTATGTTATAGTTCCAGTGGGGTGTTGGAACTATTTAAATTGAAGTTATGGTGTGTTGCTATTTCCGTCTGCTTCATTTTTGTCTTTTTCTGGTGATTTTTTTTTTCTTTTTTCAATTTGCTGGGGGAAAAAAATCTGAATTTATTTTTAGTTTCAAAAAAATATGTCTACATGGTCACAAGTTTTTTTTTTTTAAAACCAGTACTTATATTTAAATAATTTGTATGTATGTGTTTTAGATTTTCCTGGATACCTTGGAGGAGGAGAAGTTTAAATAGCTCAAAAACTTTTTTCATGGTTCCCATGATGTGCATTTTCTTTAACGTAAGTACCTCTCACATCATTTTGTCTGCACCTTATCATGCCTTTTCCCCTTAGCCACTCTCAGCACTCCTTGGCTACCATACTGGTCACAGAATTGGTTATATCAGTTTCTCCTGGGAGTGAGGGTGAGATGCTGTCATTTGGGGGAGAAGGGATGTTAGTTCTAGCTGTGGTGCTCTCTGACTGCTGCTTTCTCTGTCCACTTAGTTTCTAGATTTTCCCCCACAGAACCTGTCACACTATGGCAGCTATTTGTGATAATTCTGCTAGGCTAGGAGATACCCCTCATGCTTGCTAACATCCTACTAGAACTTTTCTGGAATTCTTCGCCTCCATCTCACTCATGGTGTAAATTGTGGGACTTGTTTTCATTCCCATTGTTGTTATCTATATCTTTTAGGTGAAGAAGTAGAGAATCAGCTCAAGGCCATTTTCTCATTCCTATGGAAAATGGAAACACCAAGCATACTGTTTAAATAAAACTTACAGTCAAAAGAATGAGTCACAAAATAACTATTAGAATCTTGAAGGAAGATAAATGGCTGAGGGGCAAGGTAGTAAAATTTAACTCATCCTTGAATTGGGGAGAACATATTAATGTCTAAAATTTAAAAATATTTAGCAACCTGGTGGTAAGCATCAGAAGAGCTAAAATCCAAACTGATAAAAATAGTTGCCTGTGGGAAGCAGGCATGGTGGAGAGGGGTGGGGATGGTGGAAAGGGAACTTTATTTTCTATATAAGTTATTCTTTACTGTGTATGTTAGACTATGTGCATGTGTTGCTATAGTCTCTCTCTCTCGGTCCCTCTGTCTTTTTCAGATCATTTATCTCAGAAATGTTTTTGAGCATTCTGGTCCTGAAATAAGAAAACAGACTGGTCTCATAGGTAATTGATTAGGAGATTTTATGGCTTTTGTGACACCCTGCTGGAGAGCCAAAGCCATGGACAATTATTCAGCTGAATTTAAATGTCATACCTTACTTCAAAGATATTCTGAATTATTTAAGAACAACTTAAAAGACTTTTCTTGTGACTTCTAATAATTCAAGTTACTGCTGAATATTTTCAATTTAGATAATGTGATGAGCTTTGAGAATTTTCTCTGCACACATTAAATTACCACTTGTGTATACCAAAATCAAATGTATATTATATTCATGGGCATGTGTTGTAAACCTTTAGTTGTTGACTAAATTCCTTGGGCTCCTTATTAGCCAATCACTCTGAAGGTATATTCATATAATGCAATGTAGCTTTGTCATTACTATGCCAGGCAGACTTAACTTTTCTCAGATGATTACTGGACTTTTGTCATTTAGGGATTTTTTTGTAAATGAAGAACTACTTTGGATTTAAATTCCTGACTCATATTAAACAAGAAGACATCTAATTACAAGGGCATTGTGAGACATATATATATATATATATATATATATATATATATATATATATATATATATATATATGTATATACGTATATATGTATATATGTATATATGTATATATATATATATATACACACACACATATATAACTGTAATTATATATATAAGGAAAACATGGAACTCTGATAAAATTTTACCAAAGGTGGATATGAGTTGGTAAGGCAATATGTATGTGGTGAAAAGCAGAGGAAAAAAGAGTGTGAAACAAAGGGAAACATTCAGCCAAGAGGAATAACACTGCATGGTATATTGAAGAACTGAAAGAAGTATCAGATAGAAAGTATAAGATACAAAATGAAAATGAAAATATAAGATACAAAATAAAAATAGCATGAATTTGGGGAGATAGGTAGCATCAGCTTACATGTTGCTGTACGAAGAACAGGCTCAATGAGACACAGTTTGCTATAGGAAGACACAGTCTTGGTCTAGGTAGGATTATGAGGATGGCCAGATTCAATGCACCGATGAGCTTATATGAATGTATTTGAGAATATAGGGAGGGATCAAACTCTAGGCATAAAATATTTTTGGTCTGGAATGGTGTTTATTAATGCCTCTGACTATAGATTAGGTATTTAAACCCAACTATCACACAATGAAATTGTAAATAAAACCAAATTTATTTATTTATTGAACTCTTAGAAAATAGAGTTGAGTTCTTATATTTTAAAAATACTACTAAACAAGAAAAGGGAAAGAGAATCCTGCAACTGTAGCAAAGAATATAACTAAAAAATCATCCACTGCAGAAACCAAAGGAAGAACACAGAGAACCGTTTGCCATCTACAGTAGAATTTAAGAAGACAAGGGATCTATGTAACAGGCTAGGGATCACTGCAAGAGGGAAGTCATGAGAGAAACTGGAGTGTTGATGCAGTCATATTATTTATATGCCCTCCTAAGACTAAAGTTGACAATGAGGAAAATAAAACCAAGAATTGACAGAGCCAAAAACTGTATCAAATGTCTTAAACATCTGCTGAAAATTCCATATTTGCTTATCAAATTTTAAGTATGATTGGAAATGCAGCGAATCACATTGCCCCTAGAATCCTGCAAATAGAGAAATCCAGTATGGCCTCCAAAACCAGCTGTGACAAAAACAGAACTTTGTTCTAGTGGTCAGAGCTATCTTACTTTTCTTATTGTAAGAAAGAGAAATATCCCTTCAATTATTCAATATGGTAGCACGTAATATAAATGACTTGACTGTATATCTTATGCCAACATATCATGTCTTAAACTGGACTTAATACTCACACTTATCAGACAAAAATAGCATAGACTTTGAATGTTCAAACATTGCCAAATCATATTCTACAGAACTTATCAAATCTTATAAACTTGGGACGCATTGTTTTAAAGTCTATTTTTCCCATTTAATTTTATACAAGTTATTACACATAGCTTATCCATGATAGTGCAAGAAAATAACCAAAGTTTCAAATTAAGTGTATTTCAATGTAAGCTTTCTTCAGACACTTTTTCTCTTAATACCATATACAGGAATTCTAGACATTATCTAATATGTTATACTAATAATATATAGTTATTCAATAATGAAATGTTTTTTATTAATTATTAATTATTAAATATTATTAATTCTTACCATGCAACAGCCTACCCATCTGTCTCCTTGCACCTGCCCCTAAAGAAAGGAGAGTCTGTGAGACAGTTCCTTTCAGGGACTTTGTTTCACCTTTGTGCTTGCACCTTATGTCTCCCTGTTTGGCCGCAGAAAGATGGCTGATCAGCCAATGACAGGTATGACTCCCCACGGGGGTGGGGGGCAACTTAAACCAGGCGAAGCCGCATGGGGACCAACAGGAGAACCCATGGGGTTCATAGAGGTGGGCACAGCCCCCCACCTTCCCCTGGCTAAGGAGAGCCTCTGCCACTGTGGCTATATTCCTTCCCACAACCTGCAGGGGAAGAGATTCAATGATATGCTCTCCATCTATTCATATGCATATAGGTTTTGTCCCTTGGGGAAGTACATACATCCTGAGACTTATGGTTCAGCTGCCTGCAGGCAAGGGTGATTGGCTTCAATCAATTTCCATTTTAATGTATGGGACTCACAGATCTTGAGATTGACAAACTTTATCTCCTTTACTTCCCCACCTAACTAATAAAACCTATGCATAGGCCTGATTTGGGGTTCAGTCCTTGAGGCTGCAATCCCTTGGCCCGGCTTGCACACTATTCTTGACTACTATATTTATTAACCCTGTGCCGCCCTTCTCACTCCCCACAACCCTGGTCGCGCAGGACGGGACAATTAATCTCCTACTAAAATCTGAGCATTTGCAATGAAAAGAGCTCAAATATGCCTGCTATAGTTTTAAATGTTCCTGACCAGATCTTAAAACTACTTTTATACTGGTATACTTTTTTGAAATATAGTTAATTTTTAATATTTCTGCCCATTATCTGGTGATTAAAAATATATTAACAACTTTTCTCTCGCCAGTGTAAGTTTCATAAAAGCGTGTAAACCTAGGATTTACTGACTGCAGATCTCCACAAGTTGTTCATCTACTCATCTGTAGTAAAATGATGATTCATATTCATAATGTTAATTCAAAACTCTACAAGATTCTGCAGGAACTCCTAGGAATTCAAGACAGATTTAAATTGTGCTGATCAGTTCTAATGGCAATAATAATAATAAGAAACTAAATGTGGTTCACATGACAGATACATACTCAGATACCATGTTATCCTATCTTCATCATGACCCTGCCATACAGGCATTATTATGCCCCCATTTACAAACTAAGCTTTCTCCAGTGTCACACAGCTGGGAAGGGTCAGGATCAAAATTCAAACCTAGGTTTGTGTGATTACAAAGTCCAATCTCTTTAGAACTACTGATAATTCACAAGGGTCAGAATTAGATGAACTAAGATTATGAGACTAAATCTTTCAGAGAATCTATGCCGTACTGGATTCAAGGATCTGGGTGTCACAGCTTTTTAGGATTAGAAAAACACATCTATCAGGTCAACTCCCTCAGGGATGATTTAATCAAATAAAACTCACAAGAGACTTGTTTGTAGACCAGAATGACAATTTATTTTATCCTGAGAAATGTTGCTATCAAGCTGCCTCCAATACTCAAGTTTTGTTGTTTGTATATTTTTTATGCCAAATTCTATATGAGACCATAAATTCTGAAACCTTTGAGAACTTATCTGTTAATTTGAGTGACTAGGAGAAACAGGCATATAGATAGTGGTTTCATAAGTGCTTTTTCTGGATGATGCTGATAAATGATATTGCCTAAGAAATATTTCTCTTAGCGAATATTTTCACATGTTCCTCAGCTAATTGTAGAGAATGCTGCCTTTATATTACTCCTTTCCTTCCAATATTTAAATTGGAAAAGAGATTTGCTCTGTATAATAAAATGATTGTCATTTCAGCCTTACAGTTTTAAAAATGCAATTTCCTCAGATTCTTGAAAGCAGCTCTACTCTACAGTGCCAAATAACCATTAACCAAATTCATAGGACTGATGTATACATTTGAAATATGATTCTATCCAGTATTTTAAAATGCAAACATGACTCCTATAGGAATAGTATACCTTTGGTATGTACCAACTAGTACATTATTCTCCTATAGATAGAATAACAAAAACAAATCAAAATAATAAAGCTGCTGGATGAGAATGATGAGAATAAAAGGCTTTAGTGAGATATGCTAAATATCTCCCGGGACCAGAATAAGCTAGCCTGATTTGTCCTTCATATTTGTAATAACCTTAACAATGGCTCTAAATGTAAAAATAGTCTGAACATCCAGGGTTGGATACTGTCATAATTCCATTTATTGAACCTTTTTTTTTTCTTTTCTGCTATGTAGACCACATACTCATCCCACTTTTGATTTTTCATATTATTTTCCATTTAAATTAGAACATTGCATCCTCTCATTTAAAATTTTCAAAACTCTTTTCTGACTCACATTTTGATGAATTAAAGTTTAACTCACAGAATGTCATGCATTTCTTTTATTTCCAAGGTCTGAGTACTTCTAGGCAGTCTCCATGTACTGAAATATGGGGTCACTATTGCCTAGAATTTAGGTACAAAGACACTGCATCAGATTGCCTGGATTTAAATCCTTATCACAGCATTTATAAAATTAACTTGAATATTGATCTTTTTGTACTTATGTATCTTCATCCATAAAATGGGGGCAATATATTATAGCAGCAAGAAAAAGATGGTTCCGTTAAAGATGAATTAACGAGGGACTATGTATAGAGGTCTATGTAAAGTTCAAACAAAAAACAAAGGGACTATAAGGGACACAAAAAGTAAGCATAGAACCAAGCCTGTTACCATCACTGTGATTAAAGGAAAAAGGGAGACAAATAGGGTAACTGGAAATCAGTAAGAACAGAACTGCAAAATTGGGACACATAGCAGAAGCTGATTTCAAGGAAGGATGCATCTACGTAAGAAAGATGATGGCTAAGTAAGAACAGAGTTGGAAAAAAATATTGTAACTACTCTCTCTTTCCTCCCAACAAGTTCATGCCATCGACTCCCTATGGCCGAACAGATCACAAAAAGAGGAAAAGGATGGATCAGGTGAAGGGGGAGATAGAGAATTATCAATATATTCTATATTTGTAGCAACTTAAGATATTGGTATGAGGCAAATGTGGTATTGTGTATGTGAAATTGTCCATAAACTCTTCAGCTGAGGAGAGTATAAAACCAAAATCAGTGTGGGTAAGGCTAATATAATAGAATCTGTAGCACATTAAAGAAAATGGGTAAGAGGAAACACTGATTCATGGTAGGCCCTCAACCATCGGGCCTCTTTTCGATCATACTGCATGCCTCGAATATCATCCTTCTACAATCCTCATTTTGTATCCAGGTGTGATAACTTAATGAAGAATGCTGTGAATTTTTCCCTGAACACCATGATATTTCCATGATAATAACATCATGAGTTTTGTATTAGTAGAGGATTACTGAGCTGCTTGTGCAAGAGATAGTAAGACCTAATGTTTGTATACATATGAGGTGTGATCAAAAGATATGATGAATGTTTAAATTAAAAAAAAAATACAGTGAAAGACACATTGCCATTAATCCCCCTCGAAATACTCCACCTCGCTTTGAACACACTTATCCCATCTTTCTTGCCACGTTCTGAAGCAGTTCTGGAAGTTCTGTTTCGTGAGTGTCTTTACTTCATCCTCTATCATGACAACGCTATGTCACACATTGCTTCTGGTACAGCAATTTCTGTCAAATGAAAACATTACAGTCTGTCCTCATCCACTGGATCTGGCACCATGTGACTTCTGGCTTTTCCCCAAAGTCAAAGTAACAATGAAAGGTAAACATTTTGAATCGATTCGGGACATCAAGGCAGCTACAACAACGCAACTAGAGACACTCAAGAAAGAGGACTTCTAGAACCATTTCAGAAAGTGTCAAGAACGATGGGAAAAGTGTGTTGGAAGCAAGGGGGAGTCTTTTGAGGGGAATTAATGCCAATGTGTCTTTTACTATGATATATATATAAATTTAAACATTCACCGTATGTTTTGATCATACCTCATTCATTATATATGATAGACAGATATGAATATAGATACACACTCCTCCCCACACCCCCAAAAAATAGTCCGAAGTGAGCATTCCATGTCAGTGGACATCTCTGCTCCCTCAGGTCGTTTAGGCTCTTTTGTTTTGCATGTCACATTCATTCTTCCTTGCTCTGAAGGTCACCTAAAAAGTTCCACTTGAATGTTCAAATTCTTCATTGCCTCCCTTGAATCAATTTTCTATCTTAGTTCTCATTACTTATGCCAGAGGCTAGTACCATGTACTCCACTACCCATTAATTTGTGGTCATGGGAAAAATTATATGAGAAAATGATATACTAGAATTGTTTCATTGACATGCTTCCTATGACAAGTCAATATAAGGTATTATTGTACATTTACTATTGTACATAAATTGTTAACTAAATGTTACAATTGTTCTCTAAATGTTAACAATTTATTTAGAGTAAAAGGTACTGATGTATCTTGTAAAAGTTAAATCAAAGGACTCAAATCAGTGCTGTAACTTAGACAACACAGATACCTCTCTGGGTTTCCATGGGCTTTGATGGCTCTTGCAGGAGAATAAGATACAGTGCACTTTTGCAGATGAATTGAGATTTTAAAGGTTGAAAAGGAAGAGAATATAGGTACTTAAGGGACAGTGAATAGCACACATAAAGACACATAGATGAAAAAATTCTAATGCACAGAAAAATACAGATCCTCTTGTAGCAAAAAAAAAAAAATCATAAATGTAAATAGTAAATGAATAACAGAAACATTGTCGGGGATATTAAATGGATTTGCCTTGTAGTATTCTGGTGCTTTCATGGATGATATTTTAAAATGCCATCTTATTTAATTTTTTAAACAGCCTGGTAGTTGGCTTCATATTATTCTTTTCCATATACTGAGAGAATACTTCTGCAGTTAAAATAACTACCCTACCCAAAGTCACACAGTTACTGAGTGACAAAATCAGAATTTGAATTCCATTAGTGTGACTCATTTCAGTGAACCATAGCATTTACCTAACTTGAAAAACCCTGCTTATCTTGTCTGACTTGGATTTATTCAATTAAATATGTCTCAATGTTCTAGGATATCTGACAGTCATTTAGAGGGGTGTACTATATTCCAAATGACATATACATGTTACAGCCTGGTTATATGAGCCATGGCAAGCCATTTCATGACAGGTACTTGCCAAACTATTCAAAGAAGAGATCATCATTATATTCAATACTACATGCATATGTATGGAAATCATTCACCTATAATGAAGCACCTTTCCATTTTTAAATATTATTTATTGTTTTGAATTTTCTGTACCAGTGTTGAACTTCCTTTGCTAAGAAATTTTTTAGATAAGGATGAATGTCTTCTTTTTAAGACTCCATACTTAATATAAATAAATTATAAATTATTATTAATAAATTGAAATATTTTATCATTTCATAAATGTTAATAAACAACATTTATTGTTAAATATTTATTAATAAAGAATAATAAATATTATTATTTTATTATTTTTTAAACCTACAAAATTTAAACTTTCAGTAGACAGAGTTTAAAAAGAGTAGAAGGCATTATGTAAACAAACTTAGCATTTTAAAAACAGTACATGTATTTAATGCATCTCCTCTTCTATTTGGGTTGTTTTTCGTATTGAAAAGATAGTTTCTGAAAGTTAAAATGTTTTAAAAAATTAAAAAGAAAATCCATATTAATAAGAACATTAAAATGAACTGTGCCTTGTACCTTGCTTTTAATGGTTTATTAATATAGACTTCAGAGAGCAGATACAACAAAGCATGAATTACTCTTCTGTGTTTATTATTTTTATTCTTTAACATACATTAGGCATACTCAACTGTGCAGAGTGCTATGTAGAATGAATGAAGCTAGGCTGATGATTAGTCTATCTCCTGGAGCTGAATTCACAGTAGATTCTCAGTAAATCAGTGTGAGTTGGCCTCTGAGTTTTCTGCTAATGGTTAAAAGAAGGTCAATAATGTTTAAGAAGGATTGTGGAAGGAAACTCAAGGTTTATTGCAAAAAATTTTATATTATTATTCACAGATTATATGACATAGCACTCCTCTTTCTCAAAGCACTACAAACAGTATAACAGACTCTAAATTCAATATCCAAGTTTCTCCACAAAACTTTTGATTCTTGTTCTTTTCCTCATATAAACAAGACCCAACTGACTCACATGAAAGATAAAGAGCTTCTTCAGCAGAGCACAATGGAAGCCCACCTACTTTTGCCACAATGGATTCCACATGGGCTGGGAAATTGTAGTCATGACTGGTGTTGTAATTAACAACTTGCAAACTTTTAACTATGTGTCTTTGGGCATGTTATTTAATCTCTGAAATTAATTTTTCCATTTACATTAAAAAGTAATACTAACTAACTCTTCCAGAAAATGCAAAAATCAAATGGTATTATGTGTGGTGTGATATCTCATAGAACAGTCATTTACTAACTATTCAGTTTTGGGGAAAAAAATTTCTATAAAAAGAATCTAAGGAACTCATACAACACAATAACAACAACAGAAACACACACACACACACAACAAATAAACAACCCGATTAAAAAATGGGCAGAGTACCTGAAGAGACATTTCTCCAAAGAGGACATACAAATGGCCAATAGACATATGAAAAAATGCTCAGCATCACTAAACATCACAGAAATGCAAATAAAACCACAATGAGATATCACCATCTATCTGTTAGAATGCCTATCATCAAGATGACAAAGATAACAAGTATTGGGGAAGACATGGAGAAAAGGAAACTTGTGCACTGTTGGTGGGGATATAAATTATTTTAGGATTATAGAAAATAGAATATTGGTTCTACAAGAATTAAAAACAAAATACTGTATGATTCAGCTATCCCTTTTTTGGGTAGATATCCAAAGGAAATTAGGAAATTAAATCATTATCTTCAAGAGACATCTGCACTGCCATGTTTATTGCAGCATTATTCACAACAGCAAAGATAAGGAGACAATCTAAGTGCCCATCAATGAATGAATGGATGGCACACACACACACACACACACACACACACACACTCAGAGAAATATTATTCAACTGTGAGAAAAAAGGAAATCCTGTCATTTGCAACAACTTGAATGGAACTTGAGGGAATTATACTGAGTAAAATAAGTCAGACAGAAAAAGATGAATACTGTATGATATGACTTACGTGTAGAATCCTAAAAAAGTCTAACTCATAGAAACGAATAGTAGTAAAGTAGTTGCCAGAGTCTGGGAGTAGGGAAAATGGACAGAGGTTGATGAAAGGGAAGAGATTACAAGAAATGGAATACAGCGTTAGGAATACAGGCAGTGGAAATGTAATGGCTGTATGCAATGTCAGAGGGGTACTAGATGGGGAAAAGTGGGTTATCACTGTGTGAGGGATATAAGTGATAAATGTTTTACTATTACACTGTTTTGTATACCTGAAACTAACAAAAAAATGTTAACAAAAATAAATAAATAAATAAATAAATAAATAAATGGCAACAACCAAAAAAATAAAAAATAAAAACAAATAAAAAAGCCACTTAATAGCCAAAAAAAGATAAATAAGAATTTAAAGTATAACATGGCAATTATAGTTGATAACACTATTTTATAATTGAAATTTGCTAAGAGAGTAGAACTTACATGTTCTCACCAACAAAAAAGATATATATGTATATATATGAGGTGATGATTGTGTTAATTAACTAGATAGAAAGAATTCTTTCAAGTGTATACTTATATCAAATCATGATGTATATTTTAATATCTTACAATTTGATTTGTCGATTATATGTCAATAAGTTTAAGAAAACAAAAGTCAAACAAACAAAAAAATGTTAGTGAGACACTAGTTATTTAGGATTTCATTTTTATCTCAGCAAAGTTTTATAATTTTCAGAGTCCAGGTCATATTTTCTGTTGTTAAAATTTACCCCATGTCTATATATTTTATTCTTGATTTCAGTTTTGGATTTTCATTGGTCACTTACAGAAACACAATTGATTTTTCATATATTGATGTTATATCCTATTACCTTACTCTCTTATTTGTTCTTATGTTAGTTTGGGGAGTGTGTATTATTTAGGATTTTCTATATATAATATTTTGTTGTCTATGCATTTTTACTTCTTTCTTGAAGATCTGGTTATATTTCTTTTCTTACTTATTTGCAGGGGTAGAATTTCCGATAGTATGTAGAATAGAAGAGGTTAGAGCAGACTTTGTCTCTTTTCTGACCTTAGAGAGTATCTAGTCTTTCTCTATTAAGTACAATAATCACTATAGATTTGCTGCAGATGTCCTTTTTCAGGTTTAAAAAAATATTATATTTCGTTTGTTAAGAGGTTTTATCATGACAGGCATTGAACATTGTCAAATAATTTACTGCATCTATTGATGTATATGATTCACACTTATATAATTGATGATTTATATGATGTATTACACTAAATCCAGAAAAAATTAAACAAACTCTCACTTGAATTTATTCATAGCGAATAATACTTTTAATATGTTGCTAGGTTTGGGTTTCTAATATTTTGTTGATGACTTTGCATCTATATTTATAAGGAATATTGATCTCTAGTTTACCTTTCTTATGATACTGAAACATCATTACTCTGCACATGACTGTACTCAAGAACATATACAGTTTATTTTCAAATCTCTATTCCAATGATTTTACTATACTTTAACAGGCTTCTATTCTACCTTTAGACAAATATAGAAAAGTAAAGGTCTCGGCCATCTGGCTTACCAAGAACTTTAACAATTTATTTTCAAAGTGCTGGCAAAACCATTGGCTCAGTTGTCCCTCACAATCAAAGGAAAGTGGCATATCACCATGGAAAAAGAATTTGGAAACAAAAAGATCTATTTGCAAATGGAGACTGTTCTATGGAATGATCACGCTACATTGGTTGGCCACTCTGACTTATTTGTAAAATGGGAATAATACCTATTTTATCAGGTAATTTTCAGAATTAAGGTAAGTCATATATTTATAACTGTTATGTATATAAAATGCTTAGCACCTATTAGATTTTCTATAATCTATAGTTATACATAAGGTAAATGGGAAATTTGTTTTTGACAAGCCCATTTAATGGTTGGGGAACCTGGAATTCAGAGACTAATTGTGGCGTGGAGAGTTGACAGCAGAGCTGGGCCTCGAACCCAGGACTCCTGATGAGAATTTCATAAAATCATCTGCCACTAATTGATGAACCTAACTTTTAACAAAACTTAAGAAAGGTATAAAGAAATGGATTCTTCCTAACAGATAAAATTTTCATGAAGAAAAAAAAGACAAATTATATGAATTTCTTCTACTCCAAAGAAAGTCTGAAACCATTAACAATCAGAATTCATATTTAAGAGAGGATTTTATTATTAAAGAAAAGAGTTCAGATGAAGGATTCTTATACTAGGTCTCAATTCAAGGTTAAATCCACAGGGAGAGTAGCTCTAGAAAGGGCAGCACCCATTTTGATTCAAGTTGTTTGTTTGTGGTAGTGCACCCTCACTGCTTAACTGAGTAAAATATTAAGATTCTTAAAGGTAAAGTCTAATTGTATAAAGCTACTTCAATTACTTCTTGTTGATTGAAATGTTATATTAGCCAAAAAGTGAGGGATCTATTCATTTTGGTGGAACTTCTTTTGTGATCTTTTTTTTTGTGCAAGTTCTTTAGTTAAACTTAATGAAGATGTGCACATTTCTCTGCTAGAGGGTTGGAGTGAAGTCACTGATGCTGTGAACTGTATCAAATAAACTCTGTGCAATGCCAGCTCATTCTTTTCTGGTGTACTGCAAATCTCCAATACTGAAAAAGTAATATTATTTTTATGGAAAGCCTTTCAGTAACTGACCTGTAGCATGTAAAATTGTATATCCATATGTTCTCTATGAGTTATAAATAAAACACATATATGAGAGTTAATTCTATTACATTCAGCTTGGCAACATAATATTTAGCACACTTCTCAGTGTGAACAGATTTAGAAGTACTATTTTTTTTTATTTCCCAAAATAACTGCATTTTAAGTTATGTATCTAAAAATTTAACAAATGATTACTGTGTTAATATCACCACCTCACATAATATTGGATACTTAGTAGATGTAAAATAAAATTTAAAAAAATGTTGAATTAAAAACAAAACAATGCTAATGCACATTTTTCATAAAAGGAATAGACAATGTGTTCATTGTTAGTCATTGCCAACTGTACACATATTATGATTTTGTTCAGACTCTGTCTGAAAGGGTTGGTGAGTTTATTCCCCAAGGGAAATTAAAGACACAGAGTTGAAGTAATTGAGACATGAACCAGCTTCAAATCATCTCACACACTGGCGGTACTGTAGTGATCCCTTAACCATGGGGGATATGTTCCAAGAAGCCCAGTGAATGCTTGAAAAACTATGGATAGTACAGACGTTTACATATACTGTGTGTTTTCCTATACATACACATACCTAAAATAAAGTTAAATTTATAAATTAGGCAATCAAGAGAATAGAAACAATTACTAATAATAATTAAGAAAAATAAACTATAGAGACCCTGGGCAAGATGGAGGTGTAGGTAAATGCCGTGCTTGTCTTCTCCCATGACCACATTAAAATTACAAGTAAATTACAGAACAATCAACCCAGAGAACTGTCTGAAGACTAACTGATCAGAAGTCCTATAACTAGGAATATAAAGAAAAGGTGACATGGCAACTGGTAGGAGGAACAGAGGTGTCAAACTGGTTGGCCCCACACCCATGTGTGGCAGTTGAGAATTGTGAGGAATATCTTGACTGCAGAGGTTCCCCCCTGAGGAGTGAGGGACCCTGGCCCCACACTGGGCTCACCAGCCTGGTGCCAGGAAGAGGAGGCCCCATAATATCTGGCTGTGAAAATAAATGAGGATTCCATCCATCTGGGTGACAGCAAGTTGCTGGAAACGTAGGCATATTCTTAACAGGCCATTGCACAGATTCACTTGCTCGCAGGCACTCACCCTGATCTCTGGCCAAGGGACAGTGACTTGTGAGGCACCAGAGACATACAGGGAAAAACAGAGTTGTGTGCTTTCAGTTCAAGGACTGGAGGGATAGTTACCATTTTTCTGTGTTGAGCCATCCTCCTGTGCATGTGTGAGGCCACCCCTGACATGGCCAAATCTGAAGCTTCATTAGCCTGGGGGGCTTTACTCACTCTATTCCATTGATTCCCTGGGACCCTGTCCCAAACAACTCCCACACTACACAAGGTTCTTTAAACAACAAAAGCTGGCTTCACCTTGCACACCACTGGAAGCACTTTTGCAGCCAACAGCCAGCCCTGGCTCACACTGGTCTTTCATGGAAAACTCTCAGGGTCCATGGGATCCAGTAGATGGCAGCTGGCCTCAGTGTACTCTGAGCCTTTTGCTGAGTGGCCCCAGTTTCAGCACTGGTGTGAAACCTTAATCTGCATTAACCTACTGAACACTACTCACCCCACCCTGATACCTCCCTGAGACCCCTCCTCACTCACATACTGTACTAAGCTGTTTCAACAACTGAGTCGTTTGGGTCCAGCAGGTGACAGCAGGTCTCTGAGTGCCCTGGGCCTTTTGCTGAGCTGCCCTAGGTCCAGTACTGGGGGAAGCCCACCTCAGTTATGCAGTGTGGCCTCTCCCACATGCCTCCAGGTCCATCACAGGCAGCAATCAACCATGGGTCACTTTGTAGCTACTACCAAGTATCCCTGGGCTGATCACAGGCAGTGGCTGACCTTGGCCTGCAACAGGGCCCCTCCCAAGAGGTGCCCGAACCAACACACCTGCTGGCCCACTTCACACCACAATAGAAAACCACCTGATTAGCCTCACAATTGGCACACCAAAAGGGTGACCTTAACAGGCACCGGAGCCCACTGGGGGTGAATCTCACTAAGTGAGGTCAGCTCACTCACAGCAGCTTGTATCCTCACATTAAACAACCTGACGGTCAATCCCACGAACTGACAAGCCAACAGCAATCGATGCTCATACAATCCACTAAGGGACTTTTCTGGAGCACCCAGCACAGGTGAAGAGGGAGATTGTGCCACTGGGTCCCACTGGGCAGCTACTACAATAAAGACAGCTGGCCAAGACAGGGAGACGTAGCAGATCTACCTAATACATTGAAACAAACACATAGAAACAAACCCAGAGAAGCAGTCAAAAATGGGGATACAAAAAAAATATGTTCCGAATGAGAGAACAGAAGAAATTTCCAGAAAAAAAGACTAAAAGAAATGGACACAAGCAACCTACCAGATACAGAACACTAATTATAAGGATGCTCAAGGAACTTAGTAAGAACTTCAACAAAGATATACCAAACATAAAAAGGGACATATAAACCGAAAACAAAACAAAACAAAACAAAACAAACAAAACAAAACAAAAAACAGTCTGAAATGAAGAATACAAAAACTGAAATGAAGAATGCACTAGATGGAATCATCATCAGATTAGATGAAGTAGAGGATCAAAGCAGTGATTTGGAAAACAAATCACTGTAGGTAGAAAAAACACCCAATTGTTGGAACAGAAAAAAGAAAAAAAGAAAAAGAAAGAAAAAGGATAGTTTAAGGGACCTCTGGAACAACATCAAACATGACATTCACATCAGAAGGGTGTGAAGGACATTCACACCAGAAAAAGAAGAGATCAAGAACCTATTGGAAGAAATAATAACAGAAAACTTCCATATCTTGGTTAAGGAAATAGACATATGACTCCAGGAGGCACAAAGTCCCAAACAAGGTACCCAAGACATCATAATAAAAATGTGAAAGGTTAAAGACAAGGAAAGAATCTTAAAAGCAGCAAGAGAAAAGCAGTTGGTTACCTACACAAAGGCATTCTCATAAGACCGTCATTTGATTTCTCAACAGAAACTTTGCAGTCAGCAATGATTGGCACAAAATATTCAAATGATGATAAGAAAGAACCTACAATCAAGTCAATCAAATTTGAAGGAGAGACAAGAGCTTACCAGGCAAGAAAAAGTTAATGGAGCTCATCACTATCAAACCAGTATTACAAGAAATGTTAAAGGGAGTTTTTTTTAAGAAGATGAAGAGTTAAACAAATAAACAAAGAAACAACAAAAAAACCCCATAAATATGAATAATAAAATGGCAATAACTATATACCTATCAATAATCACTATAAATATAACTGGATTAAATGCTCCAATCAAAAGACATAGGGTAGCTGAATAGATAAGAAAACAAGACTTATATATATATGTTGTCTACAAGAAACCCACTTGAGATAGAAAAACACACAAACTGAAAGAAAAGGGCTGGAAAAAATTATTTCACGTGACTGGAAACAAAAATTCCAGGGGTAGCAATACTTATATCAGACAAAATAAACTTAAAAAAGAAAAGAGAAAGGCTATAATGAGACAAAGGATATTACTTAATGATAAAAGGATCAATACAACAAGAGAATATAACCCTTGTAAATATTTATGCACCAAATATAGGAACAACAAAATGTATGAAGCAAATACTGACTGGTATAAAAGGAGAGACTGACAGTAATAGTTATAGTAGGGGACTTTAACACTCCATTGACTTTAACTTCATTTGACCAATGACTTTAACATCCCATTGGCACCAATGAACCATGTCAGAAAATGGACATGGAAACAAAGGCCTTCAATGAAACGCTAGACTAGATAGAATTAATTTATATTTTTAGAGCATTTTACCGCAAAACTTCAGATATACAATCTTTTCAAGCATACCTGAAACATATTCCGAGACAGACCACATGTTAGGCCACAAAACAAGTTTCGATAATTAAAAATGATTGAAATCGTATCAAGCATCTCCTCTGACCACAATGGTGTGAAACTAGAAATCAATTTGAAGAAAAATACTGATTCTAAAACCATAGAAAGATATCACAAAAAAGGGAAATTATGGCTAATATCCCTGATGAACTTTGATGCAACAAACCTCAATAAAATATTTGCAAATGACATTCAGCATACATTAAAAAGAAAATACATCGTGATCCAGTGGAATTTATTCCTGGGATGCACGGTTGGTTCAGTATCCCCAGATCAATTAATGGCATACACCATATAAACAAAATGAAAGATAAAAATAATACAATCAAGGTAGATGTAGAAAAAGTATTTTAGAGAATCCAGCATTAATTTATGGTAAAACTCTCAGCAAGGTGGGAATAGAGGAAACATACCTCAGCATAAAAAAGGCCATATATGACAAACCTACCGATAACATCATGCTCAATGTTGAAAAGCCAAAAGTGTTTTCCTTAAGATCAGGAACAAGGCAAGGTTGCCCACTTTCACCACTTTCATTCAACATAGTGTTGGAAGTTCTCGCACAGCAATCAGACAAGAAATAAAAGGCACCCAAATTGAAAAGGAAGAAGTAAAACTCAGTATTTGCAGATGACATGATACTACATATAAAGTATCCGGAGGATTCCACCAAAAAACTACTAGAACTGATAAATGAATTTAGTAAAGCAGCAGGATACAAAATTAATATTCAGAAATTGGTTACATTTTTATAAACCAATCATGAACTATCAAAAAGAGAAATTAAGAAACCAATTATATTTACAATTGCATAAAAAAAAATACTCAGGAATAAATTTAACCAAGGAGGTATAATTTCCCTGTACTTAGAAGATTATAAGACACTGAAGAAAGATATTGAAAAATATACAAATGAATGGAAACACATACTACAAAGTATTATTATAGTTAAAATGTCCATACTACCCAAAGCAATCTATAGATTCAGGGCAATCCCTATCAAAATATTAATGGCATTTTTCACAGAACTAGAACACATAATCCTAAAATTTATAGGGAATTACACACTCACACACACACACACACACACATACACACACACACACAAACAAAACAAACAGACAAACAAACAACAAAAAAAACCTGAATGAAGGTATCATGCTACCTGATATCAAACTATACTACAAGTCCATAGTAATCAAAACAGCATGCTATTGACATAAAAAATAGACACATAGAGCAGTGAAACAGATTAGAGAGCCCAGAAATAAAACCATACCTATATGGTCATTTAATCTATGATGAAGGAGGCAAGAATATACAATGGAGTAAAGAGAGTCTATTAAATAAATAATTCTGCAAAAACTGGACAGATGCATACAAAAAAATACAGCTGGACCAACTTCTTACTCCATATAGAAGAAAAAACTCAAAATGGATTAAAGACTTAAATGTAAGGGCTGAAACCATAAAGCTCCCAGAAAAAAAACATGGGCAGCAACTCTCTGGAGTTTAGTAATACTTTTCCTATGTATCTCCTCAGGCAAGGGAAGAAAACAAAGAAACAAACAAATAAGCAAATAGGATTACATAAAATTAAAATATTTTTGCACAGCAAAGGAAACCATCTACAAAACAAAAAGACGTTCTACTGAATGCAAGAAGATATTTAACAACGATATACCCGATATGGGGTTAATATCCAAAATATGTAAAGAACCCATACAACTCAACACCAAGAACAAACAATCCAATTAAAAAATGGGCACAGAACTTGAATAGACATTTCTCCAAAGAGGACATGATGGCCAATAGACATATGAAAAGATGCTTAATGTCACTAATAATCAGAGAAATGCAAATTAAAACCACCAGATATCACCTCACATCCGTGAGAATGACTATCATCAATAAATCAACAAATGTTGGTGAGGATGTGGAGAAAAGGGAACCTTTGTGCACTGTTGGTGGGATTGCTAATTGGTGCTGCCACATGAAAAATGGCTTGGAAGTACATCTAAAATTTAAAAACAGAACTACCTTATGACCCAGCAATTCTACTTCTGGGTATTTATCTGAAGAAATCCAAAACACTAATTCAAAAAGATATAAGCATCCTTATGGCACTGTGTGTGAGGGAGTTTTTAGTCAGTAAACAAATAACTCTATCGGAACACCCTCTTACTCACCTGATGTGGACCCCAATGACTTTTTTCTTTATCTGAAGATAAGGAAAACATTGAAAGGAAGAAATTTTGATGACATTCAGGACATCAGGGATAATACTATGCCAGCTCTAATGGCCATTCCAGACAGAGTTCCAAAACTGCTTTGAAGGGTAGACTAGGCACTGACATCAGTGCATAGCTTCCACACAAACTTCATGCCTTTTCCATCTTAACTAAGCACTTACCACCTATTGGGGCATGACTTTTGCTGTTTGCGGTACACAGCAAAACTAACATAATTCCTTTTTTCTTCTTTGTTATTTCATAAATAGAAGATTTGTTTGTAATTACCATACATCTTTGCAATGTCAGCATCCTTTTTTTCCCCTTTCCTTATTCAGTTGAGAACTTTCTTTTTTTTCACATAAAAGACACACTTTGACTTCTCTTTGAATATCTGGATAACCAGTATCACTACTTTTGCACTTCGGGGTCATTGTTAAGTAAAATAAGGGTTACATGAATGGAAGCATTGCAGTGCTGTAACAGTTCCTCTTATAGCCCAGATGGCCACTAAGTAACTAAAGGGCGGAGGCATCTACAGTGTGCATATGGTGGACTAAGAGAGGATTTGTATACTTCAGGATGGAGCTGTTGGGGTGAGATTTAATCACACTACTAAGAACAGTAATTTAAAACTTACATTTTTTTTTTTTTTTTATGTTGGAATTTTCCATGTAATACTTTCAGACCATGGTTGACTGTGGCTAATGGAAACCATGGAACACAAAACCACAGATAAAGAGGGAAGGGCATATATTTTCCCATGAAGTTCCATAGCAATTATCAAAACATATAAATTGTGTTATTTCATTCAATAAAGTTCTATAATCATTTGAATGAAATTTTTGTTTTAATTTTAATATTTTCTTTAAACTGATATTAGAGAATTTAGGTTCATCAAGAAAAACAAATGAAGAAACAAGAAACAGACAATCGTTTAGTGGTTACCAGAGGGTAAGCGGGGAGAGGCGTGGTTGATGAGGGTAGAAGGCATCAAATATATGGTGATGGAAAGAGAACTGACTCTGGGTGGTGAACACACAATGGGATATGTAGATGATATATTAGAGAATTGTTCACCTGAAATCTATATAACTTTACTAACAATTGTCACCTCAATAAACTTTAATAAATAATAATAATGACAATAATAATAATAATTTAGGTTCATTGTTATCCAAAAACATTTTTGAAATATTAGGTTTTACATGTAATATAGTCATGTCTTTCCAATGTTGATTACAAACGGGGCTGCAGTGGGTGCAATGGTTAAGAGAAATGAGTCTAGATCAGACTATTGGGTTTCAAATCTGTGTTCAAACACTTATCCAGTCTGAGTGAGCCTTCCAACTTGGGGAAGGGAGATTGAATTTTTTATAGGGCTTTAGAAAGAGTTCAGCTTGTTTCACGATTAGTTGGTCAATGTCAGTTGTCAGGAGAGGGAGGATTTTTTTCTGTGAATTATCAGACATTATTTGGGAATTTCAAATGTTGTCATCAGGTAATGTAAGAATCAGTTGCTAAAGGCACATGCATGAGTAGGTGGGGATACATAGACCACAAAATCAAAAATAGATAAATTAGACTATCAAATTTAAAATCTCCTCTGCAAAGGACACAACCAAGAGAATGAAAAGGCAACCTATGGAATGGGAGAAAATGTTTGCAAATTATGTATCTGATAAGGAATTAATGTATGGAATATATAAAGAACTCCCACAACTCAACAACAACCAACAACCTGATTGAAAAATAGGCAAAGGGCTTGAATAGACATTTCTCCCCCAAAACACATACAAATGTTCAACACATGAAAAGATGTTTAACATCATTTATCGGGAAAATGAAAATCATATCTTCAATAAGATACTACTTCACACTATTGAGAATGGTCACTATCAAAATAAAAAACAAAAAAAAAGCAGATAACAGGAAGTATTGGTGAGGATGTGGGGAAGTTGAAACCCTTGTGTGAATGTAATATGGTGCAGCTACTGTGGGAAACAGTATGGTGGTTCCTCAAAAAATAATAGAATTACCACATGATTTAGCAATTCCACTTCTGGTTATATACCTAAGAGAATTGGAAGCTGGGTCTCAGAAGTAATTTGTACACTCATGTTCACAGCAGCATTGTTCACAATAGCCAAAATGTAGAAGCAACCCAAGTATCCATTCATAAATGAAAGAATAAATAAAAGATGGTATATGAGACAATTAAGTTTGCGAGCTCAGCCTAGAAAAAGTGCTACATACCTCATTGCTGACTATCACTATGGTCACCTGCAAAGTACTCCCCTTGGGATGCTATGCAACCATGCCAGCACCTAGTCCACCCTTCAATGCTATTTTGGAACTCTTTTTCTGGAATGGCCATCAGAGCTGTCATCATATTACCCTTGATGTCCTGAATGTCATCAAAATTTCATTCAAATGATTATAGAACTTTATTTAATGAAATAACACATTTTATATGTTTTATATGTTCCTTTCAATATTTCCTTTATCTTCAGGTTAGAAAAAAAGAAGACATTGGGGGCCAGATCAGGTGAGTAGGGAGGCTGTTCCAATACAGTGATTTGTTTACTGGCTACAAACACCCTCACAGACAGTGCTGTGTGAGCTGGTGCATTGTTGTGATGAAGAGCCATGCATTGCTGGCAAAAATTACAAGTCGTCTAACTTTTCCATGCAGCCTTTTCAGTACTTCTAAATAGTAAACTTGTTTAACTGTTTGTTCAGTTGGTATAAACTCATAATGATTAATCCCTCTGATATCCAAAAAAGGTTAGCAATATCTCTGCAACAAGTTTGAGAACTTAACTGTCAGAATTCGTATACAAAGAATGGAATGTCATTCAGCCTTAAAAGGGAAAGAAATCTGACACCACCACATAGATGAACATTGAGGATATTATGCTAATTGAAATAATCCAGTCACAACAAAAACAAATACTGTTTGATTCCATTTATATTTGGTACCTAGAACAGTCAAATTCATAGAAACAGAAAGTAGACTGGTGGTTGCCAGGGGCTGGGAAAGGAAGAAAAGAGCAGTCGTTCCTTACTGGGTATAGAGTTTCAGTTTTGTAAGACGAAAAGCATTCTGGAGATTCATTGCACAACAATGTGAATGTACTTAACACTACTGAACTGCACACTTAAAAATGGTTAAGATGGTAGTTTACAGTATGTATATTTTACTGCAATTTTGAAAAAAAAGAGTGGGTGAGGATGAAGAGGGTTTGGGGATTAGACTTGTAAGGGTGATGATGAGAGTTCCTCAGATCGTCATTATCTCTTACAGTGACATTAAGAAAGTTATTTAGCTCTCTGCCTCAGTTTTCTCATATTAAAAACAACAGCACATTCCTTGTTAAGAAGATTAATGAGTTTATAGATGTAATACCTTTATAACAGTATCTGGAACAAAGTAGCACTGACAGAACTGTTCGTAGTTACTATTATTATGCAAACAATAATTTTTTAGCAGTAGAGGATAGCTGGGGGGATAAAAACTGCCTATGGCTGCAAGTAATGAAAAAACCATTAAAAGCTGGATCATTATCTCAGTAGTATTGAAAAAATTGTATTTTGAAGTAGTCTTTATCAATTTATCATAATCTTTTTTTCTCCAACAAAGTAATCTGCCTTAGCTTTCAAAACATTTGTCAAAGTATGCTGAGCAGTACTCCATTCCGACCTCCAGATGTGTATTGTAAACTTTAGTCTTTATTCAAGAGAACTTAACAACGGAGAACTTAATTCACTTTGGATAGGCATTTCCATGAGTTTGTTTTGTTAAGTAAATTTGCCATCATAAAGAAAAAAAAAATAGTGCCAATATGTTCAGCAAAACCAAGTTTGGGAAAATACTACTGGTACAGAATTTCTGTTTACAGAATTTCAGTAAACAGTAATTGGACACAGTTGCATGCCTTAAAAAAAAAAAAGTCCACGGCTGACACCATACTAGTGTTGGTGGCCATAATTTATAGGGAGATGCTTCTGTGGATCTTAATATGGCCAAAAGTTCTTACAATGTTGAAAATGGTCACTGTAAGTAAACTAAAGACATAACGCATAGCTTTCTACTTTTTGAATCATTTTAGTAAAAGGTCATATTCGCCTATTCTAAATCTTTTCCATTTTATAAGTAGTAATAATAATACATGAGTTTGTGTATCTTCAGAAGCTATAATTAATACTATTGCTTATGTGACAAATGTAGTGGGATTGAAAATACCTTTTTTCCCTTCATTATTTTTCTTGCAATATTAAAGGCAAATAAGCCACTCATTACAATTTTAAAGGAACTCATTTTTGAAAAAAAATAACTTACTTTTATTCACCCTATAAAATTCAACATCCTCTTTAATCGAATGCTTTTATAAGTCCATAATAAGGGTTGCATTGGACTGTTTCATCTTTTATTTCCTGAATTTACCCTTTGACAGGGGTGCTAATGAGGAACAAATTGATGCTAAACATGAGCGCCAGGAGGGAGGAAGCAGTCATCAGATTGGCTTGGAAAATTTAGCAACAGAGTCATCTGTCCCTAAATAAAAGATGGTTATGCCAAGGTAAAGTCAAAGTTTTTGTGCTCCACATGGAATTATATATACGTAGGATGAGGTGGTTAGGGTCCTATGTTTTAGATTGTTTTAGAGGTTGGCCATCACTACGATTATCTCTCAAGAGGAAACAGAACAAAAATATTGCTATTGTTTCACCCAGGAGTTTTCAAGGAGATGGATCATCACAATATTTGCTATTAATATATCCCAAAATGTTTCAAATAGGTTTGGGTTATAATCTTTGTTATATTAAAATTGGAATATGTAATCCACATGGTGTTGTTTAACAGTTGAGCCTGGGACATCTCCAGGGGAATCTGGGCATTCAGTTCTACTTAGTGGTCCTATCTCTCATTTCTATGTTCTCTCCACCATTTTACACATTGCATGAAACACTTTTCTCTCTTTTCAGGGATTTAGAATCCTTGTGTTTTAATTCTCCCACTTTTCCCATATATATTATTAAATCCTGACCACCATCTCTTACCAGTCATGTGTATCTCAAGTCAATGTATTAAGTTTCCCAGTGGTTAATATCACTGTCTTTGAAATGGTGATATATAATGTCCATAGTCAGTAAAATATTTAGTTATAAATGGGCATGTAACAGAGTTTTCGAACTGGTGCTCTTATGGGCTGAATTGTGTCCCCATTGCCCCTTAAATTCAGATGTTAAAGTCTTATCTTGCAGGAACTCTGCGTGATTGTATTTCAACACAGGGTCTTTATATGAAGTCATTGTGTGGCCCTAAATCCAGTACAGCTGGTGTCCTGTAGGAAGATGAAGACAATGTGAAGAAACAAAGCAGAAAGTCACCTGTTGGCTAAGGACAGAGGCCAGGAAGGGATCCTTCCCTCATGGCTCTCAGAAGAAACCAGCCCTACTGACACCTTGATCTTGCACTTTTAGCCTCCAGGATTGAAACAATAAATTTATGTTGTTTAAGCTGCCCAATCTGTGGGACTTTGTTATGGCAGACCTAGAAAATTAATAAAAACGATATTTCAATATTCCTAAAAACACATCACAAAGTTCATTGCCCTGCATGTCTATAAAGACAACAAAATCTCTCCAGGGAGGCAGTCTCCTGTTCTTGGATACGTAAGATTCAACAAAATGGAAGTCAATGTATATTTCTTTAGTCTCAACCATGTGTAAAACTTTGAACAACACCGTAAAGAACACAAAGTCCCTACTGTCAAGAAACAAAACCAAATGAGGAAGCAAACTTACAATTCACTAATTTACTCCTAAATACATACAATTTTAGAACTATGTTGATGGCAATAGATTTACTGCAATCGGATCAAAACTATCTTAGAAGTGCAATTACTGTAAAAGGATTGGGGAAGAGATTAATTCCAATGGGATACATTGGGATATTCTTCCCAGAAGGAATATCTAAATTTAACTTTATAAACAATGTTCTACTTCCCAAGCTGAGTGGAAGAGTGTGATATTAGGGTGTAATAGATAAAAAAAGAATGGTCTGTGATAAATTTTAGATGTTAGATTAAGCAGGGTATGTTGAAGGATCAAAATAGGGATAGTCATACGGGGAAACAATGGAGAAAATAAAAATTAATATAAATTTAGGATAGTTAAATTAAACTTATTAGGAATAATGCAGAATACACAAAGGTGAATAACATACTAAAGAGATGAAATACTATTCAGTACTAAGTACTAAGCAAAATTTTTTATAGACAATGTTTTTTAAATCTCAGGTAAGTTGTTTATAAAAGCAGCTTTCTTCCTTTCACATATAAAATAAAATTCAAGTAAAAACTATCTATGTGGTTTGCAATACAGTGTCAAGGAAAGTTTTACATACCAAGATTGGAACTTTCCTATATAGAAATTCTGATTCTGCTATATGATGATACAAAACAGTATATGTTGTTTTCATTTGTAGGAAAGTTTTCTCGCCTTTACAATCTTTTTGTATACTCTGTCATTGTAACTTCAGTAACGTTAATAAGCCAATTTTAAAGGAACTAAAATTTACATAGTAATGATATACCTAATTTTGGTAGAGGCTTATATTTTTGTTGTATAAATGTCCTTAGTGTATCCTGAGGCCTTGATAGGAAAGAAACACATTCAGTTAAAACAAGGCAATAACCAAAGCTAGTTTGGTCACCTCATGCTTGGCATACATTATGCTAAATAATGTTAATTAGAATCTATTTGTTCAAATTTGGTAATTACCAAATCTTCAAATATTTCGATTGACTTTACCATAACCAAACCTTAAAAAATAATGTGACAAAATATCAATGTCATGAGAGAAAAAGAAAGGTTAAATGACTCTAGAATGGAGAAATAATAAAGGGCATTATTGGGACAATTGAACAAATTGTGTTGTGGATGATAGTTTAGTTGAAAAAAATGTATGAAAAATTAATTTCCTATATTTGATAATTGCAATGAGGTTGTATAAAGGAACATCCTGATTCTTGGGAACTGCCATCCTCAGGGATTGATTTTTTTGTATAAAAAGGTAATGTGTGCATTGTACACTCAAACACAAGAGAGGAAGGGTGTAGTGGCAGAGGGAGGGAGGGAGGGAGGCAGGGATGTGGCGCAACTCGAAAATTGATACATCTTGGTAAAGGGTATCAGAAGTTCTTTATTATCCTGACAAATTTTCTCAGAATTCAAAATTATTTCAATAATGGAAGCATAATTATAATAATGATAATTATGATAATGACAGTATCCATTATACAACTAGATCAAGTAGAAAATGCATACCTCACTTCTTTCTCTTTTGGGACACTCACTGTTCCTTTTGCTCTGATCTTGCACAATGTTTTGACCATTTTAAACCCACTGACTGACAGCTGTAAGAACAAATCAAATAAACAAAGAAAAGCTTTTGTGATTTCTATATTTTCGTGGCTCAGTCACATGGCTTTTCTCAAGGAGATTGTTTGAACTTGTTTTCAACCAAAGACTCAGATTACAGTTTTGAGGAAGTATAAATATTGGTTGTTTTGGAAAAACAAAACAAAATGAAACAAAAAACCTATTCAGAACTTCATAACCTTGTTAGTTTTTAAAAAGTAACAAAACAATAAAAGGAAAACAATTATCCTGAACTCTTAAGGTGTTTACTTTGTATTTGTTATTTTAAAACATTTGGCATTAGAAAGTCTTAGGAAGTGAGACAATCTTTGAGTTGTCTGGCATTTAGCATTCAAGCTGAAAACTGTCATAAAACTTTGTTCTGAAGATTATGATTCTATGAGTGGGTACACTGGAACTGGAGGTCTGAGAAGAAGAAAAGAAGTGTATCATGAGAATTCTGGCATGTTCAGCCTTTCTACAATACTGACCTTTTCACCTGTTTAGAAAGTAGACTTGATACACTCCTGACTTAAAGAAACAGATACATAATATTTCTGTTTCATTGTGGAATTAGTTCTTTAAGAATAAAAGAGGGCAAGTGGAGTGACTTATTTCCCTCTTCATTCAAAAAAATGGTACACAGCTCAAGTGGTTTGTATGACCGGACAAAGAAAAACCACACTAAATTTAATTAGAGTCACTACCATACTTCTAAATTTTTTAATACAAGTATGTGTCTTACTGAAGTGCTTGATAAAATATAAATATCAGTAAGGAAATTAAACCTTAGCCAAATAGATAATGGAGAGATGTGTCTCCAGGCTGGAAAATGATCCCTTGGTCAAACAAAAAAAAAGTAACTTTTTTTCAATAACAATATATAGTTTCAAGACTTTCCATGAATATTTGACTCAGTTTCTCATGTAAGCAAGCTTGGCATGTGGTTTTAGAATGTTATGATTGTTTCAGAAATGGAGGTTTAAAATTCTATATCTACATCAACTTATGAGTATATTGTGGCAACATGAGAGGATCTGTAGACCAGTCCCCAGTGTGAAGAATTTAACAAAAGGAAATAACTTAGTCTTGGGAAATGGCTCTAAAGGAAATCGATGAATAAAAAAAATGTATTTAAGGTTTATGAAAATTCAGTAAGCAAAGTGAGACTCTGCAGTATTACAACTAAAACTGTTTCCTTCCTCCATCTTCTAGCTCAGCAAACTGACTAGTGTGTCCAAGAACACAGAGCTAGTGTATCCAGGAAAGTGTACCCAAGTGGATCCAAGAACACAAGACTGGTGTATTCAAGAACACAGGGCTCCCTCTCTTGCCAGCTCCCAAACAAAGATCTTTATTCCTAGAAAGAGTAAGACATCAGTGTTTCTAAACCTGCCCTCTATTTACCTATTGCTGTGGCTAACTAAGCATAGTTAAACATGGTTATCTACTAGATAAGCATGGTTGAGAGCTGGGCTTCTCTCTTATACACCATGTTTCCCCGAAAATAAGACCTACCCAGACAATCGGCTCTAATGTGTCTCTTGGGAAAAAAAAAATATAAGACCGGATCTTATTTTACTATAAGTCCAGGTATAATATAATATAATATGATATGATATGATATGATATGATATGATATGATATATAATATATATAATACCGGGTCATATTTTACTCTAATATAAAACCAGGTCTTTATAATGTAATCTAATGTAATCTAATGTAATCTAATGTAATCTAATGTAATAAAGACTGGGTCTTATATTTTTGCTCCAAAAGACACATTAGAGCTGATTGTCTGGCTAGGTCTTATTTTCGGAAAAACATGGTAGAATAAAAAGGGAATAAAGAAATAGAGATATATAGGAATAATGTTTCATATATCACTGAAATTAAGCTAGTATAAATCTGATGCATGTGACACATAGAAAACAAAAGTAAAATAGCAGACATAAATCCAACAATATCATTATCATTAAATGTGATTAAATTTTAATGCATTTACAAGGCAGATTATAAGACTAGATCAAAAAAATCAAACTAAATGCTATGTACAGCATTTAGATTCAAAATACAAATGAACTAAAAGGGTAAAGATATATTATGCAAACAGCAATTACAAGAAAAAAGAAGTGGCTATGCAGATATCAGACTAGTAGATGTTAAAATAAAATATATTAGTACAGACAAAGAGGGACATTTTATAATGATCGAGGGTAAATAGAATAAAGCCATCAAAAAGAAATTATAGATATACATGCATCTTATATCAGAACACCAATTTACATGAAGAAAACTGACAAAAATGGAGAAATCAGTTGAAAAATAATGATTGCATATTTCAATGCTGCATTTTCAATAATTAATAGAACATTTAGGCAAAATATCTACAAAGGAAATATATGATGTAAACAACACTATAAACCAACTAGACTTGACAGTCATCTATAGAACACTCCAGTGAACAACAGAATGAATGTACATTCTTCATAAGTGCACATAGTACACTCTTTAGGATTAACCATGTCCTAGACTATAAAGCAAATGCCAATAAATTTAAAAGAATAGAAATAATATAAAATATGCTCTTTTATCATAATGGATGGAATTAGAAATCAGTAAGTAAGATTTGGTAAACTTAAAAATATGTGGATATTAAATAGCACACTCTCAGCAATGCTATTTAAATAACTAATAAGAAACAAGGAATCAAAAGGAAAATCAGAAAATACTTTGAGATAAATGAAATTAAAGGCAGAGCATACCAAAATTTAATGGGACATAATATAACAAGTCCTCACAGTGAAATTCATAGTTGTAAGTGGATATATTAAGAAAAATAATTTCTTTTCCTGGCAATGACCTCAAAGTGCATCTGTTATAAAAAAAAAAAAAGACAAGATTTTCTTTCAGTATGTCTAAATATTACATTATATATTACACATATACATATATATTACATTATACTATATATTACTATATATTTGTTATATATATATGCCACATCTTCCTTATCCATTCATCCAGCCCAACAACTTAGGTTGTTTCCATGTCTTGGCTATTGTGAATAATGCTTCAGTAAAGATGGGAACACAGATATCTTTCAAGTTAGTGTTTTGGTTTCCCTGAGATCAATACTCAGAACTTGAGTTGCTGGATTATGTGGTAGTTTTATTTTTAATTTTTTGAGGAACGTCATACGGTTATCCATAGTGGCTGCACCTATTTACATTCCTACCAAAAGTGAATGCACACAAGTTCCCTCTTCTTTACATCCTCACCAATACTTGTTACCTCTTGTCTTTTTGATGACAGCCATTCTAACAGGTGTGTGGTGGTATCTCATAGAGGTTTTGATTTGCATTTCCCAGAGGATTACTGATGTGAGTACTTTTTCATATACCTTTGGCCCATTGTGCATCTTCTTCGGAAAAACGTCTATCCAGATCCTCTACCCATTTTTTTAATCAAAGTTTTTTCTTTTGCTATTGAGTAGAAAAATTTTTAATCAGTAACCTAACCTTATATGTGAAAACAGTGGGAAATAGAGCAGACTAAACCCAAAGCAAGCATAAGAAAAGGAATAATAAAGATGGGAACAAAGATTAAGAAGATAATAAAAGAATGATAGAGAAAAATCAGAGACCAAAAGCTTATTTTTGGGGGAAAAAACATAAAAAAATGATAACCTTCTTGCTGGATTGATCAAGGGAAAAAAAAGAGAGAAGATTCAAATAACTATAATCAGAAGTGAAAGAGGGAACATTGCTACTGACCATATAGAAATAAAAGATTAGGAGGGTATATTATAAATGATTGTAGGCCAATAAATCAGATAATTTCTATAGACTGGATCATGTTTTTAATTAAGATATCAATTACAAAAACTGACTCAAATAGTAATAAACAATCTAAATAGGCATGTAACATATGAAGAGATTGAATTAGTAATAATAATAATATTGATAATAATAAATTATCCACAAATAAAAGCCCAGACTAAAAGGCTTCACTGCTATACTCTACCAGACACTTACAAAATAATTTATATCAATGATTCACAAGTTTTTCCAAAAAATAGAAGCAGAGGAAACACTTCCCAACTTAATACCAAAACCAGACAAAGACGTCATAAGAAACAAAAACTAGACCGATATCACTTATGAATATAGACATAAATCCTTAACAATATACTAACAAAGCGAATCCAACCACACATAAAAATATAATTATACTAGTGTATTTATTCTAGGAATACAAATTGGTTTAACATCAGAAAAATAAATTAGTGTAATACACCACATCAGTAGAATAAAAACAAAAAATACTTGATCATTATCTCATAGACACAGGGTGGGGGAACCTAAAGGAAAATGACCAATAAAGACTTCTGATATATTGGTTTTCTATCGCTGCAATAATCAATTTACCACAAACTTAGTGATCTACAATAGCACATATATATTATCTGAGCATACAGAAGGTCATGAATCCAAAATTACTGAAGGACTAAAATCCAGATATCACTTGGTTCCTTCTGGAAGTTCTAGAGGGGAATTTGTTTCCTTGCCTTTTCCTATTGTAGAGACTGCCCACATTTTTTGTCTTGTGATCCCACATTGCTCTGACTTCTGCTCCTGTCATATCCTGTTCTTTCCCTCTGTTTTCACTTCCATGATGACATCTCTCTACCTGCTTTAGTTCAAGATGACTGTTTCTTCTGATTATTACATTTTCAAGGATACTGTCTCTTGTCACAGGATTCACTTCATTTGGCAAGAGGCTCCTCCACATTTTTATGTGTAATCTCATCCTGTTTCCTGGATGTTGCTGATGTGATTGAGGTATCCAAGAGTTGCATTTATAATCTCTTCAAAGAGCTCTCTGTTACTGAATATTTGATCCTTCCAAAGCACAATAAAATGTTGTCAGGTACACACTTGACTTTCACATGCGAGCCCACTTCGGCCAGTTAATCTCCCAACTGTAATATCTTTTGCAGCCTGGATAGGCTGCGAGTTTCCCTAATCAAGCCTTAGTTCCTTTTTGCTTAACATGTCTTCCCTTATTTTTCATCTTTTCTGTCGCACAGGGTGTCAGGCGGGGTCTCCGGTCCCGCTCCCCACATAAGAACGCAGGACATGGTGAGGCCAAAAAGGAACACCCACGGAACTATAGGTAGGGGAGTCATACCACTATTTTGTCACTGGCGGCTGGGTTGGAGACACAGGAAACAGGAGCCACACAATTCTCAACCCTCACTGCGCCGCTTGGAGGCTCAGCCACCATCTTCTCGCTAGCCCCCATTCTTTCTGCTAGCGTAGCCACAGCAGTTATATTAGTGGCCAATGGCTTACGGATTACAGCTGATGGCCAACTAGCCACAGCTGATAGCTATCTGATCACAGTTGATGGCCATTTACTATCTGACCCAACACCTTTCTATGTGAGGCCAAGAGCCTGGAAACTGCTTTCTGGGGCTCTGTCCCCACATTTCCTCTTGCATTTTACTAAAAGATTACCCTAGACCACACTTTTAATACTGTACTTGGAAATCTCCTCAGGTAAATATCCAAGTTTATGGATTACAAGTTTGGATTTTCACATAATCACAGGAAACAATTGAACTAAGCCTTCTATCGCAATATAACAAAGATACACTCTCCTCCAGTTTCAATAGCATGTTTCTAATTTCCTTCTAAGACCTTACCAGCAGAATCTTTAACATCCATATTTCTTCTAACAGTTTGTTCTAACATGCTCTGACAATTGCCAATTCCAAAACCACTTATACATTTCCAGGTGTTTGTTATAGCAGCACCCCACTTCCTGGAACTAAATTCTATTATCAATCAAGGTTCAACTAGTAAAACAGAACCAAGGGTGATATATATTAAAATATTTACTTTTAAAAATTGGCATACATGACTGTGGGACTGCCAAGAAAAGTTTGAAATGCATAAGGCAGACAGTCATGGGGGCAGGATGAAATTCTCAGGCATAATATAGGCTCCTGTCTTAGCCTGCACTGCAATAACAAAATACCACAGAATGGGCAGCTTATAAACAATATAAATGTATTTCTCACAGTCCTGGAGGTTTGGACATATGAGATAAAGTTGCCAGCACAGTCAGGTGAGGACCGTCTTCTGCAAGGTCAACTTTTCATTGTATCTTCACATAGTGGTAGTGGGCAAGTGAGCGTTCGCAGTCCTCTTTTATAAGGGCACTAATCGCATTCATGAGGGCTCCACCCGCATCACCTAATTACCTCCCAAAGGCTCCACCGCTAAATAACATTACCTTGGGCATTAGCTTTCACATATGAATTTTGGGGGAACAAATTCAGATGATAGCAGCTACAGACCCCAGTAATTTAATCAAATAATGTTCTAGATATTGTAAAAGTGTTTTACAGGTGCAATTAAAGTAATCAGCTGACTTAAACAAGAATGATCATCCTAGTTAACCTTGGTAGTTATTCAATCAGCTGAAAGGTCTTAAGAGCAGAGCTGAGGCTTCCCTGGGTAAGAAGAAAGTCTGCCTGCGGAATGCAGGTATAACCCACATCCAAAAGATTTAGTGTACCCTTCCAGGTAGCCTGCTGCATGAATTTCAGACTTATCTAGCCAGCTCCCACAATTGTGTAAGTCAATTCCTTGCCTTGTCAATTCCTTAACTTTTCAAATGTATGTCTGCCTCTGACTCTGTCTCTGATTGAACCTTGACCGAGTCACCTGATTTTAGAATATATTTGCCTTCATAAACTAGCATAAAGCAATTTAAATAGATGACATCTGTTTTCAATAACCAGCATCTTACATGAATTTGACTTGGAAAACTTCAGTTTTGAAGACATGAAATACCTTGTTATCACAATTGCCAATTCAGATTTAATATTAAATATAAAGTAGCATAACCAGCCTCAGAATATGTCATGCAGGGCAGCCTGCGGGGTCTCAGCTCCCGCTCCCCACATAAGGACACAGGACACGGTGAGGCCAAAAAGGAACACCCATGGAGCCATAAGTAGGGGAATCATATCACCATATTCTCGCCAGCGGCATCCGCCTCTCTGCAATCCGCTCTTGCTAGCCCCCATTTTCTGATAGTGTAGCCATGGCAGTTATATTAGTGGCCAATGGCTCACTGGTTACAGCTGACGGCCAACTAGCCACAGCTGATGGCCATCCAATTACAGTTGACGGCCATTTACTACCTGAGCCAGCACCTTTCTATGTGAGGCCGAGAGCCTGGAAAGTGCTTTCTGGGGCTTTGTCCCCACCGAATAGTTTAGTTTTTATCATGAAAAGTAATCATTAAAAACCCTATAAATGTCTTTGAATCTTAGGGAAGTGTCTCTATTTGTGTCTTATATGTATTTATTTTATTTAAACTGATATAATTAGTCACACAAAAAATTACTGCAATTCTTCAATATAAGTGATCTAGAAACCTTTTAAAATGATCCTTTAAAGATCATTTTCAAGTGAGGAACCATTTAGGTCCAATTTGATTTCATGTTCTTAATGAAGAAAACTAAATAACCTTTTCCAACTATTAACATTTCTCACTGCCTGAGGCAATAAAGGCTTCCTGATGGACCACGACTGAAACAAAGCAGCAAAAAACATTTCCTTATTTTTTATTATACAAGACATTTTATTTTGTAATGAACCAAATTTAGAAGAGTACCATTAGGCCTCCTAATGTAAACAATTAAACTATGATGCTGTCCTTTAGGCTTTATTTTTAATAAGCAGTTAGATTAAGAATATTCTTTTGACAAAATTTGGAAAAGGGCAGTAATGAGAAATTATGTTTAGCTAGTTAAGTCAAAAAACATACTTATATGAGGTTATTTGTTGGAGAATTCTGATGATGTCAAGAGAATTTTAATAAACAAAGGTATACAAATTTTTATTCTGTGTAACCAATATATAATTTTAGGGAGGAAAATAACAACCAAAAGTCTTCTGCATCCAGCCATGATAACAGGAACTGGTATAAGACTTGCTTTTCCAGGAAAAATCAACTATAAAACTGAACAAAATATTTGAGGCAATTGATTTTAAGCAAGGGACAACAGGCAACATAGGAACTGATTCTTGCAAAGAGAAATAACAAAAGGTAAGCCCCATGTGAATCATTTTAACTTCCTGCATGGGGGTGCTTTTCTGAGATGAATTAAGGAGCACAGTGGCAGAGCTAAGGAGGCAGAAACTAGAATTCTTTCCCACTAAAAGGAACAAGACAAACAAAGAAATAAAAGCTCATAGACACAGACAACAGTTCAGTGGTTACCAGAGGGTAAGTGGGGAGGAGGGTGGTAGATGAGGTTAAACCTGGTCAAATATATGGTGATGGAAGGAGAACTGACTCTGGGTGGTGAGCACACAATGTGAGATATAGATGATGTATTATTGAAATGGACACTTGAAACCTATATACTTTTACTAACCAATGTCACCCTAAGAACTTTAATAAAAATTTAAAAAATAAAATAAAATGTTGACTATGGGTTTTTTTTTTTTTTTAATGATAGGTAGGATCAGAGAAATGGAGCAGTGCGTGATGGTGTAGAGAATTTGCATAAGAATTCACCATAATTACATCACTGAAGGCTGTGTTCCTCAAATGCAGGCAAAGGCTCCATGAGACTTACAGACCCCATTTACTTCTGGACTGAGAACTTACTGATGATACCAGAAGTTATGCATCACTGGGGGAAATCGGAACTGCCGACCAGCAGTAGTGAAGAGATCTCACGGAGCACCCAGTTCATGTAGCTTAACCCCCCAACGAAAGGGGTGTCTAATAGTATGGAGCACACCCAGAGTAATGGCCATTCCATGGGATTGTGCCTCAAACCACTGTACACTTGCTCTAACAAAGAAGTCCATCTGAGAGGAGGAAATAAATCTCCCAGTAATTTAACCACCAACAAGAACACATCTCAACACTTTTCAGAGCAAGAAGAGATAATCCAGACATTTTACAGTAGTATATCACTCAAATGGCCATCATAAAATAAAACTTTACTATATATGCAGTGAAGCATAAAAATGTGACTCATAATGAAGGATACAATCCATTAATAGAAATGACCAAGAATTTCCCCAGATTTTCAAATTAGGAGACAGTGAATTTGAATCAAACATTATAATATATTCAAGAAGCTAAGGGAAAAGATGATCATCATGAGGAGACAGTGTAGAATTTAAATGGAGAAATGTAAATTAAAACAATGCAAAACAAAAATATAGACCTAAAAAGTTCAGCTTGTGAAGTGAGAAAAATTTCATTGACTGGGCTTGACAGCAATGATGACAGTAAAATAAATATTTACTGACCTTAAAGACATATCAATATGAAGTCCATAGTCTGAAGAGCAGAGAATAAAGAGACGAAAACAATACAAAGAGTCTCAGTGACTTGTAGCATGGCATCGAGTCACATATATGTGTAATTTGATCCCAACATGACAATGATGAAGCATAGGGAAAAATTACTGAGAAAACATTTCAGCCATGCATTTGAAAGTTTGTTTTAGTTTAACCAACCGAAAGGTGTTTTGCCCTGGAAAGTTTATTCAAAATGTTTGGTCTACCATACTGCCAACAATAGAAGTTCAAAACATTAATTTTTAAATTGATGTTACCCTTGTTCAACATTTTCTATACCTGTCCATTCCTACCCTTCAGAAAATGACAGACAGGATAGAGACACAAAAAGAATTAGTGAATTTCCTAATATGCCAACAGGGGATAAAGTAAATACTTGATGCATTAAATCTCTTTGGGCAGGAAATGAGTGACATTCCCATTTCGATATTTTTTTTGCCAATTGTAAAATAAGGAGGTCAACTATGTACTGTTCCTCATTGTGCATTTCTCATGTACAATATGATATTATGACTCATGATCAAGGGAAATCTATTTGAATTGCTTTTCCAGTAACAAGAAAAAAAATTGGTAATATGCCAAATAAATGGTTATAAAGATTCCAAATACTGCTTCAGATCACCTTTCTGTCTTCATCCATGCAATGTAGGCTGGAATTCAGTATGACTCTAGTGTGACTTCTCTATTTTTGAATGTAATTGTATTATTAAAATATATGCTATGTATGACAATTCATGTTTATCACAATATCACTTGCAAATAACTAGCAAAATCACGTCTTAAGCATATTTTGGCTCTAGCCATTTTCAAAAGTAATTATTTTTGCTCTAATGGCATTACTGAATGCCTAAGATAGTGAGTCTCAGACTGTGGTCCTATAATGGTTTTTTTGGTGGCATGCTAGGATGACTTGATGTCAATGATGATAATAATAATAACAACAACAGCAATTATAATAGTAACAACTATGTGCACTCCTGGAAAAGATAAAACAAATGAAACATTTATTTCATACTAATAATATCTAATATGGCAAGAATAAAATGCATGCTTTGTCTACAATTTCAAAAATGAAACAGTGTTAAAAGACATTCTTTACTCGCAGCAGTTTTACACTAACATTTAATCAAAGACAGCAGTTACTTTGCTTACAGTGGTAATTCAATAGCAACACTTTAAAAGCACTGGGTTGAGGGAGTATATCTCATTTTGTTATTTAATCTCTAACTATTTGAAAAAAAAATACAAAAGTGGCTTATCATAAAAATACTGTGCAACATGACTATTATCACAGAATTAGAAATAAAAAAAATGATTTCAGTAGAACCAACAAAAATTTCAGATTAAGAACAACGTATTTCCTTCTAGACCTGATTATCTAAATCAGAGTGCCTTTTTAAGGATATGTATGCAGTTTGGGTCTTAAAAATGCTCTCTAATCACCCTCACCCAGAAGCAAGTTGGGTAGCTTTTTGTACAAACATAATTTCTTTTTTCTGTGTATGAAACACCTTTTAGAGAAATTAAATGTGATTACCTCTACATAGAAGACAATTAAGTAAAAATATGAGTCTTCAGATTACTTATATATGCATATGCCTGCTATTCCTTTACAAGGAAAATTAAGCTGGGTGATTTTTTTAAAGCTAATATAGTATATCACATGTGCTTAAGGACTGTTGGCTGATACTCTTAAATTTGGCTGAAACTCTTAAAGGTTTCTAGCTGACAGCCAATTATGTGTTTTTTCTGAGTTAATACAGATTCAGGAAGAGGCTCTGGGTTACTGCCCTAAGTATAATGGCAGCAAGAAAAAGTAAAAGCAATAAATGGAATTTACCATAAAAAGTCAGAAATAACGCCCATTACTTTGCCTATTGCCACAAGGTTAAAGAAGAGTTGTATTTTAATAATAATATTTAAAAACGATTCCATAGTTTAAAAGTTAAGTCAACGTAAATAAAACAATATGTGTTCGAATAAAAATCCACCTGCTATTTTCAAAGATTCTTCAGTTTAACAAGTCATAATTTGATAAATTATTCTGATTTCATGTATTTCATTAGTAACCAGTCTTCAAGCTAATCAATTATAGCATTAGTTTCATCGTAAACATTCAGTTTTGCTAATATCTGATGAATTACCATCAGTGAAGTTAAAAACTGAGCCTCGCTCAACTATACACACATGCACAAATACAGAAAAGCAAACAGATCTCCTCTTTAAATTTGCTTATCAGCCATGGGTATCTGTGAGGAATATACACCCATTATGAAGAGGAGGTATAGAAGAAATGTTAGATTTAGTTTGAGATATTCTATATTCAAATTTAAATTTTAAATTGACCTATACTCTTCTTAGTCATGACTTGATCAAATATAACATAGTATTTAGCTTGTTCCATAATTAATTTCCTGCTCTCAACCTGTTTCAAAACTCTTCTGAGTTTTACCTTGGGTCCCAGGAAATGAAGGAGAGCCTGCTTATACAGAGGATATCTCAGCCACGGCTTAATCTTCTCCTTCGATATCATGACTTTACTCATGGGTATCCATTCCTTACTGCTCAGTAAATTTCCTACTCTAGCCCAGGATTGTCACAAATAGCAGTAATCAAAAAGTATTCATGTACTTATCAGTATCAGGAAAAGGATTAATATAAGCAAAATCAGTCCATGACCAATCCAATTTCAACTGAATTGTACAATATAAAGACGGGGTTTATTTTCTGTGTATGTGTCTCTGATGGTGGAAAGAAAGGTAGAAGAAATAAGAATTTCTAATTCATTTTTCACTCATGAATTGAAGTGAGATGAATCATTATGTCTACATTAACATTTTCTTTCCAACTGAAGCCACAGTTGTTGTCAGCATATGGCACAATGTACACTAAAGAGTTTTTCCAGCCTGTAAAATAATGTCCATTTTCTCCAAACCCAAATCTAAATCACCAGTTTGATAGTCACAGAACTTATAGTCAGCTAACTCCAATATATTTGACCCTCTATTATCCTTGAGGAATAAAAATGAGTCAAAGTTCTGACTGACATTTATGCATGCACTAGATTGGTTTTCAAATGTATTTGTAGCACACTGACTTTCCCAATTATATTTGGTTAAGTGAACCTCACAATTTGCTTCCTATGAAGTTCGATCATTCTTTGTGAAGAGTAAAGTGATGTCCAATGTGCCTTATGATTGTTGTAATTGACAAGCACAGATCAAAATTGTTCTGAAGAGTTTGGAGCAATTGGTCAAAAGCTGCTCAGTAAAACTCATATATAATGCAAACACACAATCAGAAATTAGCTGTCTTTGTGCAATAAAATATTATTTCTCAATTGTCAACATTTTCTTTATTTGGTGATAGAGTACTCAAGTACCTGTAGGAGTAAACGTCTACAGGGTTTTCAGAGCTACGGCATCTCTGAGTCATTTCTGTAACCACAGCACACCTCAGTGTTGAGCATGTGCACATTTTATCCATTTTAAAATGCACAATTCTAATGATTTAACATCTCTGAAATTGGAATGTGTGTTACAATCAATGGCATGTCATAGTTTATTTATTTTTTCTTTACTTCTTAGTGGAACATACATATTGGTGTATGTACTCATATCGATGACGCTTTTGATTCAATTGAACATATGGTGGAACGTTTGAGTAAAAGTCTATTGCACTTGAAAAGCAGTATACGTGGTGGAAAAATAAGAAGTTCTAGTATGAGGCTTAGAGATATATTGCAATACATGTGCTGAGGCAATGGCATTGTTGGGAAGGCTGGATTTGAGGCCACGAGCGAGTGAGTTTCACAGATGGGATAAGATTCTACAAAATCAGTTTGACATTTTGCCTTTAGACAAAAGTAGGGGCACATGTTCCCCACATACAGAATGGAGGATGGCGAAATGAGAAAGCCAGAATTAGGGGGAGGAACAGGGATGATTAAGAAATAAAGCTCACAAATCTTCATTATTTTAGTAAAGTGAGAGACAAGGTCATAAATTGAGGACTAGGCCAGCTCTAGATAATAAAGCGTGGAGAGGCTGGTTCATAATTTGGTTCTGCTGGTATATAAAACTTGAGAAGACTGAAATAATGTCTTGTGAGGCTCTGGTCAGAATTAAGTAGGGGAGAAGTGCAATCCTACCTGGGAAGGAGTTGAGAAGGTCTCCATCGTCTCTCCATTCATGGTCTGGACATTTCCCTCTGATCCAATGTTTCATTTTGCATTCAGTAAAAGAAAAGCCCTGAGAGTGAAAGTAATACTGAGAAATAAAAATTCAGCCTCATGGTATTTTTTTTTAAATGAACGGGCATGCATAAAATTAATCTAATCAAATTATGCCTCTATCTACCAAAAATTTAAAAATCTTAACAGCAACTGCCACTAGCAACAGACAACAAGAAGGAAAGATCTAGTTCCTATATTAATAGGATTTAAGAAAAATAGAAAAGGAAGAATGGACCTAATATAATTCCAAGTTAAATAACCTTAGACCACCCCAAGGGAGATTCTAGGTATGAACCTAGATTGGATAAGAACATAAACAAACATTTTTAAAGGTATTTAAAATTCTCTCTGTATATGTGAATTCAAATCATTATGTGTCAAAATTCTTGTAAGTTACTATGTGTTTCTTCTCCTGGTCACATAATAAATTATGTAGTTTTGTCTTCACATGGCAACATTTGCTGTATTAATTTGTTGGGCATCACTGCTTAGAAGGAAACCCAGTCTTATAAACTGGAAAAAGTCTGACACTGGCATTCCTGGTCTTGGATGAAAGATTCTTCAATAGGAACGTCTGACAGCTTGTTTTTAATATCATTGTCCCTGTTTTGCCATAGTCCACGAGGGGTGGGCCCACTCCTGGTGGGGAGAACTGGAAATAACACTCTACATCAAGCAAGTTTACTCTCCATGGAAACAGTGTCGCTTTTACTTTTAGGTCTTAGCCCCATAATAATCAGATTATGATAGAAATCCATCCAAACACATTTATGACTGTCTCTGAGATTTATGGTAATGTGCCTTCTTCTCCTTCTCCTTCTCCTTCTCCTTCTCCTCCTTCTCCTTCTCCTTCTCCTTCTCCTTCTCCTTCTCCTTCTCCTTCTCCTTCTCCTTCTCCTTTTCCTTCTCCTTCTCTTTTCTTTCTTTTTTTTTAAATAAACCTAAAAACATTTTAGGATCCTATGAAGTGTCGGGTGGTACTTTTGCAGTACTTACTCCTTAACAGGTACCTTTGGGAACTACATGTTTTGTATGTCCCTTATTCAGCTTTCAGAGGAAGCAGAAGTGAAGAAATAGAAGACATGTTTGACCCAGAGCTGGAAATTGGGAAGGCAGCTGTGTTAGAATGAGAGGCAATCTTTGTGCTAGCAAATGTACTGCTGGTGGGGCTTATGACATGGTTCGGGCTGTTTGAATTGAAAAATAAAATCAGGATGTGGTTGATTTATTGTGAAAAAAGGAAGCAACTGAATGGATAAAACTTGTAGTTGGTGAGAAAGAGTAATGAGTGAACAGATTAAGTCTTAATTTGTGCCCTGAAATTGAACTTGTACAAATAAATCAAGAAGCATAGAAGTCTCTCTATGGCAGCATGAAACAGGCAGGGAGAGAAAAGGGCTGGAATCTGGCATCTGTATGCCCAGGAGGGTGAGTATGCACAGACCAAGGATAGCACAGTGGCTATCAGTTAGTTGTCAAAAAAAGAAGTCAGAGAAAACAAAAAAAAAAGACAAGGAGAAAGAATCTCAAGTAGGGTGATTTGAAGAGTCACTAAAGTTCATGCTCAAAGTCAGGCAAGCTGAAAAACCTTTTTCTCTGTAGCACAGCTTAAAGGGTAGCACCTCATGTCTTATTTACCTGTCTCTCCATGTCGTCCTGACAGAATTCATATAGGAACCATAGGATTTCCATTTAAATCCTAATCCTCATATAATAGAAATCCCCAAATTCAGATTTTCTGAAAATGGCAATAATAATTTCAGACCTCACAGTGACCTAGTCACACACTGTAAGTTCCATTAGCAATTTTAGCTGTCCATTTAATAAATATTGAAGGAATGTTTTCACGGTGTTGGATATGTTTTTTTAATGGGTATTTTGCTTGTTTGTTTTCACTAATTCTGTGGTAAATATACTTGAAATGGTCAATCCAGCTCTATAATTACACAAAGCTAATGGATTTCTTGGACTAAGTTTATTATATCACTATATTAGTTAATGCTGTTTGGGTTGCAAATAATGAAAGTTGACTCCGTTAGCTCAAAAAAATCTTGAGATTATCATGCTAAGCGAACGATGTCAGACAGAAAACATCGAGAACCATATGATTTCATTCATGTGGGATATAAAACTAAAAGCAACAGGTGAACAAGACAAACAAAGAAACAAAAACTCATGGACATAGACAATATTTTACTGGTTACCAGAAGGTAAGGGGAGAGGGGGTGATAGAAAAAGGAAAGGGGGTCAAATATATGGTGATGGAAGGAGAACTGACTCTGGGTGGTGAACACACAATGCAATATATAGATGATGTATTACAGAATTGTACACCTGAAACCTATGTAACTTTACAAACCATTAGCACCCCAATAAATTTAATAAAAATTTTAATAAAGGGAATCTTAATGGCAGGACATTGAACAGTTCATCAAAGAAGAATTGGGCAAACAAGACTTAGATTGAATTAGGACAGCTTTATATATGCAGGGTCTTTTCCTCTGGTATAGAGTAGAAGTAAGCAAACTTTTTTTTTCCCACAAAGAGCCAGAGAGACAATACTTCAGGCTCTGTGGGTCGTCAAGTTTCTTTTTTTTTTTTTTTTTTTTTTTTTTTTTTTATAGTTAAATCACAGAGAACCAAGGGACTCACAGCCTCAAGGGACTGGAGCCCTGAATCGGGTCCCCGTGGGTATTTATTGATTTTTTACAGTAGAGATCACATGATTAGGGGCAGGGTCTGCGAAACTCTTACACCACACAATAATCATTCATTCCAAATCCCATAATCGTCCCAAAGCAACCGATGCATACCATTCCCCCAAATGACCAAGGTGTGGGGCATACAATCCCTGGGGGAACAAGTCTCACAAGATAAGATTATCCCATGAGCCAAAGTTTCTTGAACTACTCATAAGTACCCCTGCAGTGTGAAAGCAGCCACTCAGAATGCCTGAATGAATGAATGAAGCTGGGCTGCAAAAAAGCCTTATTTATATACACTGAAATGTAACTATTATAAAAATTTCATATGCCATGAAATGTTACGCTTCTTCTGACTTTTTGTCCAACCATTAGAAAATGTAAAAAACACCCCTGCCTGCTGATCATACAAAAACAGGTGCTTTTACTTTACAAGGCTGCCAAGAAACCTCAAGGACTTTCAGGACCAAAATTGAAAATTCTGAGAAATTTAATCCTATTGTCGAGTGGGGCTTCTACTCCTAGACAGAATGTTCTCTGCCAAGTGGGAAGGGCCACACAAGGCAGACATGCTCTCTGGAAGATCATCTTGGGATCAGTTACAATTATCAGAAAAATTTGAGCAGGAGATTGTCAGGAGATACGCAGCCCCTTCAACAGCAAAAAACTACTAAAGAACGTTTTTTCTTTTTATTTGTATTCATACTATTAAGTGAATGTACATGCTTAATAGATAGAAACTGTGTTAACCAATGCATCCACACTTAAGCTTTGTTTTGTCTCTATCTTTTCTTGTCTTTGACATAAGAAATGTGTTTCCCAGCTGGGACAATAGAGCTTCCAAACATCAGTGCAAGCTTGCTTTGTTCTATTCCAGATTCTGCAGGATCTTAATTGAAAAGTTTCAGAAGCTTAAAGAAAAAGTTTCAATTGCTTCCAGAGGTTTCAAAGCTACTACCTACATGAAAATATCTAACTTGTGAAGGATGGCCTAGAGATTCTTCATAATCAGACCTCCACATACGTGAATACTCTGCTACCCTCCATGTACCCACATCCCTGCTCTGCTCTTCTCTAAACACACCGTCTGTACACAGCTCCCTGTCTTGCAGGAGGCGCCGTCTAAAATACTCATACATTTTGTTTCTCCTTTCTCTCCCTGAGAACTCCTGTCTGGCATTCGTTAACCCACACAGGTAATTGTTTGGCCCCTCTTCTGTGCTTTTAAAACATTCTCTTAGTCCTTATTGTAGAGTTGTCACAACTGCCCAACTTTTCTTTCAAATATAGAAGTACAATTATGAGTTTACACTTTTGTTTTTTGTTTCCCCTTTGGTCTTTCATAGCCATATGTGTGATTAAACACAATATGCTGTACCTTTCCTCACATTATGCCATCTATATACCTTCTTCCCTCTCTCATAATCCAAGTTACATATCCTATAAATCATTATTGGCAATATGTGGGATTATATTTGAATTATATAAAACTAAGAAATATGTCCTTTTCCCCTACCTACATGTTTCAAGTTTAAAATATCTTTGGGTAAATGAACTTATTTATTTATTTATTTTTTTATAATCTATTGTAGTAGTCATAGTTTTACAATGGCTTCCAGGATTTCTACCTCAATACCTATATAATGCCATCCTTTCAATTGTTAGCTTGACCTGTGAATAAGATGGGCTATCACGCTCATGATTATTTTACATAAGAAATAATTTTTGAAGATGTAATTAAGAACTCTAATTAGGTGACTCTGATTTAATAAAAAGTGATATTATCTGGATGGGCCTCATCTAATCAGGTGAGCCCCTAAAAAGGGACAAAAGCTCCTTCGCTGGCTTAAACGTGACGGATGAATAAAGTTGGCACACACACACACACACACACACACACACACACACACACAGAGGAATATTTTTAGCCAAAAAAGAGAGAGAGAGATCTTGCCATACGCAACAACATGGATAAAACTAGAGGACAGTGTGCTAAGTGAAGCACAGAGGCAGAGAAAGACAAATACTGTACGACCTCACATATAGTATGTGGAATATAAAAATTAAAAGAAAACAAAAAGAAAAACAGTCAAACTCACAGAAACAGAGAGTAGAATGGTGGCTGCCACGAGCCACAGGATAACCACTGGGGGAAATGGGAAGATGGTGTTTACAACTTGTAAGTTATTAGATGAATAAGTTCCGGGCATCTAACAGACAGCGAGGTGACTATGGTTAATACTGTACTGTATACTTGAAATGTGCTAAAAGACTAGATCTGAAGTTTTCTCACTATGCACACAAAAAGTAGCTAAGTGGAGAGATAGATGTGTTAACTTGATTGTGGTAATCATTTCACAGTATCTACATATACGAAATCATCACAATGTACATTATCAATATATAGAATTGGATGTTTGTCAATTTTACCTTAATAAAGCTGGTGGGAAAAGATGAAAGATGAAGCAAATTTCCATTTTGTAAAGGGCCTATGGGTGGGACTGGGTGAAAGGTAATAGGTGGAGATAAATTATGCCCCACGGAGCTGTATTAAAAGATTACACTTAGGAAATACAGCTGTTTCTGACTCAGAATGATTTAGGGGGTGATGAGATTTAGATTTTGAACTGATGGTATTTAGATTTGATGTTGGACTTTGAATTAAAGATATGATGAGATGTAGATTGAGATCATGAGGCAGCTAGAAAAAAAAGAGAACATCAGGCTGATAGAAGCAATAACTGAATTTTACCAATAACCACATGAACTTGAAAGAGAACCCAAAGCACCAAAAAAGGAATGGAACCCAAGCTACCACCTTGATTTCAGCCTGGTGAGATCTGAGCAGAAGATTCAGCTAACCAGTATCTGAACTACTGACGTACAGAAAGTGTGGAATAATAATGGATGTTATATTAAAATTTAAGTTTATGATAATTTGTTACATAGCAATGGAAAACTAATACAACTGTGTTATGATTTTTGGTCTCAGTTCCCAGATGCTAGCCTAGTGTGACTGTCGACTATATCTTACAATCTGCATCTAACTGTAAAGCTTCCAAAAAAAATTTAGTGTACATTTGCATAATTCCCTTACTAGTAAATTAAATACATTGTTTTTCTTATTATTCCCTTTGTAGGAAAGCTAAAGTGTTTCTGTATTCCATTTCTGTTCATTGTTTCTGTTTTTGCACCGAAATTAGTGTTATTTTTTCTTTTTTTTAGTCTTTTTTTCTTCACAATTTGATAAATGTTTATGCTTGCTTAACTGCTAATCTAAAAAAAAACATTATTAGAGATTTCATTTGTATATGAGACTATTTTATGTCTCTGTTGTATAGAGCAACTAACTACAATCTCTCAGCAGGAAAAAAATCCAGAAACACAGCCAATTCTGATTTCATTATACACTTGTCCTCTATTAGTTTCCCTCAGTATCTTGAAATCACACAAACTGTGCATGAGTTTATTTCACCAATTATTGCTTCAGCCAAGAGGCAGGAGCTAATATTCCCAAGTTCCCATTTTTAGGATTATTTTTTATACCCAAATATCTCAAAATTCAAATGTATACTAGAATGCTTATTAAGAAATGAATCACAAAAAATGAATACGTAAAATAAACTACACTATAGTTATAAGCCATCTTTTCTGAAATTTCAAATAATGCTATTTCTAAAATATCCATAGAATAATTTAAGTAGATAAAGGTCATTTAAAAAATATACATGATTTTCAAGAGAACATGCATTTCAAACTTCCTTAAAAATCAATAATGTATATTGAAGTAGTTACAGTAAAAAAGAAAAAGTGATTGGAAAAATTAAGATTGAAAATACCTCCGCACAAGTAGAAGGAACAGAGTCTAGAATGGTAATCAGTTTTGATAGTAAAACCTGATTTTCTATTGCTATGTAATACATTATCATACACTTAAATGTTTCATATAACATACATGTATTATTCCACACTTTCTATAGGTCAGTAGTTCAGAAACTGGTTAGCAGAATCTTCTGCTCAGATCTCACCAGGCTGAAATCAAGGTGGTAGCTGGGGTTCCAGATGTTTTTTAAATTTTTAATTGATTAATTAATTAACTAACTAATTATTTATTTATTTGGGAAAAGAGTGTTTTTCCAGGACCCATTAGCTCCATGGAAGTCGTTGCTCTCAATCTAGTTGTGGGGTGCGCAGCTCAGCTCCAAGTCAAGTCACTGTTTTCAATCTAGGTGTGGGGGGGGGCACTCACTGGCCTATGTGGGAATTGAACCAGTGATCTTGGTGTTATGAGCACTGTGCTCTAACCACTGAGAAACCCCCCCTTTTTTGAGATGGTATGGATAGTGAGTAGAGTGCAAAGAATTCAGAACATTTTCTGACACACATACTGGGGGTGCCAAAAAATGTATACACATGACTTGTGTTCATCTTTTGTTAGCGGTATATGTTATTACAATTTTAATAGTTTTTGCCTTCCTTAAAATTGTCTATACATTTGTTTTCCACCCTCTGTACATGAGATTGGTGTGGTAAAGCCATATAAGGAGACATTATTTATTAAGGCACAGAATATTTCCCATGTCCAAGAAGGACAGTGGTGAACTCCATCTGTAATGACAGCCTTGCTGTCCTAAGGCAATCAAATGAGAGCCGTCTTACCCTTTCCTAAATGCACTAGAATTCTGTGTCTAATTACACTCACTTTTACTTTGATCCTGGCTTTTAAGCTCCATTTTCCATCGCAACACTTTGGATCTATCTCCTACTCCCATCCCAAGAAGCATGACACTAAGTGAAGTGCTGGTCTGAGCTAAGGTACCACTGGGTGTGGATCCTGGTCTCCTCCATAGGGTGCTGAAGGCAACCTGGCTGTGCCTCACGTCTGCATCCGAGCCGGCCCCTCAGCAGCCTGCTTCCTTTCCCACACCCCAGTCCTTGCTCTTGACTTCCAGGATTCTGACTTCTCTCTATACCACTCTCCCCATGCACTTTCCCTTCATTTTCTCCATGTACCACTATCACAAGCTGTTGTGTACAGAAAAATTCTCATTAAATATATGGGGGACTTAAGAGAAATTTAAAACAGTGAAAAATATTAAAATTAAATTCCAATCTTCCTCCTGACTTAAGTCAATTTTCCTTGCAAAGTTTCTCCTAATATGATTTTCCATTTCTAGGTGACTTCATATTCCTGATCTTTTTTTTAATGTGTAACAATTTGCTTTTTCAGTCTCTGCCTTCTGCATAGTAGTCTCAATCCACTTAATTGATATCATATGACACTAAAGAGTTTTGGCTTACGGTGTACAAAAAACGTTTCCAAATCATTCCCCAAGGCCTCTACCTATCACAGCAAAAACACCATTCAAGTTGTTTTCCAAAACACCGAAGCCATCTGCCTCTGCCATGAATGTAACCTACCTAAAAGCGGTAAATATATTATTGAAATCACATTTTTTCTTTCTCTTAGGTCACTATTATCGTTGGACCTCTTGTTACTGTTGTCGCTGCTGTTCCTATTACCACGATTACAACCACAACTGCTACCATTACGCCTAATATGTAGCAGTTCATTTTTATGCCTGATTCTATATAAAAACTTACGGCGTTCAGTGTGCTACTGTTCTTAGAAATCTGTTATTAGCACCTGTGGTAGGCTACCTCTAAAATGACTCTCAGTGTTTCTTGTCTCCTAGTATTCATGGACTTGTATAATCCCTCCCATTGAGTGTGGGTTCTACCAATGACTCACTTCTAAATTCGAACAGAGCAAAAGAGAATGGATGTCACTTCCAAGACTAGGTTACAAAACATCTCTGGTTTCTGCCTTGCTGGCCTGGCCCTCTCTTGCCTTCCTGCTTGCTGGCTCTGATGGAAGCCAGCTGACATGTTATGAATTGACCTATGGAGAGACCCACGTGGGAAAGGATTGAGGTAGGCCTCTGGCCATCAGCCAGCACGGACCTGAGGCTCTCGGACCAATGGACTGATCCTGCCAACAACCATGTGTGGGACCTGAATGCAAATCTCCCCCCAGTTGAGCCTTGATATGATTACAACATGTAATCACAGCCTTTGGAGAAATTCTGACCCAGAGCACCCAGCTACTCAGTGTGTAGATTTCTGAATCACCCATAGCTCTATTGTTTTAATCTGCTATGTTTGGGGGTGTTTTGTTATACGGCAATAATAGATGACCAATGAACCACTTTTCATTACTGAGTTTTTGTCTATTTTATGGTTCTTCAACTCTCTATGTTATCGCATCAATGATACTCTTCAGAGGCGATGGTAACTGGTTATTTATTTCTCTGATTTATCCACTAGACAATAAGCCGACTAGGAACTGCCCCTTTCCTCATCACTGCCCTTCCTGTGATCAGCACCGTGCCACCCACACTCCTGCATCCTGCCCTCAGCGACTTACACAGCATAACTTATTAACAGGCACCCAGTAAATATTATAAAAAGGATGAAGGCCTCTAAAGTGTCAAATGTAATCATAGTAATGTATTGATTCAGAGATGGGACAATGTGCAAAGAGAAAGAAAGACTGTCTATCCTGTAATCTGTTTTAAAGACAGGAGAGAGAAAACGTTAAAGAGAAGGTTACGTGTGAAAGACTCAGAAAAATTGAGTAGAGAGGTGTTAAAAAAAGGAAAAAGAGAGTGTACAATTTATTAAATCTCAAAGGGAAAAGCAAGTTGAATTAGATGAGTCTTACTAGTAATAGTCAGTCCTATTATATGTTTTGTTGGTGGTGGTGGTGGTGTTGTTTTAAGACCACTACTTTTGTCAGCACTCTCAGACTAGAATTATGTACTTGCTAAGCATCTGATTTCTTCTGTTCCGGTTGTACTGGTGATGTTACGGCTGTTCTTTTCTCAGGGAAGTAAGATGTTGAAATACCTACAGTTTCTACCTTCCTAGTCACCTGCTTTCTCAATCCTGTCCTTTCAATCATTCCCACATTAGATTTTAGGAGTGATTCACAGTGATACAGCCAGATAAAGGGACCTTCAATCAGTATGGTTTTCCCAGGATGACACTCCATCTGCTTCTACTGAAACCCTGGTCAGTGGGGAATTTCCAGGAGGATTGCAACTTCTCCATCTAATGAAAACACCCAGAGAGATGACCATCAAGGCTGTTTGAGGCAGTAGCTCCCAGCTGCTTCTCCTGATGGCTTTTCTTTCTTTCTGAATCCCTGGATGCTTTCACATCAGTTTCTTCTTTTTATTGCACATTTCAATATTTCTCTTTAGACACTATTCAACAGTTGCTTGTATGTGTTAAATCTAAGACTGCTAAACTTCTTTGTTATATGTCTGCAGAATCTGTGTGTGTGACAAGTATCCACGGTGATTCTTAACTGCAGGGAAGTTTCAAAATCACAGAAAGATGATTTAAAACTAGGCCCATGCTGACATACTATCTAAAATAACAATGGTACCATATAGTTCTCTCAAACAATTGGTTCCAAACCACTTACATTTTGAACCACTTTAAATCTACACAAGTTACAAAATATATATGGTTATACCTTTTTCCTAAAAAAGACCATATTTTAATATCCACGTACATGGAATTCAATGCATTTATGCCACAAGTGTTACCGTACTTTGGGGTACAGCAGAATCAGAAATCTTCCCTATCCTTGAGGAGTTCATGGTCTGACAATATGGTTGAAACTGAGGTAAAAATGGAGAAAAAAATCCTTCAGAAAACGAGAATTAGAAGGGCCAAGAATCTTATAGGAGGGTGTGGGAACCGACCACGTGTAAGCATGGTAAATATATGTAGGATTGTTAAAATCAAAGGCAACAGCAAACACATCAAGTCATATACTTCTCTTTGTGGGATGAGGGGGGAAACTAAGATTGTATGGAGCCAATCTTGATTTCACCTTGGATACTGCAAGGAATTAAATTCAGACCTTTTTTCTATGAGAACTATTGAAGGACATAGTAGTATTTAGGAATATATGAAAAACAGGGTCATCCTTGATGGCTTTGATTGCTACCCAGAAAAAAAAAAGTAAGTCAGTGGGAAGGAAGAATAGTGGTTTGGAGGAAGAGGATGGTAAAGAGACAGATAAATACTGAATAGTAGGATCTGTTTAAAAGACACTTGCAAGTCACACATTTGTACCTCAGCCAGCACACATGCTTATTACACACTAATAAGTTTGTCAGTAATGGATGTCAATGTGAGTAGAATATCAGCAGCTCCACTTTTTATGTGTCTGACCCTGAATTCTAAAAGGCAACTTTGACATTATCTTTAACCATACATTTGGCCAAGTGACATATAATTACAATCATTATAACATTAGACTATGGCAATGTCTCCATTTAAAATTTAGGGAATATGGATTACTTTATGGCCAGCAATTTTCTGAGAATATCCCTACAATAGCTGTTGACTTCCGGCGTGTGGCTGTGCCGTTCACATGGTGTCCTTATAAAGAGGTCTCATTTCAGAACCAAATAATTCAATGGTGCATCTCTACCAAAGGTTTATGAAATTCGAATCTTGAAGTTGCTGAGCTACACTGTGCCCATAGAACACTTTGTGCACAATGGATCGTAATCTGTTCTGGCCTCACACCTTCTTGACAGTCAATTTTGTGCCTGATTCGCAAATGTAGCACTTTGTGTGAAGCAGTTCACCATGGATGTTACAAATCCTAATGAAGTGCTTTACCTCCTGCCAGATTTCAGTGGGGAAGGCTTTCAAATGCGTTTTCATTTATACATGCTTGATTTTACCCAGTGCACAGTGAAATCCCACTGAATAACGCGCCCTATTTTTCTATTTCCTTTCTCCGGGATGTATGTTGAAAGACAGAAAGTATATTGGTGTTATAAATGCAAAGAGAGAGAAGCAATTAAGTCATAAAAAATTGGATAGGCTTCACCTAATGTAGATGTACTATTACAAATACAAATAAAAAAATGTGCAGAAGCCTGTAGATTTGGGGATTTTTGTTCTCCATGCCACTGCTTTCAGTTCTTTTCTATCAATAGTGAGATGGCAAGGATTCTCTTTTCTTTTCTCCAAGTGCCTGCTAGACCTCAAAAAACAATACATACAAGCTTATAGTTTCAGTATTTTAGAGATCTCATTCTGCATTTTTTTTTCATCTTTCTGGCCCAGTTCCATTAACAGCAGCAAAGTTCAGGCATCAAAGGAAACTGTTCAACATGATAATTTAAAAAAAAAAAAATTAGAAAGAAAGAAAAAGACAAATGATGTCAACTAAATAAAAAGTAGAAAAAATTATTAAAAAAATATTTAAACAAAGCCACTTGTTTTGCTTTCAGACTACTCAGCACCATTTGTTATAACAATTGTAGTTATGGGGAGGTGGGCTTTGGTAAACTGGCAATGAAGGCTCTCACAATTACCATATCTATTTGGCTTCTATCTTTCAATACTTTTAAACTAAAACACATAGTGTTTTGATTGATCATGAACATGGTTCTGATTTAAATAACGGTATTAAATCACTAGATTCATAATTGTTTTGTCACCCAATGATTGGGAAGTTTAAAAGCATGCTAATAAACCGCAGTATTTAGCATTTATTCACTTTTATTATTACCAGTATCATTTGAAAACTTACTAAGAGAGGCATATGACTTTAGCTTCTGTTGCTGCAAGTTAAGGTGTAACAAAAAATGCTAAAGGCACATTTCAAAGCAATTTTATAAGATTATACCTTTGGTCCTCAAAGGCAATAATAATAATAATAAGAAGAAGAACAACAATAATAATGGTCCTATAGTGTTACTCTGTGCCAGGTGCTGTTCTAAATGTTTTCCCTATATCACGCTCAATGATGTCATTTTACAGATAAAGATACTAAGGCCCAGAGACTATAAGAAAATACCGAAGTTCCCCAGCATTGTATATCTAGTGGAAAAACCTGGGATTTGAATCCAGATAGCATGGCTTCAATGTCAGGTTTTTAAGTATTATAAGCTACCATCACTCGAGCTCTCTCAAATCCTTGCCTAAAGATTCTGAAACCAATGTAAGAAGGAATAAAAAAACCTATTAACTATCCATTTGGATCATTGACTATCTTTGTAGCAATGATGATGAGTAAACAAGAATTATTAATATTTTTAATCATTTTAAATTTACTGGGGTGACATTGGTTAGTAAAATTATATAGGTTTCAAGTGCACAATTCTATAATAATCACCGATATAGTGCATTGTATGTTCACCACCCAGACTCAATTGTCCTTCCATCACCATATATTTGACCCCTTTTACTCTCTTCTACCAACCCCTCTCACTTTACCCTCTGGTGACCACTAAACTGTTGTCTGTACCTATGAGGTGTTGTTTGTTTGTTTGTCTTGATTGCTTGCTGATTTCAGTTTTAGAGCGACTATGGAAAACAGTATGAAGGTTCCTCAAAAAATTAAGAATAGAATTACTATATGACCTAGCAATCCTTCTTTTGGGTATGTACCCTTAAAATTTGAATACAATTATCCGTAAATATATATATATATATATATATATATATATATATATATATATATATATATATGTACAACGATGTTCATTACAGCTTTATTCATGGTGGCCAAGACATGGAAACAATTACAGTGCCTTTTGATAGATGATTGAATAAAGAAGCTGTAGTACATATATACAATATAATATTACTCAGCTATAAGAAAAGATGAAATACTGCCATTGGCGACAACGTGATGGATCTCGGGATTATCATTCTAAGCAAAACAAGTCTGACAGAAAAAGTAGAGAACCATATAATTTCACTCACAAGTGGGAAAATAAAACTGAAATAATTATTTTTAGGAAAGCAATGAACCAGCAACTCATGATAAGTACCTATCTACTTTCCATTAAAATGACTGTGCAGGCACACACAAAAAAGTGTCAATATACAAGCAAATTTTTAAAAATTAGATTTGTAGGTGAGAAGTTTTATCAGCTATAAAAAATGTAGCTGAGCACATAAGGACTTCATATGTACGAAAAGGTGGAGAGAGAAATAATATTCTCCTGGATAAGGTGCTGTGGATTCTTAATTATTTAGTCTGGTCCCTTTATGTCATCAGACATTGTCAGCGTAGGGTCTTATCCCTTAAGATTTCAAGGGCCTACAAAATAATGGAGGGCTAATTGAAAACAGAAGGATATTAACTATGAAATACAAAATATAGAAAATAAAAGTGCAAAGTTCAAAAATTCTACAACTAAATTACTTATAAAACATGAACTGTCTTATATCACATGAACTATCTTATGTCACATGAACTAACTCATTGAAATTTAACTGAACCTATTTTACACACACACACACACACACACACACACACACACACAGACACACACAAAATACGTGAACTATATTTTTGTGTGGCCTAAGTAGGAAGAGTACCATAAGTAATTTTATGGTACTGAAAGCATTTTAGCGTTGAATAAGCTCCTGCCAGATTCTTAGCGCCTGACTTTGTCATCCCCAGTTCTTCACACTCAATGCTACTGATCACCTTTCCTGCAGGCTCCATATTACTCTATTTCCCAGGCCAAACATAACTCACAAAAGCAGTAACAAAGCCAATGTCTGCCTTCTCCCCAAATTGAGAGTGATATTCAATTATTCTGACATGGGACAGGAGTGACATATTGGTGTGGGCAGCTATTGGTTCTTACAAAGTCTGACAATTAACTTGACGAACTCATCCTAGAAAAAGTGCTACATATCACTGCTGAATATCACTATGGTCACCTTCGAAGCACTCCCCTTGGGAAGCTATGCACTGACACCAGCGCTCAGTCTACCCTTCAAAGCAATATGAAACTCTTTTTCTGGGATGGCCATCCGAGCTGCCATTGTATTACCCTTGATGTCCTGAATGTCATCAGAATGTCTTCCTTTCAATATTTCCTTTATCTTTGGGTAAACAAAGAAGTCACTGGGGCCAGATCAGGTGAGTAGGGAGTGTGTTCCAACACAGTAATTTGTTTACTGGCTAATATTCCCTCATAGACAGTGACTTGTGAGCTGATGGATTGTCATGATGCAAGAGCCATGAATTGTTTGGTGAAAAGTTCAGATCGTCTAACTTTTTCACGCAGCTTTTTCAGCACTTCCAAATGGTACACTTGGTTAACTGTTTGTCCAGTTGGTACAAATTCATAATGAATAATCCCTCTGATATCAAAAAAGGTTAGCAACATTGTTGCAGCAAGTTTGCGAACTTAATTGTCAGACCTCTTGTGGTGATGCCCAAATCCAAATTTCCTTTTCCATTCCTTACCCTTGGTTGCATGTATATGTCTAGTACTTACCATTAGATTTCAGCTATGGTCCCCTATCTAATTTCTCTTTTACTAACTAGCCTGTAGTAATGCAGATTCTCTGAAAAGCTTGGGGGCTGACATACTGTGAACTCTGGAGCTCCAAGTCCCACATTATGTCCCAATTATAGTCAGGACTAAACTTCGTTGGTGATCCCCTTGTAAGCTACTATTTGAGTGGCCTACCTACTGGCACAATCTCCTCCCACTTACCTGGCCCTCTTTTCCTCCTGCAGATTCAGAACCTTGCCTCTGAAGCTCTGCTATCCCTGGGCTACATCTATCCATGGATATCTCTAAAGTTCAGTTGTTGCTTCTTGGAGGTTTGGAGATCTCTGTTCACCTAACCTGTTGTGGGAGAAAATGATCTTTTGTGTCTACTGGCATCTCTAGTCAGTTAGGCACAGATGCAATCCTGGAATAACATCCGGTCCCAAGCTGTTCTGATTGCTGGATATAACTTACCATAAATAAAAATGCATGCTTTACTGACACTTTCCAAGATTATGTATAAAAATTGATCTCTCTTCTGTTTTTTGATACTTTCCTTCTACTTATTGATTTTATCCCATTTTGGAAGCACATAAGTACTTTATGAAGTGAGAAGCATACTCTTCCAATATTTCTCTGGAAAGACTCATTCATGTCTTTGGAAATAAATTTGCAACGTGCATCCTTAAGGTGCTTTACTGTTTTGTTGTTTGTTTTGTTTTGTTTGTTTCTATAACATGGTATTGCATAAAGTAATTCAAAGTCCATTAAAGTTTATCAGACTTGGAATTCTAGAACGACTTCCTAGAACAATGACTAGTGATTGTTTTTCTTCTTTTTTTAAAAGAGGAACATTTAAAAACCCTTGATGCTCTGAGTTACTGCCGTTGTGGAACGTGTAAGGAATATTGTGGTCAAGGAATTTCAAAAAAAAATAACTCAATAGCTCATAGCAGGGCGAAGAATGGGCCTAGGACAGGAAAGATATTCCTCTTATCTTTTCTCAGCTGAATTTCCACACCCCTTTGCATTTGTTACCTGTGGTCCTTTAATATAGCCTGTTACTGGAGGCCAGTTACCTTGGCAGGAGGTAGCTTAAAGGGTTGTGGCTTTAGATAGCAAAGATTGGAATAGTCTATATACACAGGAAAATTAGATACTTTATTATTCAGTTACCCATTTGGTTTAGTATATCAATCAAAATGAATACAGCATAAAAATTGGATAGAATATCCAAGGACTGCCAAGTGCGGGTAGTTTGGTGTGCAGATGAGAGTAGCATTACAAGAACACTAACTTGAGGGCCTATTTTCTTCTTCCTAGTGTTCTTTTATGGTTTCTTTAAAGCACAAAATATTATCAGTGGGTATTGATATGAGGTACTCTGGTCTCTGGTATTTTCTACCTCAGCAAAGAGGATATTGCTGACACGGGCACAGTTGCAATAGCTATGTCCTACAGAAATGCATTCAGCCAGTCTTATACATCTTTTTATGTTCCCAGGGAATTGGGTTGATCTTTTGTGGCTTTTAATCTCGTGTGTGTTGTATGCGTTTTATAAACTCCAAGGCCATTGCAAAAATCTGTAAGTTATCTATATATTTTTTCAGGGCAGTCTTATTTTCAAAATAAAAGTTATTCATATATATATATATATATATATATATATATATACACACACACACACACACACACACATATATACATAGTTATATATAGTTATATATATAGTTATATATATGTACATACATACATATATACATACATACATACATATATGCACAAAAACTAATGGCAGAAAAATTTCCTTTGCAAAAGTTCTGAGACCAAAAAGAAATTCCAGATGAGTTAAGACTAAACAGAAGAAGCTGGTCAGAAGATAAATCAATAAGTTAACAGTTAAAAAATACAAAGGCAATAGAATGCTATCTATGCATTAACAAATCATTTAGCATTTTAAATATTTAAATATTTCATATAAGGAAAGTAGTGTCCATTATTTCTAATAAATATTTCCAATTTCTTTCTTTGGGGGGGCAGTGTCTTTTTGCAAAGACTTTCTTCATGAATACAATAGAAAATAAAGACTGCAGGAAACAAAAAGAAAAAAAAAGAGAAATATTTCATGTCTTAGAAATTTAGGACATGTTTTATATTAATCCTTAAGAGAATTTTATAAAAACAACTTTTGAAGCACATTTTCAAATATGCTTTTGAGTAATTGTATATCACTTTAAAGTTTTATTTGCTATACTTCTAAAGCAGTTTCTAAATATTTGTGCATCTAGAAGAATGTGTAACAGTATCTATTATTAGCCAGGTTTTGGAAACAAAGCATAAAATTAGATTTTTATATCTAGGAGTAGAAATGTGAACAACCTAAATGATTCTAACTTTTCTTCACTTTAAAAATAATCAAATGTCACTCTGCCTTTATGATATATCTTTTCCTTTTAGCCTCTTTTCCACTCTTTTTCTTTCTTATGTAATATTGGCAGAAAATTCAAGAATGAAGAGATAGATAATTTAGAAACAAAATTGGCAATAAGAACTACTGAAAGAAACACAATTTTATAATTGGCTAAAGTTGATAATTAAGCAAAAACTCTTAAAAACTCAAATGGAATTTTGAAGGCATATACATTTAGAGAGAAGATGGATTAGACTATTTTTGAAATTGAAATTCTTTAGTGTGAAGCTTTCCTTTTTTTACATTTTGTTTCTTTTTCTACCCTAAGCTAATGTTTGCACATGAGAGCTATTGATGATATTCAGGAAAGGTTCCCAATTTGTTCTTAGCTCAATGGGAGACCCAGTGACACTCACAACACTTATTAACTGACAGGGCTGATGCAGTGTTCTCTGATGAATGGAAACATGAATAATATTTAAGATACGTGGCCTGCTAATTTGGAGACAGATAGAAGAAGAGAATTACACTATGAAGACAGAACAATAGAGTAATTAAGTTAATGACTACTGAGGAAGAAGTTAGAAGAAGTAATGGTAGGGAAAAGAGGGGAAAAAAACTATGATAAGATAAAGGACACATAATATTATGAAAATGAGTCATGATCAGGATTAAAAAAAAAAAGGAGAGGATCCTACTGTTTCCATTCAAAAGTCCACAGGAAGGTGGTGATATTCAGGTCTTCTGTAATATATAAGTTATATTTTGAAAAACACTATGCTATAATATAGGTTTCACCTGTGCAAATTCCAAAGACATCTTTGTATGCATGGGTGCACTTATATGTATGTGTTTGTGTGTGTATGAGTGTGTGAGAGAGAGCAAGAATGAAGTTTAACTTTGCATATCTAAGTATAGAAATAACATCCTTATATAGTAAATATTTCAGAGTTTTTGCTAATTTTAGTTTGCAGCATTGGAAAAAAAAACAACTTTGGTCATTTAAATGAGTAAGTTGAAATTTAAAAGAAAGTGTGTTGGGAACTCAGATAGCTTTATGTACAAATGTATATCAAATACTTAGGGGGACTGTGGAAGAAAACAACAAAAAAATTGCAAGAAAATCTAGCACTGTGTTACATTTACAAAGAAGGCAAACAACTCAATACATTTCTATACCACTCCTTGTGCCTCTAGTATTGTTTTTAAATATATTTTTTTTTAATAAAGAAGGCAGAGCACATCATTTTCTTCATACACATTCTGACTTGAAGGTGAGAGAACTTACTGACATTGTATGCCAAGTTCATAGTATTGATGATCGATATTTATACAATAGCAGTTCAAGCCACGACATTTGCCATGTAGAGAAGAAAACTGTAACTGGCACAGAGAAATCAGAGAAATGCTAGTCAGGAGAACTTCTGTTCATTGGTTCAAGGAGAAAAGCTGCTATGTTTATGAGTATTTCTGTTATTTTTTTCAAAACTCATTAAAGGCTTTGGATCAAGGTAAGGAAATTCTCCCAGTGTTTAGCTTACTAAATAATGATAATCCCAATACAAATATTTAAATAAATTATAACATTATAAAGTAAGACAACACAGCCTCCATAACACTAAAGTTTCCCAAGGACTATAAGTGCACAGATGTAAATTGAGGATGGGGTGACCCAGCACTTGGGTAGCAGGCACTGAAAAACCTATGAGTGCCTGAGGTTTGTATCAAGATTGACTATTTGAACCCAGAAGGCTAAAAATAAGTGGGGACTACTGCCCGAGGCTACGGCAAATATAAATCAGTGGACTTGTGGTTACAGAAGAAATCATTGCAGATGGAGCGTGGGTCAGGTCATTCCCTGGCTGAATAACTAGAGCTGGAATATCAACATTATTAATGTGAGACAGAAAATTTTAGCCACTGATAGAATACCTGAGTCTGGACTGGGAGTCCACTGGGAGTGTCCACAAAATATGTAAAGAGCATAGGTTAACTGCACAGAGAGAGGGGAACACTTCACAAGAAAATCTTCCCACAGAGTTAGACTCAATCAATTAAACTTTGAAACTTCCTGAGGAAAACTAAGAAAGGTACCAACATTTAACAACAGTTGTGAAATATGATACTTGCAAAACAAACTCTACCCACTTTAAAATGAATAAAGCTCCTCAGACTATATAATGAGGGAATAATGGCCTTAAGAACAAAACAAGACATCAAAAATAGACGTCTATGAACAAAAAATTACACAAACATAGGTTTGTAATGCTTAGACCAATAGAGACCATATCTTCTTTAAAAGTCTGTCAGGCTTTTACATTTGTAAATTGCTGTGTTGGTGCCTATATAATAGCTTTGATTTTCCTCTTGGCCCACAAAAACTAAAATAGTTTCTATCTGATTTGAGAAAAATTTTGCAACCCGGGTCTATAAAATAATAATGCATGCACACGGCGGGTCAATTTAGAGAAAAAAAAAACAAAACAAACAATAAAAAGAAAACATCAAATCATTTGCTTAGCTAACTCTTTCCAACTGTTTCCAACAGTAAAATTAACTACAGAATATTGATCCAGGTTTCCTAAGTAAGCCAACAAGTAACTCAAGCCTGAATAGCTGCACTCAGAAATTCTACTACTTAAACTATGTTAAATAAAGTGGATTGGTTCCAAATTGGGGGTGTACTAGCAACTATATTTTAGGCGGGGACTGTACACATTCCTCGAGAAGCAAGGTAAACATCTGCTCTCTCTCACCTGATACAGAGTCTATACAGTTGGCAGTTTTAGATGATCAACTCTTCAAACACACACATCATAGATCTTGACTTCAGAGCTTATTGATTCTGTTTTACATGGTAGACATCTACATGTCAGGATATTCATTCTAGACATTACACCAAGGTGGCTGTATGACTGGTTAATGGTTAATAATGGTTAATCCCAAGAATTAACAATGTAAAATGCTGGCCTGGAGAATGTAATAAGCATCATTTCTAAAGGAAAAGCATCAAGTCTACTGTAAAAGCTTCTATGAGCGGAATCTGGATAAAAATACAATTTGCTACATCGGCAAATTAAACCAAAGCTGAGGTATACGATACAGAACCATATTGTTCATTCAATGTGGTGGGGACTAGCTACACACAGCTATTTAAACTTAAATTTAAATTTAATAACAATTTATCAAAATTAAAAAATTTAGTTCCTCAGTTGCACCACCGTATTTCAAATGCTCAATAGCCGTTGGTGGCTATTGGCTACAATTTCAAACAGTGCAGACTTAACATTTGAATCATTGCATAAATTTCTACTGGACAGAACAGTTACAGAAGATGAACTGAGATTCAGACTGCACTCAACCACACCTGGAAGTAGTGAAAAATAACCAACAGAATAAAACTTGTTTGACTTGACTGATAACATACTGATGATGTTGATTATGATGTTGTTTGAGTAGAGTATTAACTAAACTTAGTTTGAGAACTTTTGGTACATATCTGTGGGGATGTCCAATAAACAAGTGGTAGTACAGGGTGAAGTTCAAATGTCTGAGATCAAAAACAGACATAAATGTTAGGTAGTTATTAACTTAGGTTTTAGCTGAAGTTGTGAAAAGATTTCACTGAGAACTGGAATATAGAGGAAAAAGCATAGGTTAAGGGTAGACATTGAGGGATACTGTCAGTCACCGATCGTATTTGGTAATCATAGAAACCATGGTAGCTAGTATAAGCAGAAAAGAAATTAAAGGTAACAGGTAGTTCAAAGACTATTTGTGACTGCTGGAGATTCAGGCTGACAGCCTATGTAGCCAAAAGGCTCCTGACCATATCATAAAAATGCACCAGCAAAGACCTAGACACTACAACTGGTGTCACTGGCCATACTGGCCATGGACCACTAGACCCTGAGCCTCACGCTGGTAGGCTCAGTGCTTCCATCGTCATCTTCATCCTCACCCAGTCTTGTTCCTCACTCCCCAGTTAAAGTTCCATAGAGGTGCACTGGGATTGGCAGAGCCTACTTTCCATACATGCACCCTCTTGGCTCCAGGAAAACCAAGATTAAGTTTTAAGACTTCTTAGAGTTGCACAACTCAAATTGTATGAAATGTCCCAAAACATGGGAGGTGTTTTAAAAAACCGCCAGAAATCTTCACTGAAGTTCAATATACTATGGGTATCTACATATATATTCTTGGTAAAGAACAAACAGCAAAGATATCAAAAAATATTCATAATGAATGGTGTTGTGAGAGCCAGGGGATGATGATTTTCAGAAATGAAGGGTGAACTACAGTGGCAAATGCAGTAGAATGACAATTGAAGAAACAACTATTTTAAATTTAATTCTATAAGTGTTGAACTAGTTGATGTTAAATGATGCACTTCATGGAAGAAAATGACAATTTCACATAAAATTTAATCCTGGCAAAGACTCATTTCACTTGTGTGCTGGGTTACCAGATTAGCTGACCATCAACATCATGGTGGTGGCATGCCATATAAATTATCTAATTGTATCTTCGCTTCAAACCATAAAGAGTACCTTCGCATAGAAAAAGCAAACTAATGTTCAGAGACATTAAATAATTTGCCCAAGGCAACAAAGCTGGTAGGTCCTAGAACTGGGCATCAATAGACAAAACACTAACTCCAATGCTCATTATTATTCCATGATGTTATGTTACCTAATATTATTATACTTTGAGCTCAGCAGGGTACATGACAAATGTAACAATTTCTGTTAGCATTAAAAGGAAATTATATATATATATATATATATATATATATATATATATATATATATATATATATATATATATAGACTGGATGTTAAAATAAGTTGATTAACAGGTGGATGAACAATCAATTCTGAGAGAGGATTAATCAAGTAACATCAATTAATAAGACATGACTAAAGACACACTCTTTGGCTCTCTATACATATTGCTATGTTTTTCCAAAAAAATGAAATGAAATTGACAAATTGAGAGACAGCAATCTTAATCTTGTTATTTTCATTTTTATTTCTCATGTGCTTCTAATTATGCTGTTTTCCTTTGTTTTACTTTCTGTTTCTGGTGTGTTGAGTTAAATCATGGCTTTGGTTTAATTCCTAGCTTCATCATGCAACTACAAGTTAATTGAAAGTCTATTGATTCCATCAATGAAGTCAATTACTATACACCATGTGCTAGGCCTTTTGATGGGTGTTGGGAATATAAATAATGAGCAAAAGAGTTATGGACTCTGAACTCATGAAGCTTAGGTCTCTAAACTAATGTTTTCTCATCTGTAAAGTAGAAATTATACTTCTAAAATTGTACTGTGAATTAATGAGCAAATGGTTAGTACAGTGGTGGCTGGCTTATTTATTGATTTAGTCAGTAATTCATTTACCCCATTACAACCATCATTTCCCTGTGCTTTTGCTTTATCTCGGTAATTTCTCGTGAACTAACTTTCTCTGAGTACTGGAAGTCTGTTCCTAAATCCCAGATGGTCTCAACTCCTGTGACTAAATATTTATGACAACCTACCAGTCTAACACTTGGTTATGTTGTACCTGGGCTGTCTAGTCAAGTAGATCTCACCTCTAGTGCACCTGCCCTTTATCCTTTGATGAATTTTTTTTGGATGATCAATATGTCTTCTTCTGACCTAATAACAAATCCTTCCAGTTCCTTTCATCCTCTGCCTTTCTTATTGCTGTTTTTCGTTTGTTTGGTTAGTTGGTTGTTTTTGTTTTGTTTTGTTTCGTTTGTTTTGTTTTTTCCTGTTGGGTCCACTCTAGAAGTTCATAAATTTAAGGGTATAGAAGATTCACCTAGAGAACTAGTTCAACTGCATTTTTTACCCCAATTGCTAGATTCTGAATAGTGGGACACATTCTTACTAAGAAACAAACCTAAACCTGAGAGATTCAAGAGATAGATGATTTATAGCTTAAGGAGGAATGGCAGAAAGTGAGTTCTGTTGAAAGTCTACCATGTGCAAGAGACATGCTAGCTGACATTTCATATGTTTTGGTTCATTTAATGCTCAGAAAAACTGAGATTTTGAAGACTATAATTGTGATTATGTAGATGTGGTATTATGGACAGAAATGTGTCTCCTTAAAATTCCTTTGTTGAATCCGTAGCCCCCAATACTCCCAATACTTCAGAATGTGACTACATTTGGAGCTAGAGCCCTTAAAGAGGAGACCGACTTAAAATGAGGTCATCAGGGCAGGCCCGAATCCAATCTGACCGGTGTCCTTATAATAAGAGGACATCAGGGTGCACACAAACAGAGAAAATCGTGTTGCCACACAACAGCCTACCCATCTGTCTCCTCTTACCTGCCTCTAAAAAAAGAAGAGTCTGTGAGATGAATCCTTTCATGGTCTTTGCTTCACCTTTGTGCTTACACCTTATGTCTCCCTGTTTGCCCCCAAAAGATGGCTGGTTAGTCAATGACGGGAAAGATTCCCCCTGGGGGGAGGAACCTAAGCCAGACACAGTTGTGTGGGGACCATCTAGGGAACTTGCAGGGTCGATAGAGGTGGGCACAGCACCCATCTTCCCCCTGGCTAAGGAGAGCCTCTGCCTCTGTGGCTGCATTCCTTCCCACAACATGCAGGGGAAGTGACTCAATGATGTGTTCTCCATCTATTCATATGCACGAAGGTTTTGTCCCTTTGGGAAGTACATACATCCTAAGACTTACAGTTCTGCTACCTGCAGGCAAGGGTGATTGGTTCAAATCAGTTTCCTATTATAATGTATGGGATTCACAGATCTTGAGATTGACAAGCTTTACTTCGTTTACTTCCTCACCTAACTAATAAAAGCGATGCGTTGGCCCGATTCAGCGCCCAGTCCTTGAGGCTGGAGTGCTTTGGCCCCGCTTGTACTCTATTCTTGGCTACTGTATTTCTTAACCCTGTCTCGCCCTCCTCACTCCCCACAACTTTTGTTGCGCTGGAAGTGATAAAAATGGAGCTAGGGAAATGAAAGGTGGTTATCTATAAGCCAAGGAGAGAGGTATCAGAAAAAAAACAAACCTGATGACACCTTAATCTTGGACTTCTAGTCCTCAGAACAGAGAATATAAATTTCCAATGTTTTAAGCCAGAGTATTTATGGCAGTTACAGCAAATTAATACACATGGTAAATGAAGAATATTAATATGTGTGCTTTACCCAAGATTCACCCATTTACATAGACATGGGGAATGTGATTCAAACATATCATGTTTCCCTGAAAATAAGACCTAGCTGGATAATCAGCTGCATTACCTCTTTTGGAGCAAAAATTATTTTAAGACGTGGTATTATCATATATCATACCATATCATATCATATCATATCATATCATATCATATCATATTATATCATATCATATCATATCAAATCATGTTATATTAAAGACCCGATCTTATGGTATAGTAAAATAAGACTGGGTCTTATATTAATTTTTTTCCAAAAGATGCATTAGAGCTGATTGTCCGGCTAGGTCTTATGTTTGGGGAAACAGTGTAGGTGTGTTTAATTTAATCAAATGCTCTTTGCACTACTCCATATTGGCTCCCATAGACAGCAACAGTAGCATCATCAGTAACACTGCTAACAGTGAAAGTTGCTAAATATTTTCAAGGGAGATCCTGACATTTCCAGTATAGAGCCGTATATGTCCAAGTTAGATAAGGGTGAAGGGATTCACGGCATGGCCCGTTTTTCAGAATTTACTCCTTTATTACCAGTCTTGTTTAGTGTTTATCTTTAAAGTCTGCTACCCATATAGACTCGTTTCTCTTCAGTTTCCCAACTGATGGGGTTACTTGTCAGTGAATAAAGGGAGATGCTGATTGTTCACCTGTTACTGTATCTTTTCATTTCATCAGAACACACATTAGAACTAATATCTTCACTATGATATGTTCTGTAACTTAGCCATCAATCACCATCAGCCATCAATCAGTCCACAATCTAAGTTGGGAACTGGTTACCAACAGGCAAATTTTTATTATTGTTTATCTAAACTTTGCTATGAAGAAAATCTCAACTCTGATTGTACTTTTCAGTTTTCATTTTTTTGGGGCAATGTTTTTTGATTTTGTAGAAAAGTCCCTGAGTCTTGCATATTTTTGTGGGTGTCAGCATTTTCAGAGACATAATTCACAGAAGAAAGAATCACTTTCAAGGAGTGTGAAATTCCGAGTCCACAGCCTCATAATGAGAAGGTGAAGAAAATGATAGGGAAAAAATATCTTGTATCTACATTGAATTTCAAAAAGGCAAATTATAAATAACTCTGAATTTTCACCCAGTTATTACATAAGCTTACATTTTGCTGTTCAAGTACATTATCAAAATAATGAAGTCGAAAACTTCTATTAGAAAATGATACATCCTTTAGATTAAAACACTAAGCTACACACAACTACAATAACAAAATGTAGTTATAAAGCTAAAGTTGTGAGATTAATTGCTCCCTTATACTCATTTTTAATGAAGAGTAACAATTGACTTGACAGGCTAATCATTATAACATCCAAGGTCCACAGTATGTAATAAGAGTCATAATGTACCAGTCAATCAAAATCTTTGAGTTCTGTTACTGTGCTTGAAATCCTCACCTTTTTTTGTTTTTCATATTAACTAGATGATATATGGAAATTACTAGAGGTGTTATCCTCAAAAGAGAATAGAAGCATGAAATAGTCTGCTCATATTTCTACTGCAGTTGATATTGTGAAATGGGTTTTGTTACATTGAGCATGAATTGATTCTAATTTTATAATAATTACTATATTACCATGGGGCATATTGAAATGAAAATTTTGATAAGATGCACTAAAGTTTAGTGCATTCTATTGTAAGACAGCATAGATTCTTATAGAATGGAGAGAGATTGGATAAACTTTACAATACAACCACCGAATGAAAGGTGTATTGGAAGATATTCTGATATGTAGAATTTTTTGCTGGTGTTGCTAGATTGGGTTCATGCAAATTTTCAGCAGCTTTATGCTTTCTCTATAAATAGCAAAGATATTTTTGGGGGTATTTCATATTTTAAGAGCTTATGTTTAAAATTTATTGACTGAAATTGTGTGATTCTTTCTTCCATTGCAATTCAGCCTCTTTCTTGTACTGCCCAATCCTGTTTGCACAGTATCCTCACATTCATACTGAGAGCTCCTGCCATCAAAACACAGAGTGAAAAGGAGGAATGTGAAGCAATCAGTCCAGAAGTCAAGCACACAAAAGGATGGAAATTGAAAATCCTGTTTAGCAATACAGTGTGAATGAGAATTCAAGAATGGTTTTCAGATGTCAGCAAGATACTGCTATGATATAACAGTGCTTGTGTACTTCTAAGAGATATTGCATCATAACTGATGAGAAGTAGAATTCTGTATATCATCTACTCTACGATGCCATCAATTATAACAGTTACTACTACTAATTCACTGACTCAATACTTTCTTATCACTTGGGAAATTCATTTTATAAGTATTGAAAGAGCTTTTTTTACATATTTTAATAAAGATATTTATCATACATCTCCTTTGGATATCTTTAAAAATACTACTGCAAGAAAAAATTAATTGGTCAAGTGATTCTGAAAATTTCTTCCCAACCCAAGTTTCCTGAAATATTCTTTGACATGATGTAAGAAATGTTTATATTTTCTACACAATATTGTCCCCTGGGATACCAAAAGAATTGATAATTGTGGCACTTTTAAAAGAGTGTTCTCTATTATCTTTGATATTTTTTCCTAAGTTGCTAGCAATTTTTGTATTTGATGCTATTGCTTTTCTTCTCTTCACTAAGAGAGGTCAAAGGTTATCAAATAGCAACCAGACTTCCTACAGCTTCCACATTTTTTTTTTTTAACATGGAGGAGTTGCATTTGCCTGCTCAGATGACCAAGTTTGTGCATCCACAGGGCAGAACTACACCCCACTTGACGCCATACCAATAGTGACCATAGAATGCCATCAAATAATAAGACACAGCTCAATTTCAGACCTTAAATTAAAATAAATTAAAATAAAAACAATATCACTTAACGTTGAACAAATATAATAGGATTATTTCCTCCTCCTAAACATTGCTAAAACACATCCTTATTCTAGAAATGACTAAATCATAGAATTTCTAGTAATAATTCAGTTTTACTTACTACTGAAATTTCTGCTAAAAACAGAAATGAGCAAAAGTGAGCTCTGTCCTGAGGTACCACATAAGAGGCCATTTACTGCAGCTCACAGAGTTCCTGTCATTCTCTTTCATTGGAAGGATATGAATACCCTTTTTCAAAATAGGGCTCTTTTAATTGGAAATCCGGATCCAATACAGTACTAGATATTGACCAAATCATATTACTGGCTAGTGATACACGCATATCTACTAAATCAGTAAAGCAGATTTTTCAAATAAGAACAAGGATAATGGGTTGGTTTGATTCTGATCATATACCCCTAATTGCTTCTCATCAAATTGCTATTAAAAATACACTAGCTATGAATAGATGAGTAAATATCTCAGGATGATCTTAGACCTCAGTGTTTTAATTTTTTTCTGTCTTTGAGTGTCTTATATATGTTTCAGAGGATAATGGACTCACTGTGCAAAATAAAGTCTTATTACAAAGCCTTCACTGCACTAAATATAAAAAGCATTGCTTTATCCCTGCTCTCGATTCAGTTGTTTGTTCTGATCTCAGGATTATATTAACTCTATTTTCTACTTCTTTCTTGTTTTACAATGCTTCATCTCTTTTTTTCTTTTTCTTTTTTTTTTTTTTTTCCCCTGATAAATTCTACATGTCTTCACTCATGCATTTCATTTTTGGCCAGTTTTCCCTCAAGAACTGGTCTCAGTCTACCCAGTCCTCCAAAGTCAATGATTTCCAGACAATTTTTTTGGACTCTACACTTCTATCAGTAAAACAATTGTATTTAAAGTATAATCTGTGCATGAGTATATGTATGCACTACTCTGATAATTTTTAGGAATTTTCTTGCCCAACTTCTACTCATATCTGATTGGTCAAATATTGATCATCATTGACAAAGCTTTCACTTCATATTACTACCAATAACATGGCTGAGAATAGGAGTAAAGTTGTCAATAGACTATTGTATTATTATTTGCATACCTCTGTATTAGTTTAGTTTTCAATCTCTGTGTCTTTCAATAAATATTTTAAAACTGCCTTTGTGAGGGTAAATGTAGATAATGAGGTGATCTAGGCTATAAAACATCTTAATTTAGCATATGCAAATTAGAATGTCCCCATAAACTGAAAGAAACTAGTGAGTGTGAAGTCCTGAGTTGTGTAGATTTTGCTTCCTTTACTCAGATTGATTCCCTGGTGTTGACATATTGAACACAGGGTCATCTGAGAAATTAACCGAGGGGATTTTCAGTATTAATGCTTCTATTAATTATCGATGAATCTTAACTCCTTTAATTCACAGATGTAGCTATATAGATATAGATATTTTGATGTTGTATTTTCTTTCTGCATTTCAGTGGATGATCTCACGTAGTTCCTAGAATACACTGACTTCACTTGGAGATCACTGCTTTAAAGTAAACCTCTTGACATCCTTGTTAGAAGGTCAATGACTCTACTATTCACATATTTCTTCTATTCTTCTGGTAGTGCTGACTTCTGTGCCTGTGTGGAATTTACTGGTTGGGGAAAAATCTAGTATCCTGCATAGAGAGAACCAAAGAGGAACAAAAGAAAGTGTGGCTCCACGTGATTTCTTGTTTCTGTTTTCGAAAATGTCTCACTCTCACGTATGGAGCGAGGGGAAAAAATGGACATACACCCAAAAATGCCAACTTGCTTACAATCTTGCAATTGCGAATGAAAACTAATTCACCGTAAGCTTGTTCTTACCTACTATGAATAAATCACATAGGCAAACTTCTCTTTTTCCTCTACTGTTCTTTGTTACTATGAGATAGATAATATTGGTGAAAGGAGGTTGAATCACTCATTTTTCTCTTTTTCTGCTTTCCTTTGCTGTCTTGCAATTTTTATGAACCTTTGTTACATTACATATTTCCGAAATATTACTGGCTTTCCTATTTTGATGAGAAATGGATCAATTCTATGTATTCCTTTAAATGATCAGTTATGGGCCACGTACTCTGTGTGAGGTATATGTTAAGGACTAGAAATAAAAAAATGTATATGCTCCGAAAATTTTTAAAAAATTAAATAAAATCAATGAAAATTAACACATTTAAAAATACACTCACATAGTCCTCATGAAACTCAGCCCAGTGAGCAAATGCACATTATGCAATTCTAAAAAATATTATATTCATATCCTGAATATAAACATTTAAGTAAGGGAATAATTAATTCTGCTTACAAGGAAGAGAAGGGAGTTTGGCCTTGAATGATGAATCATCCTTTTCTAGGAAGATATGGAAGAGCAGAACTTTACAGGAAGAAGGAAAAGCTAGAGAACATGCATCAGTCTAAAAAATGCTTGGGTTCTATATTATGTTTAGCGAGGAAGAGAGAATGACTAGACCTGCAGCTTAATTTATTAAGAATAATTTTGTCTAAATGCAAAAAAACAAAACAAAACAAAAAACCTTCTCAAATGTATTGAAATTGAGATGCTTTATAAACTTTATTTCCTGACTAAATCATCTATTTTTGTAATTTGGAGGACATAATCCATATATAAGCCAGAACAGTTTTTCTTGGAAAGATTAAAGTAAATATTTCTGGCTAATTTCCCCCTCAAATAAATTTATTTCAGGCAACTGGGTAGCTGAGAAAATTACAATAAAAATCTAAGAAAAGACATGAAACAGAGCAAGTTGAAGACGGGTGTAGAACTCACATATACTTTCTTGATTCTGTTTCCATAAAGTCGCCCAGTTTTGAATATTTTATATCTTTATGTCTCATAAACATTAACTTTTAAATGAGTGTGTCTAATTTGATTAACTTGGGTCATGGGTCCTGGAAGAGAAAGCAGCATTCCACATAGAATTGGACAGGGTAATTTTCTAAGAGGCATTACGACTGAAAGAGAGTGGAAGGAATGCTGCGCTTGCAAACAGAACACTTACTCATTCATTGCATCCCTGGGCTTCTCAGCATAAACACTTCATTTTATTTCACAGTAACAATTGAACACACTCACTTAGCATCAATGATTATCATATATATCACACTATCATATATATTATAGGTACATAATATATAACTAGTTATCTATCTAAATATATATCCTACATATATACACTATACCTGTATACGAGTATCTATATATACACATATTGTCCCTGACTTCCCAAAAAACAGGCAACATGAAACCAAATTAAATGCAGCATCTTCACGATCTCTAAAATGATATATTATAATCTATGTCATATGTGACCATAATCAGTAAGCTCTTAATTAGTAGTGTAGATAAAGAAGAGGAAGATTAATTTTGTTTTTTAAGTATAAACTTATAAGCAAACAACAAAATATTTGTTTCTGTAATTATCCAAATGTGTAACTTGTATTTACGGTGCTTTTGCTCTTAGTTTTGCCTTCCTTTTACCTAACAACTTAGCTATTGGAATACTTTGCCTAAATCTTAATTTTAAAGCCTCTCATTTCCTGTTGATTCGCCTACATAACATTTCAGTGTTTTTCTGTGTTTTTTTTTCAATTTTCAATTGCTATTAATATATTAATTTAAAATAGTGTCTCCCAAATATCTCATAGTCTTCTCTATTCCTGTTGTTTAACAGAAAACCTATTTAGCGATGACTTAAATGATTTTTTTGTCTATCGTGCTGGTTGTATAAGATGACTAAAATGTCAGAAGACATTATTAACCTCCAGTGTAATATGACCATTTTTGTACGCCCCAGTGGAACCTAGAGTGGGAAAAATGGGATTCGTTTTAGAGAAGATCAAAAAATGTACAGTACTGAGTCATCATGCCCACATCCACTTCTTTGTTCTTGGATTTATGTATTCTGGCTCTAAGAGAAACAACACCATATACATACATGGTTTAGAAAATTGAGCTTATGCTCCCAAGGTACCTTCAATGAAACAGTGTTGGTGTTATCATCTTATGTATCATGCTCATTTGCTAAGTTTTTATCAGAGGCTGGTAGCATGTCAAGGGGTTCCTTTGGCAGTGAACCAAAAGGATCATAGCTTTTATCCCCCACTTTTGGATGCTACTCTCCAATTGTGTGGGGGATGCTTGCCCAAGTCTCCATCCATTCTGTCAGAGACACTTTGTAAACCATTGTGTCTGCTGCATCTTTAAATCAGTTGAAAGAACCATTAGCAGGATAGCCTGGTTTGCTTTGTCTTGTCCTGGGACACACATAAGTTTCACAGTTTATTTCAATGGGTCACAGTTTTTTACTTCAATGAGTCACAGAAGGTTACCTAAATGTTTTCAACATCCCATGTACCCTTCCAAATATTGTGTGTCCTTCTTAATGGTAGAAGAACAAAAATGCATAGAATATCATTTACTTTAGAGGCAAAATCCTGACATGCATCCAGATGATTCAAAATCTAGAAACTTTCCTGAAGTGCAACATAGATAAAATTTATTTTGCTGTACTATCTTCCATTCTGTGATACACTTGTTTAAATGTCTATATACAGCACACTCTTACTCTCTAGGCATTAACATAATATTCTCATTGTTATGTGATGGGCACTGTAATAGGGAGCTGGCCAATACTATGAATTGAATTGTTATACACACACACAAAGTAAAACTGTGGTAGACTGAATTATGGCCCCCAAAATGTCCACATTCTAATCTCCAGAACCTATACATATGAGTCTTTACATGGTGAAAAGTCTTTGCAGAGGTGATTAAGTTAAGAAATTTGAGATGGGAAATTATCTTGGAATATTCAGGTGGGCCCAATGTAATCACAAGTGTTCTTATAAGAAGGATACAGAAACGTTAAAGTTAGACAAGATGTGAGGAGGGAAGTAGAGGTTGGAGCAATTTGTGTCTCTAGGAGGTAGAGCAGGCAAGGAAACAGATTCTCCCCAGAAGAAAAGCAGTCCTGCTTATACAGTATAGACTTCTGACCTCTAGGACTATGAGATAACACATTTTTGTTGTTTTAAACCACAATATTTATGGTAATCTGTTACAGCAGGAGTAGAAAACTAATACAAATCATACAGGATACTGTTGGCTTCACTGGGAAAAATAAACTACTTCAAAAGCTGACAATAATAACCAAGAGTTGCCTTAGTTCATCCCAGTAAGGCAACAACATCAGGGTGGTGTATATAGTTGGCCATTTTTAAAAATTAAACTTCGATAATCCCATAATTTTCTAAGTCTCATCAGGAATTTTCATATGTCAAATTAAAGATTTAAACAGGGATGGTATAGAAATCCCCACGCCTGATTTTTTTGTTTGTTTTGTTGTTGTTGTTGTTTTGTTTTGTTTTTTTGTTTTTAGGTCTGTGATGATGGCACTCATATCATTGAATTTCCCAAGGATACATCATTACTTTTATTGGGAGAAGCATCGCCAAAGCTTCCTCTTGACCACTCCTTCAAAGACCCTTGCAATATAATGAGTGGACGATTCTTCTATTTTCTGAGAATATCTAAATAGATTATTATGAGATTATAATTGTATTATGAGATTATGTTATAATTACACATTATAACATAATATATTATTTATATATAATAACATTATTATGAGATTATAACTCTGAATATGAGAAGAAGAAAAAAACCAGGATGGGTTTCAGGTCAGAATCAGGCCTCCGCTATTACGTGAACCCTATATGCTATCACTCCTGTTGGTCACAGTACTACTTAACATTTTGTCCCCAGTGCTTTCCAAAATTTTCATCTATTTCTTATTATCTAGTATAAAATTGTTCTGGATATCAATTGAGGTCTCTTTTAGGAGAGCTAATGAAAGATTCACAATATACAGAGGGTGCCAAAAACATGTATACACATTTTAAGAAAGGAAAAAAAAAACTGTATTAAAATTGTAATACTCAATATATACTGATAACAAAAGATGAGGATGAATACAAGTCATGTGTATACATGTTTTTGGCACCCCTGGTATATTTGTGGTTATAAAACATGTACACAGTTCCTTTTTCAAGAGACCACGACGATTATATTTCATTTCTAGAAGCCTCCCAGCTCATTGTCAGCTCTATAGGCAGATCATAACTTCCCATGTGATTTGGTTACCTCTCAATCCACAATGTTCAAGATGATAACCACAAGGAATGAACAGATACACATAAACCATCCAATCCAACATTCTGGTATCTCAAACTCTGTGACAGCACTTCTAGATATAAAGAGGGATTTTTGGTCTTTCAATGTCAAAAGTTAGCAATTTGGATCCAGGTTTGCTTTATTTGAAGCAGAGGCAGCCGCTGGCTTCTTAAGCTAGCTCAACAAATGCAGAAACTCTATTGAGAATAACTATTTTGATAAATCCAGCCTGCTCCAAAATTATGTTCCCCAGCCCACTCCTTGGCTAAACATTCTCAAAATCCAATCTTACAAATAATTTCTAGGCTTAGACTATACCACTTAGCAAACTCCTGCAAATCCTCCTGGGACTAGCTCTTAGCTTTATTGCTCTAATTCTGCATTTCAATTTCTGCATATAGTATTCACGATTATGGCCAGTATTCTCTCAACCCTACAGGGATTTTTTTTGAATTCTCTTGTATGAGAAACAGGGATTCTTCCCATAAAAGAATGTTTCACAAGGATTTGAAGGATCTGATTTCTCCAGCTGGTTTTATTCTCCCATATATTGCACCCTAATTGTCCCAATTGTTGGGATATATTAATTCTAGAGCTGTGCTTGAACTTTACCTAAGACAATTGAAAAGGTTGTAAATTCCCCTGACTTTTACTCCAGCAATTTACAGAATTGGTGTCTCAGGTTGTTTTGGTGATCACAGTCCTATGGCGGTAAGAGAGAAGAGATTCTTTCAGCACAGTCACAGAAAGGCCCAGACCTTCAGTCCATGCCAAGGATTTTCAAATTAGAGCTTGTCATTCTTCTGCTTTTAAAATATTGAATATTGTCAGAAAGAACTCTCCTTCCCCTTGCTTACAGAATTTTTCTGTTATAGCAGCTAGTCACCCAAAGCTTTGTACTACTTGGACATGTGGTTCCAGGTGACCACAGGGAAATCCTTAATTAGCCGTCACACCACTGATTACCTTGCAGCAGTTACTTTCACATTCTGGAATATTCATGGGAATCTCAATGTCATTTCCTGCAACTCAATGACATAAGCCATCGTAAGTATCTCACATTTCACAGAGGATGTGTTGTGTAATATTCATTCTACATCTTCATATCAGTTACTCTAGATACTTGTTCTGGATAAATTGAATTTGGAAAGCTTAAAATTTCATAATCAAAGATAAAACTAAACTAATACACTTCAGAAAGGACAAACGTCGGGAGAACTCTTGGGATTTAGGGAGAAGAAATTAATAGGTAGCCTTCTTAGTATCTTGCAGAAATTAATTTAAGTTCTAGCCGTTTTCCATCCTTAGGTAATGTTCCTTAAAACTCAAACATCTCTATGTGTTCTTCAAATTTGTGTTACTGTTCTTCACCTTGGCTAGTGTTGATGGTTGAGGGTGGAATCTTGATTGATAATCCCACCAAGAACACATTGAGTAGAAAAGAAGTGTGCTATGGGAGGGAAAAAGGAAAGAAGAAAAAAAGGAAGGGATTCTCTCAGGCAAAAACAACATGACCACCAGGGTTCATGGGCACATTTTTGTAACTTTAAATATAGCTTTTTTGTTTGTTTTTTGCTGTTTTTAGCTATTAAAGTCAAGTCCCAATTACTTTACATATACCCGGGATGCCAAAAAAATATATACTTGTATACAAGTGGACACTTTGGTCACCATTGCTCAAGCAGTAGTTTCCCATAATCAGAAGTATCTGGACGCTTACACATGGCACTCATGTTATACAAAAGCCAAAAGACCATCTAATAACTAGCCTATGAATTATAGGCACCTTAATTATTTACATTCTATCATATCACATAAATATCACCTTAATTTATGTATTACATGCAAAATTATTTTGCATATTAGTTACAATATATGTATAATGAATTATTTAATATATATGGTGCCAAAAAATGTATACACATTTTAAGAAAAGAAAAAGCTATTAAAACTGTAATACTCAATGTATACCAATAAAAAAGATGAATACACATCACGTTTGACTTCTGTCATTACAAGAGGTACTCAAAGTGTTTACCATCAGCGTCCAGACACTTCTGATTACAGTGAACTACTGCTTGAGCAAAGTTGAGCAAAGTGTCCACTTGTATACATTTTTTTTGGCACCGCTGGTATTTAATCCATAAAATAGCATGAGAGGATGTGTAGTATAAGAGAAAAATCAAAATCTTTTTTTCACTTTCTTTTGACTTTATAACTAACTAAAGGTAAAAAGGAGAATCGAGTAAGCTCAGCAATTCCCAATGGTGTGGGGAATTTTGAGTAATGTTTTTCTTTCTTCTTTAGTAGTTTCTCTCTTATTAAACTGTGAACAGATGGATGCATGAGTATTGAGTCCAAATCTATAAAGAATAAGCAGAATTTACCCTCTACCATCCAGCATTTTTTCTGTGATGCTGATTAATAGTTGTTCTCATTTCTTTTTTTTCCATAGGTAAGGAACCAGAGGGCCAATAGAAGTTAAGGAAATACACTGTTTTATTGTTTTTATTTTTGTTTTGTTTTTTCCTTTTAAAAATCAGCAGAATAGGGACAGAACACATAGAGGCAAGGTATTCGGATTATTTCTTATCTTTCTCTGTACCCTGTGTCAAGCTGGTTAGTTTCCACTTCTATGCTGAATTTTCTGACCACATGATTTTTAAAAGGCTCAAACAAAGACCATACCCTGAAAAAAAGAATGAAATGGTAAAAATCTCAGAGTCTGAAAATAGATGAGGTGTATTTCAGCAACAGGACTAAAATGTTCAAATTTAGATTCTAACTTCTTTCTAAATGACCAGATACAAGACTAGACACAACTGGATGATAAATGAGAGGTCCCTTTAGTAATTAATTCACCACTTGAGCCATGTGGGATGCTTTTAGCAGCTAGTAATAAAAAACCTGACTAAAAATGGATCTGACCATGAGGACATTTATGGCTCAGGACATTAGAAGGCAGGTGGTCCAGTTTTGTTCAGTGATTTGCAAAGGTCGGCAGGGGCCACAATTTGCTGATCCTTTCGTTAAATCATATGCAGTTTGAGGATAATGTCTCTTCAAATACCCAACATCTACAGAGTAGTGTAACAAAACAGGAAAACAAATGAGGCTGGGGACAGCAGGGAAAGATCGCTGTCCTCCAGCCCCTGATGATTTCTACTTGTATTTCATTGGCTGCAACTAAGCCTAACTATTCTCACTTGAGAAAGAAACTGGGAAATCTGCCATTTTCCTCCTGGATAAGTGGGTAAAAATTAGGATTACTTGAACATGAAATAACTGGAATAAGGAGAGTTAGATGAATACGAAGTATATTGATACATCACATGCTTCGTTGACAAGGAAAACAGACCATACTTATTTGGAGTTCGCCACACCATTTCCTGGGTTACTCAGTCCATTGTGACCCTGTAAGCCCATGGTATATTTACAGATCCAAAAATATTTTGATACAGAGAAGTTTAAAAGCATTCCACTGTCCCTTGGTCCCCCATTCATTAACATTACATAGCCCAGTCATCTGCGTTATCATTAAAGGTTTCATTTCATCATATTTCAACTGACAACAGTAATACTCCAAACAAGGAGTCTCTTCACGAGAAAGAGATGGGGAAGAAACAAATTCTGCTTGTGTTTCTGCTTCCAAAGCTAAAATCTGATCAAAAGAGAACACTTTTTTCTTCTTCTACTTTTCATGTCTCTTTTTTTTTTTTCAGTTCTTTACTAGATGAAGCAAGAAATACATACGGTGCACATGCAGATGTGGTGAACCGCAGTGAAATGATCATTTGTGTCCCATATTCCTGTGATCCCAAATCTTTAGACCACGAAAAACCATCCCAGAATTCGATCTCTTGTTATCTTCCTTTCACCTGCCCCCCAGTCTCCTCTTTTTTTCTAATTTTCCCATAAATCAGCAGGGTAGATATAATAAACAATTATTTACACTTAAAGGGATATTGCAATGGCATTATAAAAGGAAATGTTATTTTATTTTTCAGTAGAAACCTACGTAACATAACTTTTGAATTTGAGCCTCAGTTCCTTTAGTTTGCATGTTATTAGGCATTTTTATGACTTGAAAGTATAATGATATGATGCAGAAATTCCTTCGATTACACCATTAAAACATTTTCTCAATCTATCATATATTACATATGTTGCTACCTGGCAGGCACTTGAAGTTTATAACCAGAATATGTGAAATTCTTAGTAGAAATTCTAGCATCCCAGGGATCATTTGCATGGAGAAATGTAAGAGGAAATAAATATTTCATATTTGAGCAAAACTTCCAGCTTAGGATGGGTATTTTCTTTCTGACCCATTTTCCTTTTAATGAAGATTGAGGCCACCAGACCACCCACTGAAGTCTATCTTTTGTACAAAGCCTTGCTTCTGGATTTAGGGTACATGAAACTCTCCGTCTTGTTAAATCTTCCCCTGAGGGGGAAAACATTTGAAATGGCCCAAAATGTATTGTTAAATTATCTTTCAAAAGGATAGTTGAGGGAAATATAAAATGCCACATTTTCTTTTCATACCTAGGGCTAAGGCAATATTCTCTTATTTTCCCCTAATATCTCTAGGTTTGAAATTGCTGAGGTGGGTGGTTAACATGAAGACTTACAGTGGTCTAAGCCAGCAAGTGTCATGGTTAGTCTGAGCACAGCAACTTGCTTTCTACCTCTAGCTTCAGGGCTCATCCTCATCCCTTTGATCCTTGGACAAATGCAGCAATGACGGGTCAGACCAGACATCTCAGGTGCACATTGCCCCAAGATGTAACCGTCATCTCCAACTTAAGAGAACATGCTTCAACCTTGCTAGGGTTTTGAAACCTCAAAGGGCGAGTGTAAGAGACAACATAGAAATTCCACTTGGGACTGCCCATGCTAAACTTCTACACTAGAAGCATATTGAACATGGGGCAAATTCCAGACTAAAACCAGGCTGGAATTTTGGGCTTTTTCTCCTGACAGGGAATAGCAAAAACACTTACTTGGTTTAACAATGTAAACCGTATGTTCATGCATCTATGTGGACATATGGTCTATAGTGGGTACTCAAATTCTAAAGTATATTTCAACGAATGAATGAATGAAAGCTGACTTTTTACCCTTTTTATCCTATGTTCTATATTGTGACTATAGGAAATTCCTTCTAAAGTTTATGTTTTTGTTTGATTTTGTGCAGGTAGTCTCATAGGTATCTCAAGATGAGTTTATTCTAAAGTAACCCTTTATTATTATGATTATTTTCTTTTTAAAAATAGGTTTCTTATTCTCTGTTTCCTGTCTTGGTGAATGACAACAATATCTATGCAATCATCTAAATCCGAAATTTAGATCATTTTACTTTTTCAATTCATTCAGTAACTGAGTCCCTTGATTCTTGCTTTTCAACATGTTTGGTATTCATGCCCTTTCCTCCATCCTATCTGTTCCTGCTGCAGTTCAGGGACTCATTACATTTTACTTGGACAAGTAAAATAGTATCTTTAAAAGCTGGTTGTTCTTCAGCCTCATAACTCTCCAACACTTTCTCTGCCATGTCTAAAGAGGACAAAATAAAATGTGAGTCTGATTCCATCACTCCCTTGCTTAAACCTCAATTTATGCTCACTGCAAAGGAGATAAAAAATTAAACTTGTTGGTATCATAAATATTTACCTATTTTTCAAGAATGTTGTCAAAATCTTACTTCATTATGAATACATTTCTTGTCAATTCTGATTCACAAGAAACCCTGACATTGATTTCCTCATAAAGTTCTTCCAGTGCATAAGAAGGACTTAATAATTTACCGACAAATAAATAAATAAATACAGATTATATTGAACTGAAATGTGCTTCCTTACAACTTCTTTCCACTTATTTTAGATATTACCCTAGAACCTTAAATTTCTAATCTAGTTTTCTTTTCTGTGCTCTTTCTATCGTTCTTCTCTTCTTGAATTGTATCTTATATCTGTTTAATTTTAGTAATTACACAAGTATTAAAACATATGCAAAGAAAAGAGAAAAATATTTTGAGTCCCAAATAGATAGCTTCAAAAACTAACAAAGGATGGACTCAATGGTTTCATTAATATGATTACTTGGAACTCCTAACAACTTTGATTTTGTTTCTCTTTTTGAGGCAAATCTCAGATATAATATCATTTCATTTTTTGAGGCAAATCTCAGATATAATATTATTTCATTAATATATATTTCAACTTATATCTCAGGAAGATAAGTTTATTTCATTAACATGGTTTCATGGCCCGTTATCATTCTGGTCAATGTCCTCTGAACATCTTTTAGTCTCCACAGGTGATATCCAGAGCCATACCTAAAGGGCCAGGATGAGATGTAATAAGAGGGGAATACCAGAACCAGCAGAAAGAGATTATTACCACCACCCCGACTCCACATACACACTTCTAAATAATTGTGCTTTTATTTGCAAAATGAGCAATAAACTATTTGCTCTGTTAATAGCTGTTTTTCAATGTTGATTTATTTTAATTTACCAGGCAGGATACTTCTGACATCTTCTCATGTTCTATGTGGTCTCTGAGACTGTGTACGTAAATTTTGATACACAATCTTAGAAACCAATGGAGCCCAGTTCATTTTTTATTATTTATGGAGAACTTTTAAGAAAAGCCCATAAAAATGTAAATGGCTTTGGCATCATAAACAGCTCATAAGTTACTCTAACTAGATAGTAATTTGGGATGAACCTGAGGAAGGAGGATAATGAGATAAGTGAGAGAGGTAGTTAAAAGAGGTTAGTACTTCTGAAATTCTTAAACACTCAGAAGATATTGAAACCACTGGTTACAAATTATTTGACTTTAAAATTGATACAAATTCAGTTGTGTAGAGCAGAACAGATCCATTCCAAAGTCCCTCCTCTGTACAAAGGGGCATCTGAGGTGTCTGTGAGTTTGCCTCATCGGGGAACTGCCTCCCACCTCCAAGCTCACCTTCCATTGATGCTCCACCATGACGGACTTCATGCGTTGAAGCATCTCTGCTTCACAGTAAGCACAATGGTGAACTTTCTCACGTGGCGCACTGGAGGGTCCCTGCAGGAGGAAGGCTGCTGCTGCACAGCGGTTCAGTGGGGTGAGGGAGAAGAAGCTGGTGGAGGCCCTCCGTGGCACCTCAAGCCCAGTACACCCACCTGGCATGGGGATCGCCTTCTTACGGCTCTCTCAACACGTAGACCAACGTCCTGTCCACACTGGCACCCTGACTCCCTGACTCGGAGCCTCTGCTCTCCCTACACACCCACCCCACTAGGGAGGCTGATTACATGCACTTGTGTGTCCTCCAGAGGGCTGCTTTCTGCTTGGCAGGTGAAGGCAAACCAATGTTATGTGGGTGACCGTGCTATCCTGGAGGCCGAACCCCACCTTCTGCAAAGGGTCTCAACCTCAGCCTTAGGGAAGGAGTCCTTAGAGTTTGTCCTTCCTTTGGTATTCTCCCTAAGCCCTAGGGTACAACATAGACTGTCTTTGTAGCTTATAAACTTTTTTTTGTATGTTTGTTTGTTTGTTTATTTATTTATTATTAGTTTCAGGTGCACAACACAAAGCAATATTTAGACGTTTATCATTTATATCCCTCACACTGTGGACCCCACTCCCCCCTTCCACTATCTCTCTGACATAGCACCGAGCCATCACATTTCCACTGTCTCCACTCCCAATGCTGTACTCCACCTCTTGTAAGTATATACATACACATATATACATAATATATATATATATATATATATATATATATATATATATACATATGTATATATATATACACAAAATTATAGTTGGCATTCATTATTGTTCAGCTTCAGGTGTACATTGCAGTTATCAGGCATCTACATCTTCCCTGAGGTGGCCTCCCAAATGGGACACATGTCCATCGGATACCCTACAAAATCTTTACAATATTATTGATTACGTTCCCCAAATTAATTTTAAAAATCCTGAAGCTATCTTGTGGTTACCAACTGTTTTCTAATCCCCTCACCTTCCCCCTTAGCGCCACACCCCCACCCATCTAACAACCCTCAGTTTTTCCTCTTTGTCTCCAAAACTGTTTCTGATTAGTTCATTCACTTATTCTCTTCTTTAGATTCCGCATACAAGTGAGATCATATGGTACTTGTCTTTCTCTGTCTGATTTATTTCACGTAACATAATGTTCTCTAGGTCCATCCATGTTGTTGCAAATGGTAAGATTCCTTTCTTCTTTATGGCTGAGTAATATTCCATTGTATAAATGTACCACAGTTTCCTAATCCAGTCATCTACCGATGGGCATTTCGGTTATTTCCATGTCTTGGTTATTGTGGATAGTGCTGCAATAAACATAGGAGTGCGTAAAGAATTCTGAATAGGAGTTTTGTATTTCTCTGGGTAGATACCTAGAGGTGGAATTACTGGATCATAGGGTAGTTCCATTTTCAGATTTTTGAGATACCTCCATACTGTTTTCCATAGTGGCTGCACCAGTCTGCAATCCCACCAACAGTGCACAAGCATTCCCTTTTCTCCACATCCGCACCAGCACTTTGTTGGTTTGTTGATTTATTGATGATAGCCATTTTGACTGGGGTGAGGTAGTGTCTCATTGTGGTTTTTATTTGCATTTCTCTGATGGCTAGTGAGGTTGAGCATTTCTTCATATGTCTATTTGCCATCTGTATGTCCTTTTTAGAAAAATGTCTCCATGTCCTCTGCTCATTTTTTAATTGGTTGTTTGTTTTTTGTGGAGTTGAGTTGAGTGAGTATTTTATAGATTTGTGATATTAACCCCTTATCAGATATATCATTGGCAAATATCTTTTCCCATTCAGTAGGATCCCTTTTTGTTTTATTGATGGTTTCCTTTGCTGTAAAAAAAACAAAAAACTTTTTAGTTTGATTTATCCCCACGTGTTTATTTTTTCTCTTACTTCTCTCACGCGAGGGGATATATCAGTAAAAATCCTACTTCGAGTAATATCTGTGAAGTTTTGTCCTATATTTTCTTCTAGGAAATTTATGGTTTCAGATCTTACATTTAAGTCTTTAAGCCATTTTGAATTTATTTTTGTATATGGTGTAAGGAGGTGGTCCAGCTTCATTTTTTTGCTTGTGTCTGTCCAGGTTTCCCAGCACCATTTATTGAATAGACTGTCTTTACTCCATCGTACATTCTTGCTTCCATTGTCGTGGATTAAATGGCCATCTAGGCATAGATTTACTTCTGGCCTCTCTATTCTGTTCCATTGATCTATGTGTCTATTTTTATGCCAGTACCATGCTGTTTTTATTACTGTAGCCTTGTAGTATAGTTTGAAGTCAGGTATTGTTATACCTCCCACTTTGTTCTTATTTCTCAAGATTGCTGAGGCTATCAGGGGTCTTTTATGGTCCCATATAAATTTTAGGATTATATGTTCTATTTCTGTGAAAAACGTTGTTGGTAGTTTGATAGGAATTGCGTTGAATATGTATATTGCCTTAGGCAGTATGGACATTTTAACTATATTAAGTCTTCCTATCCATGAACATGATATGTGTTTCCATCTATTTATATCTTCTTTCATTTCTTTCTTCAGTGTCTTATAACTTTCTGAGTACAGATCTTTTACTTCTTTGGTTAAATTTATTCCCAGGTATTTTATAATCTTTGGAGCAATTGTAAATGGGATTTTTGTTTTAAATTTCTCCTTCTGATATTTTATCATTGGTATATACAAATGCAATTGATTTCTGAACATTAGTTTTGTATCCTGCTTCTTTACTAAATTCATCTATCAGCTCTAATAGTTTCTTGGTGGAGTCTTTAGGGTTCTCTCTATATAGTATCATATCATCTGCATATAATGATAATTTTACTTCCTCCTTACCAGTTTAGATGCCTTTTATTTCTTTTTCTTGTCTGATTGCTGTGGCTAGAACTTCCAGCACTATGTTGAATAGAAGTGGAGATAGTGGGCAACCTTGACTTGTTCCTGATCTTAGGGGGAATGGTTTTAGCTTTTTCCCATTGACTACGATGTTAGCTGTGGGTTTGTCATATATGGCCTTTATTATGTTGAGATATGATCCCTCTATTCCCACTTTCTAAAGGGTTTTATTATAAATGCTGGTGGATTTTATCAAATGCTTTTTCTGCATCTATTGATATGATCATGTGATTGTTATTTTTCATTTTGTTAATGTGGTGTATCACATTAATTTATTTGCAGATGTTGAACCACCCTTACATACCAGGGATGAATCCCACTTGATCATGGTGTATGATCTTTTTAATGTATTGCTGAATTCTGTTTGCTAATATTTTGTTGAGGATTTTTGCATCTATGTTCATTAGCGATACCGGCCTGTAGTTTTCTTTTTTTGTGGTGTCTTTGTCTGATTTTGGGATCAGGGCGATAGTGGCCTCGTAAAAAGTGTTTGGGAGTCTTCCCTCCTTCTGGATTTTTTGGAAGAGCTTGAGGAGAATAGGTGATAATTCTTTTTTGAACGTTTTGTAAAATTCACCTGCAAAGCCATCTGGTCCAGGGCTTTTGTTTGTTGGGAGATTGTTGATTACTGATTCAATTTCCCTGGTGGTAATCAGTCTTTTCAGGTTTTCTGTTTCTTCTTGAGTTAGCCTTGGAAGGTTGTACGCCTCTAGAAAATTGTCCATTTCTTCCAGATTGTCAAATTTGTTGGCATATAGTTGCTCATAGTAATTTCTTAATTTTTTTTTGTGTTTCTGCTGTGTCTGTTGTCACTTCTCCTCTTTCATTTCTGATTTTATTAATTTAGGCCCTCTCTTTTTTTTAATGAGTCTGGGTAAAGATTTGTCAATTTTGTTTATCTTCTCTAAGAACCAACTCTTGGATTCATTGATCTTTTGTATTGTTTTTCTGGTTTCTATTTCATTTATTCCTGCTCTGATCTTTATTATCTCCTTCCTTGTGCTCCCTTTGGGCTTATATTGCTGTTCTTTTTCCAGATCCCTTAAGTGTGATGATAAACTGTTGATTAGTGATGTTTCTTGTTTCTTTAGGTAGGCTTGCAATGCTATGAATTTCTTTCTTAGGACTGCTTTCGCGGCATCCCATAGGTTTTGCGTCGTCATGTTTTCATTTTCGTTTGTCTCAAGATATTTTTTGATTTCTTCTTTGATCTCTTGTTTGACCCATTCATTATTTAGTAACATGTTATTCAGCCTCCATGAATTGGTGTGTCTTCCTGTTTTTTTTTTTTCTCCTGTAGTTCATCTCTAATTTCATAGCACTGTGGTCAGAGAAGACAATTGGTATGATTTCAATTTTCTTAAATTTATCAAGACTTGTTTTGTGGCCTAACATATGGTCTATCTTGGAAAATGTTCCATGTGCGCTTGAGAAAAAATGTGTATTCTGCAGCATTGGGGTGAAATGCTCTGAAAATATCTATTAAATCCAAGTGGTCCAATGTGTCATTTAAGGATGTTGTTTCCATATTGATTTTCTGTCTGGAAGACCTGTCCCTTTTTGTCAGAGGTGTGTTGAAGTCCCCTACTATGATAGTGTTACTGTTGAGCCCTGTCTTTATGTCAGTTTTATATATATTAGGTGCTCTAATGTTGGGTGCATAGGTTTTATATATTAGGCGCTCTAATGTTGGGTGCATAGATGTTTACTAGAGTTACATCCTCTTGTCCTCTTGTCGGATCAATCCCTTTATTATTATATAATGCCCATCTTTATCTTTTAATATGTTCTTCATTTTAAAGTCAATTTTGTCAGATATAAGTATTGCAACTCCAGCTTTTTTCTCATTTCCATTTGCATGAAATATCTTACTCCAACCCTTCACTTTCAGCCTGTGTGTGTCTTTTGATCTGAGGTGAGTCTCTTGCATACAGCATATACAAAGGTCTTGCTTTCTTATCCACTTTGCCACCCTATGTCTCTTGATTGGAGCACTTAATCCATTTACATGTAAAGTGATTATTGATATGTACATAGTTATTGCCAGTTTTAAATTTGTAGTTAGATTGTTTTCATCTTTCTTCTATTTACAGAAGTCCTTTTAGTATTTCTTGCAATGCTGGCCTGGTGGTAATAAATTCCTTCAGTATTTTCTTTTCTGGGAAGCTCTTTATCTCTCCATCAACTTTAAATGATAGCCTTGCTGGATAAAACAATCTAGGTTGTAAGCCTTTGTGTTCCATCACTTTGAGTATCTCCTGCCACTCCCTCCTGGCCTTCAATATTTCTGTAGAAAAGTCATTTGATAGTCTTATGGAAGTTCCCTTGTATGTAACCCTCTGCCTTTCTCTTTTTGCTTTTAGGATTCTCTCTTTGTCTTTAAGCTTTGCCATTTTAACTATAATGTGTCTTGATGTGGACCTGTTTGGGTTTATCCTGGTTGGAACTCTCTGCACTTCTGGGCTTGTATGTTGGTTTCCTTCATAAGGTTAGAGAAGTTTTCGGACATTATTACTTCAAATGTGTTCTCAATCCCTTGCTTCCTCTCTTCACCTTCTGATATTCCTATGATGCGCATGTTGTTGCGCTTGATGTTATCCCAGAGGTCTCTTAAACCATCTTCATTGTTTTTTATTCTTTATTCTTTCTGTTGTTCTCTTTGGATGATCTCTGCTAACTTGTCTTCTAAGTCACTGATTCGATCCTCTGCTTCATCTAACCTGCTGGTAATTCCTTCAAGTGTGTTCTTTATTTCAGTAATTGTGTTCTTTAGTTCTAACTGTTTGTTTATTATGATTTCTACATCCTTCTTTATGTCATCTCTAAGCTCCTTAAACATTCTAATCACCAGTGTTCTGAACTTTAATGCTTTAAAAAAATCACATAAATTCTTAAACCATCATCAGTTAACATGATTACTGGAGCATCAAGGTTTGACACAATTATAGACCAGTACCAACACTGTGTGACAAAGGAAAGTAAAAGCTGGAGAGGCCAAGGAATGAATTCAAAGAGTTATGTATGAATAATAACCTGAATGGAATGTGTGCAATTTATTGAATGGGTTAATTTAGCAGGAAAATCAGCAATAAAAAAGAAAAATTACTGAAAACATATCTAATAGATTTGCTCGAGATTAGTTCACTTAAGAGGAAATAGGCATGTTTTTTTTTTACAAAAGGGCATATTAGGCAGTGACATTAATGATAAAATATAGAAATCACATGCATTATAGAAATGCACACTTGAAACCTATATAATTTTACTAACCATTGTCACCCCAATAAGTTTAATTTAAAGAAAATCAGATGGATATACATAGCTTGTTAAATGAGTATACTGAATTATAAAATTAAACTCCCTGAAATTGCACTTTCATTTCGTGGACTATGATTCTATTATATTTATATGTATCAATAGAATACCTGAAAGATCCTTATTTAGTCCAGGTCTTCATAGTTGATCAGCTTTCCCAGTTATAGGTTGGTTACTAAAAATGGATTATGATAGAAAATAAAATTATCTCATAATAGCAGCCTTAAAGTCTGGTATATAGTTGTTGGCTTTGAGAAAGAAATAATGCTGAAATGTCATATAAAGGTGTTACATAGTAGTTAGATGCAATTAATTCAAATTGCCTAACATATTTTTCTAATTCAAATACAATATAGAGACAAGACTTAATCAGTACAAAATTATCTATTTTTCAAACAAAATTAAAGTCATCATATAGTGTCACTTAGGGTAACTTTCTTAATTTCTCTAGGCCTGAAATCCTTTCTCTCTAAAATAATGGGTTTACATAGTTTCTCTTAAAAAAAAATTATTGACATATATTTCATTCTACACAATCACATACTGTATAATGTGCTAATAGAAAAACAAGAAAAACAAAATGAAGCAGAAAGATGTCATAGTTTCTGCCTTAAATCTGCCCTAAACAGATTTTTTTTTATTTTAAGTTACTCCATGGGTCAATAAGAAAGTTTTATAGCAACACTGCTCATATCGAATGAAACAAATACAAAGAGAACTCTCATTTCTTTAGATAGTCCTCAAAAACTATCACCAAAGAACAAAAAATTATGCCACCCTGTTGCCACGCAGCAGCCTACCCATCTGTCCCTTGGTACCTACTCCTAAAAAAAGGAGAGTCTGTGAGATGGGTCCTTTCATGGACTTTGCTTCACCTTTGCGCTTACACCTTATGTCTCCCTGTTTGGCTCCAAAGGACGGCTGGTTAGTCAATGATGGGTAAGATTCCTTAAAGAAGGAACAACCTAAGCCAGGCACAGTTGCATAGGGGACATCTGGAGAACTCACGGGGTTGATAGAGGTGGGTACAGACCCCCACCTTTCCCCGTCTAATGGAGCCCCGTCTGTGGCTACATTCCTACCCACATCCTGCTTGGGAAGAGATTCAATGATGTGATAACATCAGCTCTCCATCTATTCATATGCATAAAGGTTTTGTCCCTTGGGGAGGTACATATATCCTGAAACTTACAGTTCCACTGCCTGCAGGCAAGCGTGATTGGTTTGAATCAATTTCCTGTTATAATGTATAAAATTCACAGATCTTGAGATTAAAAAGCTTTACTTTCTCATTTGTTAATCAATAAAAGCTATGTGCTGGCCCGATTTGGGGCTCACTCCTTGAGGCTGGAGTTCCTTGACCCACTTGCACTCTATTCTTGGCTACAGTCTTTCTTAACCCTGTGCCACCCTTCTCACTCCCCACAGCTCTTGTTGCGCTGGACGCAACATCACCCTACATCAGTTTTAAGAAATTATTAATATACATTCCAAAAAAGGCTGAAGTTGATGATGATAAACATTTAAAAGTGTACTTATATTAATATTTTGAGAGATGATCTAATGTCTGACATTATATCATATCTTTCCTTCTCTAAGATTCTAAATTTGAATAATAATGTCTTGAAAAGAAAAACATTATATAGCATAATCATATAGGCTAAAATTTTTAGAGATATTTGAGGCACTAACTTGAGAAGTTAAGATAGGCTTACAGAAAAACATCACAGGGTTTAATTGATTTATTTGATAGTATAACAAAGATTAATGACAGCTCATCCTCATTGTTCTTGAAATACTTTAATATTATAGTTACATTTGAAAATTTCTTCAATTTGTTTCTTAGATTTTCTTGCTCTATGTATTTTTATATGTAAGATAGTTTCTCTTGAATGCACACACTAAATGAGCTCTTTATGGAAAGCTACAATCCTCTTCATTGAATGATCTAAGACTATGTATTTAGTTCCCATAGATTCTCATTTTCCCCTTTTAGCAGCTGAAATAAGATTGAGCATAATGCACCTGGATGAATTCATTGACTGCCTTACTCTACACTGTAACTCTTGGGACGGCCAGATAAATTCAAAATGAATTTGAGTCTACGGGAGAGACTCAAAGTTTCAATAAAACAAAGCAAAACAAAACAAACAATAAAACAGAACGTAAAAATGTCACTTAAGACAGAGCCCCTACCTAAAAGAGATGGACCACACATGCTTCCATTCAGTTTTGCCTCTTGGGACCTTCTGGATGGCAATAGATTATCTTCCTTCACGATCTGTGAGAGATTGGCTCCCTACCTGAACTCCTGTCTCATGTGCCAAGATGTTGACTACAAATGTCAGTTTTTTGTTGTTTTTGTTTTGTTTTGTTTTTTTCCTTCATGATTTGGAATCTTCTTTTTAAACTATATTGAAAAAGTAATATGCTGGAGGTTTTATAAAGACTGACAAGTATACAAGTATTCACTTGGTATGACTTTAAGCAAATTATGATATAAAGCAATATATATTTAAGATAAACACATATATGCTAGAACTCTATGTTTGAATATGTAGAACCACTTAGTGTATTAGCAATTTACTTCTGCTTATTTGCACCCAAAGTATGCAACCACAGGAAAACATGGAAACTGAGCTGTGGTTGATTGTTTTGATATCAAATAGATGGTAAAAATATGAAACAGATAACAGAGAAAGTCCTTGCAGAACCAGGTTGCATCTAAACCACAGCTGGCAAATATGGGACACCTCTGCTACCATTTCTCCCTTCCTGTATCTGTTGTGGGTGTTGTTAATAAACCCTCTTTATTTCTGAGCCTAGAGTAAGTTTAGAAAAGAGTAAGTTTAGAAAACTTTTTAAGGCAATAAACCACAGGGCTTATAGTTATAGACTACCATTAGTCTATAACATGCTATATAATGGTAGTTATAGACTACCATTAGTCTATAACATACTATGAAACCAATTTTCCCTTCTCTAACTAAAGAAATCAATTAAGATGAAATAAGTTAAGAAATAAGACCAATTATAGTACAACAAAGAATACCAGGATAAAGTGGAAAGAACAGTTCCTACTTTTGGTTTGCCAGTGTTGTGTGTACGAAGTCTGACAATTAAATTCATGAACTCATTCTAGAAAAAGTGCTTCATACCTCATTGCTGAATGTCATTATGGTCACCTTCGAAGTACTCCCCTTGGGAAGCTATGTACTGACGCCAGTGCCTAGTCCACCCTTCAAAGCTATTTTGGAACTCTTTTTCTGGAATGGCCATCAGAGCTGTCATCGTGTTACCCTTGATGTCCTGCATGTCATTGAAATGTCTTCCTTTCAACATTTCCTTTATCTTCGGATAAAAATATAAGTCATTGGGGCCAGATCAGGTGAGTAGGGAGGGTGTTCCAATACAGTTATTTGTTTATAGGCTAAAAACTCCTTCACAGACAGTGCCATGTGAGTTGATGAATTGCCGTGATGCAAGAGCCTTGAATTGTTCAGGTTGTCTAATTTTTTTCACGCAGCCTTTTCAGCACTTCCAAATAGTGAACTTGGTTAACTGTTTGTCCAATTGGTATAAATTCATAATGAATAATCCCTCTGATATCATAAAAGGTTAGCAACATCGTTTTGACTCTTGATTTGGACTGACGGGAGTTTTTTGGTCATAAAGACTTGATTGACTTCCATTGTGCACTTTTACGCTTTGATTCAGTGTTGTATTGATACACCCATGTTTCATAACCGGTGATAACTTGGCCTAAAAGATTGTCTTGCCTCTCCAAAAGGTCTTGGCAAATTTCGACTTTCCTTTGCTTTTGTTCATCACTGAACTCCTTCGGGACCATTTTTGCACACACCTTTCTCATGCCAAGATTTTCTTAACTGTTCTCTATTGATGTTTACTTGGTCTGCTATGCTTCTCACAGTCAGACGACAATTTTGATGCACAATTTGACAAATTTTTGCAATGTTTTCATCAGTTCTCCTCATTACTGGCCATCTCGACTTCTCTTCATCAGTGATGAGCTCTCTTCCCTCAGAAAAATGTTTAATCCATTTGTACACTGTCATTTTCTTCAAGGCATTAACCTTAAAAATTTGGACTAACATGTCCCTGATTTCACTTGCTAAGTTTAACAAGATATTTAATGTTTGTTCATTGCTCTCATTCAAGCTCAGTCATTCTCGCGACAGCACACAAAAACAAGCAACAACAATAATGAACACCACTCAGCAAGACACAGCCACATGTTGACATGAACACAGCTGTGAGACACTGACATAGCAAGGTTATGAAACCTTACGGAACTGTGTGTACAGGGCTGCAAACGTAATCACATGGTGCAAGTTCTAGAACTTAATTTTCAGACCTTGTATGGGTATGTAAAGAGGTAAGGTAAATGCAGAAAGGTTTTCCTGACCCTAAAAGCATTATAAGTGATTCTTATTCCATGTAAAAGTTGAAACCAAGTGTATTTCCAAAGTTAAATTACTATTAAAAGGAGATTTTCTACCACACTTGACTCCAAATAATTCTGAAATGGTTGAATAGGTAAATTTAATGAGAAACTAAGTAAGTTGAGACTAAATTTTAACAAAAACTTACAAGAAAGGTGATATAAATAAGCAAATATATCAGACAGAAAAAGTCGAGAACCATATAACTTCACTCATACGTGGGATATAAAACTGAAAGCAACAAAAGAACAAGACAGACAAACAAAGAAAGAAAAACTCATAGACACAACAACAGTTTAGTGGTTACCAGAGGGTATGGGGGGAGGGGACTTGGTAGAAGAGGGTAAAGGTCAAATATATGGTGATGGTAGGAGAACTGACTCTGGGTGGTGAACACAGATACAATATATAGATGATGTATTAGAGAATTGTACACTTAAAACCTATATAATGTTATTAATGAATGTCCCCCTAATAAATTTAGTAAGTTAAACAAATAAATAAAAACAATCTTGAGAGTATCATGCTAAGTGAAATAAGTCAGACATAAAAAGTCGACAACCATATAATTTCACTCATATGTGGTATATAAAAGTGAAAACAACAGACAAACAAGCAAAAACTCATAGACACAGACAACAGTTTATTGGTTACCAGAGAGTAAGGAAGGAGGGGTGGTACATGAAGGAAAAAGGTCAAATATATGGTGATAGAAGGAGATTTGACTTTGGGATGTGAATACACAATGCAATATATAGATGACGTATTATAGAAATGTACATTTGAAACCTAAATAATTTTATTAACCAATGTCACCTCAATAAATTTAATTTAAAAAACATGAAATAACAAACAAGCAAAAACAACGGGGCTGAGGAAACTGTCACAACCTGGTTCTACAAACTAGCCTTATGATATCAATAGTTCCTTCAGTGACCAGGTACCTTTGTAATAGATGATATCTATTCCTGAAAAATACCTTCATCCTTAGTAGTTTAACAAATTCCTATTTAAATAATAACTTTAGCTCAACTGTCACCTCTTCTATTATCTAATCTGTCACTTGATGACAGGTAGGCATACACTCTCTTTCATTAGGACACATTGCATTGCATTTGTGCCCTGTTTTTGAACACACACATTATATTTTAAACACTGTGAGACCCAACATATTTTGTCATTTTTCTTTATATTTTCCATGCATGACATGAGAACTGTTAAATAAACTATATTTGTATTTGTGTATGTATAAAAAAAATGAGTGATAAAATACACTAGGTGATACCACTACAAGACAACTTCTATGATTATAAGTTATATCAGGTCTTTATTTTATGTAACTTTTAGAAAATCTATGTATGTGGGCTAATTTGCCGGTTGACTGTCTTGCTATATAATGCTTTGGAACATGGCCATGCCCATTCACTTAGAAATTGTTTATTGCTGCTTTCACGCTACAATAGTAGAGTTGAGTAGTTGCAACAAAGACCACACAGCCTACAAAGCTGAAGATATTTACTATCTAGCCCCCTGGAAGAAAAATTTGCTGAGCTCCTTTCAATATAAACATGTCACAGAGGTGTAATTACATTAGGATATGAGTGAAATAGGACATTTGTCAAGAAGATAAGTTTGAAGAGCAAACTCACTGCTTTTTTCTCACCTTATATTCCATTTTTATTGGGGAGGTTTTACAGTTTTTTTGTCCTTTATCCCAAGCCATCTCTTCATGATTCACTGCCTCAAATTACATAAAGTGCAGTTATTAAGGCCCTTGTGTTTCTAGGTTCTAGATCTTTCTCTGAGCCTTATTATCAGAATGATCATTAGTAAACTAGTTCTTTTTGGATGTCACTTTCCACGCCTGAAAATGAGAGGTTTAGATGGCATAATCGTATGCCTTCTTCCAGACCAGCCTGACTTCCTGAGTGTGTGACCTGTGCAGTCACACAGTTTCATTAAAATGTTTACTAACATTGTCTCCCAGGCTGGAACAATTTTTGTTTTATACCTGGGCTCCTAGAGATATCAGAGCATTGGGAAATAGATGAAGCTAAAGTGTTGCTGTCTTTCTACCACTCAACTTCTTTCCATTGTCAGTGTTTCTTCTCCAGACCATCTCCCTTGGTGCCCAGTGTACCTATATGTTCTGAGATCTCATCATCCATGGACCAGAGGCGGTTGAATGTTCTTTCCATCCCAGTAATATTTGCATCTTAAACACACTTGAAAATTAGAAAATATTTAGCAAAAGAGATATGACATATACAGAGATCTAGTTCTCTGATTTTATACATGAAGAAACTGAGAACCAGTGAAGTCCTGTGGCTTGCCCAAAATAAAGACAAAGCCCAGACCAGAGCAGGGGATCGGAATATCTCTCATTTGTTTATTTCAGCACTTCAAGGGAGGGGAAAGGCATTTCCAAATTTTTCTACAAAGTCCTCTTTGTAGGAAAGTATCCCTGGTTACTTTAATAATTCAAGAGAGGTGCAATGTTTTTCAAGTTTTTCAGTAAAGCACTGTCAATTGTAGCTTGATGTACAATTAGCACTACTTGAGGGTTTCAATTTAAATAATAATAGCAATCCCAATGATACACATACTAATGGTTTATTTATTGTGTAACTACTATGTATCAAGCATTGTGCTCAGTACTTTACATGCATTACTCATATGCCCCTATACTAGCCCTGCTGTAAGACTTCTCATAAGTTACTTAACCTCTTTGCATCTCAGTTTCCTCATATGTAAATTGGTAAAGTACAGGGGGAACATAAAGTGGAAACAAAGCATGGGAAGAGTTCTGGATGATTTTTCGCTACATAAAAGTTACACCAAATGTAGAAATGTAAAATGTAAAATAACAAATATTGGGGTCATAATTTTGTGGTTCAGGAATTCAGGAAGGGTGCAGGGCACTAGGCATGTCTCCTGTGGTTGCATTCAGATGTTGGCTAGAACGGCAGTCCTCTAAGAGCTTGTTTAGACTGGATGCCAAGATGACTCCCTCCCATGGCTGGTTAGTTGAGACTGGCTATTGCTTATGAATTTACCTGGTGATGTTGACAGGAGGACCAACACTGTTTTTTTTTCCCCCCCCCATAATGATCCTGTCTCAGAGAAATCTAGCTTCTTGAACAGCAGCAGTGTTTCCCCGAGCATGGACCTTAAGAGAACAAGGCAGAAGCTGCACAGCCTTTTAAGTCAGAAATACATCTTCCACCACGCTCTAATGTTCAAAGCAGTCGCAAGCTCAGTCAGTGTCAAGGGGATGGGGAGAGACGGCAGTTCTTGAAAGGAGAAACGTCAAAGGATTTGGGGGTCATAATTTAAAATCACCACATGGTCCCTGGTAGAAAACTCATATCAATCATACAGGGACAAAATGTTGATGACATTTAAATAGCAGACTGTGGCGTCCTCTCCAAGGCTATCCTGTCTTCTTTTTTGCTTCTTTCAATCTTTAACTTAAAAACCTTAAGAGTAATCATCCAAATTCCCTCTTTGTAAGAACCGACATAATGTTTGAGTTCTGCAATACTTATCAATATTTAATCCAATTTGTGACACATGTAGAAAATGAAAAATGCAGTATAAGAAATTCCCATTAATTGCTTTTTGCAAAAAGAGGAGGAAAGACTATATTAAGTGAATTTCACTTAATTCCTAGTCTTTGCTTAATTACATTAATGACAAAGTATGCTAGTAGACAGAGGAAAGACTAGTTGACAAATTTACAATAAAATTTGTAATCTGTAACTTGGTATATGTTACAGTAGAAGCACAACCTTTATAAAAGTTATGGCTTGATTCCATGTACACAGATTTGAGCTCCCATTTGTTACTTTTTATAGATTTTCATGTCAATCTATACTTATGGATATATGGCTCTTGGTTGGAGTAGTTGTTCTGTGAATGTGAGTAGACACATTTTAATATTGGCAGGTGACCAATATTAAAAACAAAACAAAACAAAACAAAACAAACAAACAAACAAAAAAAACACCAAGTCCATATTAATCAAACAACCTGTCAATAAACTAGTATTTATTAACCTGCTTTGAACAGAATACTACTATTTGGAGACAACAGGGCTATGAAAGTCACTAAAGAGTCTTCTCCCTTGAGTAGCTTCCATACTAGTTTTGTGGAAGGAACTATAACGATAATTAAGAATATATACAGAAGGGTTAAAGTAAGAGACATAGGAAATAATTTCTCCAGTTGATCAGTGGAGAGAAAGAATCTTGTCGGCCAAATCTGTGACAAGGGCTTATTTAATTTCCTGGCATCACACGTGGCAAATGTGCAGACACATTTTCAGAGAGCTACATAGACTCCTTTACTTTTATGTGGAGAAGCTCTACGTTAACTTGTGACACAGGGCAGGTATTAAAATAGAGACATCTCTTCCATGATATAGCCAGGGCTTAAGAACTGATCTGGGAGGTTTATGTGACCTTTACGAGAAGCATATTCACCACAGCCTAGCTTTTGCTTGGTGGTTGTGGGAGTGTATTGAAGACAAAGGCCAGTTCACCTAGCTGAATTTCAGAATGTTCCATTTGCCTTATGACATACGTTTGCATTAGGTCTAGCACAAAGAAATAGCAGTGTTGCGATGCCTCTGGTTTTACAAAAATCTCAATCTCATCACATTAATAAACTTGACGCTCATAATAGCCAGTTATGACAATCAGTGACCCTTTTCAATGCACTATCAATTTTAGAAAATATTCTGACATAGAGAATAGCCATGGATTTTGTATGTATCTAAGTGTATGAATATTCATATTGCCACTGATACCGTGATCTCTGAATACACATTGGGTGGTATGCTTTTCTCTGAGTCCTGGGATTTCCCTGACACTTTTTGCTATGTTTACTTTTCACCTTGCTCTTCTGCAGTCTAAATATCTGCTATATCTTCCCTCAATCATGCAGTATCGATTTTTATTTCACCTTAAATTTTTATTTTATTTTTATTAAGGCTGGGTCCTAAAATGAAAAGAACATGAGGAGCAGAGCCACGGCCTGGAGCAGAAGCACAGCAAATATGTTGCCTACATATGGCACGAGAGAGGGATATTGGGTGAGAAAATATACTCAGACTTCTTTTTTTACTGCAGCAAAGATGACTAAAGAAACTGGATGAACTATTTGCCACATGAAGTTAACTTGAGCAGTGAACTGGTAAACAGAAGCTTGAGTGTTTTCCCTTCATTGTTCTAAGTGGTGAATGGGGATTGGGTACAGATTTATCTCACTTTTTATGCCAGCTACATTATTATTTCTATACTGTAGTTTTAGAATAAGCTCATCAAGTTAATGAACTTTGACTAGGACCATATGAATGAACTTTACAGTTATTGGAAGAAACAACATACTTTGTGTGCTTTGATGGGTCTGGGATTTTTGTGTTTTGTAACTTAGCTAAGATTTCAGGTATTATATTGTGCAGTTCTAGAATTTCCACTTTCAATAGCTTTTTTTGCTCTGCTAAGATTTCCCGTATTTTCATTTATTGCAAACATATTTCCTATTATGATATTGAGCATAGTTATAGCAGATGCTTTAAAAATCCTTGTTAGCTTATTCTAACATTAAGGTTATTGAAAGGTTGGTCTCTGTTGATTGTCTGTTCTCTTGAGAATAGGCTACACTTTCATGATTTTTTCCCTATATGTTGAGTGGCTTTGTATGGTATCTTGGACATTGTACATAATCTATAGAAAATCTGGATTCTGTTGGTATTCTCAAGAATATTCATTTTTCAAGACGGCTGAAGTCAGAGTACAAAACTTGTCCTCCTGTGATGAGTGGCAGTTCAGATTTCTTTCTTTTTTTTTTAAATATTTTCATTAGGTTTTTTAAAAATTTGATTTTTCAGTTATACTTGACAGGCAATTTTATATTAGTTTCAGGTGAACAACATAGTGATTAGACATTTATATACCTTACTAAGTGATCACCCTGATAAGTCTACTACCCACCTGGCACCACACAATTATTACAATATTATTGACTACATTCCCTATGCTCTGTCATATTCCTTGACTATTTCTTTTTTTAGGGCTGCTTGATTGTCAGCATTACTAATGCATGATCCAGGGCTAAGTAGGACTTGCACACAGGACTTATTGCCCTCATTCTCTGGCTTTCACATTTCTGGGATTTCCCCTTTCTGATATTTCCCCTTGATTTTCCTACAGCTGTAGTTGTTCTAAATTCTGTCCCTTGGTTCCTCAAACCAGCTTGACTGTGGGCTACCCATTAGTATTAAACGCCTTGAATGGTGAAGACTTGGGCCTTCTCTCAAGCTAGAGGTTATCAAAAAAAAATGAGAAACTCAGTGCCATTCTCTCCTTTGAAGAGTTAACTCTCTTCTAGTTACTTTTCTTTCTTTCTTTTTTCCTTTTCTTTCTTTCGTTTTTTGTTTTTTATTCTCTGGTGCCTTCAAGTAGGTCTTCTGTCCCTCAAATTTCAGTTGTTATCTTCAGACAATTTGTTTTAATAGGAGTTACTCAGCCAAACCAGAAGCAAAATTTTTAGATAATATTTGAAATGCAGATGGGTTTGTTATCTACAATTAAAATCCATAATTGAATTAAAAGCTTATTTTTAATTATATTGAATACATTATTCCTCATATTCCAATCCTCCCAAACTCTATTGATAGACTCTAAGAGATTATTTTTAAACAAAATACTCTTTATAAACTAATTTCTAGAACATTAATTAAAAGATAATGCTCATAGTTGTAATTTAAATGATTTATGATATGCTTCAGTTGTAATATACTCAGTATAAAAGATTTAAAACCTTTCAAAGTATTATTTTAATTTAATAGGAATGGGATTTGAATTCTTTGTTGGTACCTCTTGATATGGCCATTCCTTATAAGGAATTACATTTTAAAATGACTTAAAAAAATTAGCAAATATATCCACATGTACTAGAAGAAAGTAAAGAGGGAAAAGAAGTACAACATTTTAAAAGTATTTTTCATCGATTAGCATATGTTATATATCATTCACAAATTAAATTCTGATTATTTTATATTAGTTTACTTCTATGTTTTCCATGGTGAGGGGAATGATGCAAGAAAGTTTTATATTTCAGTGTTGGTCACAAATGATCAGACGAGTAGAAGGTTTTAATTCTAAACTTAAATTCTGAAGAACATAGTTACTCTGCTTCTCTTCCAGACTAATAAACTCTTTGCATAAACCAAGCATATTCTGGTGAGTCAATATGACAAATAAATTGAATTCATGCCCAAACTAATAAATTGCATACATTTACCAACAGTGCATGTACTGTTTCATTTCTCTTGATACATAATCACTATAAATACAAGCTATTTGCAATACAAAGCATAAGTTATCTAGAAAACCATTACTTATTTACACTGATATCATTTATATGAAAAATAGTCTGTACACTTTGAATAGACCAATTTATCCTTATATACCGAAAAGCTAGTCATAAATCCTGTCTGTTTTTGCTTTCATATTAAATCTTGTATTTCTTGTACTCCCTAATTTGAATCAGGTTTCATTCAGAAAAATTATTTTGTGGCATATATCATCATCTTATTTACTATACTGGAGACATAAAATAAAACATGATTGTGTCCTTGAATCAGCAAATATCACATAAAACCAATATAAAAAGAGTCACCAACAATACTTTTCCTATTTTTTATTTATTTATGAGATCTCATTAAAGTATATGAATATTCATTAATATGTTAAACTTTTGTAAAAGTCATATTATGTATCATTTAGCTGTGGGGGTACTTTTTAGTATGTTTAGGTTTGAAGTCAATTTTGGTAAGATTTTCTTCTTTAAAATGAGAGAGACGCCCATGGACAACAGATCGTCCTGCTTCCTGATTTTAGATAAGGCACTGGTGGATAGTTTGCTACATTTTACTGAGAGCATTCCTAACTAAAATATTAAGCATATGCAACAATGCTTTTTAGATATTAGGAAAGAGGCATCGGCGGGACTGTGATCCAGATAGTTAATAACAACCACAATAAAACAAAAACACAACGGGAGTTACAGCTTGAAGGCAGGTTTTAGATCAGAGCAGAAAGAAGGGAAATCCAAAGATAAGCCAGGCATCTCAGCTGAAAACCAGAAGTCAGAATTTGTGGAGGCCAATGCCTAGAATTTGTGGGGTGGAGTATCAGAATATGAGGGGCCCTAGTCCTATAAATTGCATCCTAGACTCTCATGTAATTTTCATTCCCTGGGAGTGAACAGCAAGCAGCATTAGAGAGTTTAAAAGCCATGTTGTGTTCCGTAAAGAAGGTATCAGTGGATACTATCAAGGGAAGAATATAGATTTTTTTTTCTCCCATTTTTCTTTTGGAGACAATACAGACACGGCAGTTTTGTGAGACAAAACAGATAGTGAACCTCACTGCACCCCTCCACCACCTTTGTAAGGACTGAAACTGAATTTCAAGTAAGCTTATGATGGAGGCTAAGAGCAGTATTTAATTCAAAAACAATAAAATAAAGAAATGTAAATCCCTCATAATTTTTTATTTTCAAGAAAGACATCACTGCTCTTAATTTGGGCAATTGTGGATGCACACAATACAAGTTAATTGTGACAGCAGTACATAGGATATTAGGAAATTTGGGAGCATGATGGAGGGAAAAAATGAATAGAGGTGTAGAGCAAATACCCAACAAAGAACAATTAAGAAATAGTACTTAGATAGATTAAAATAGTTAGATTAGGAGGTGTAGAGCAAATACCCAACAAAGAACAATTAAGAAATAGTACTTAGATAGATTAAAATAGTTAGATTAGGAGGTTAAGACTGAAGAAAATAGCTTTATAAATACATTAAATCCAGATTGTGAAGATTAGAATGCATAAGGTTTTGAGTGGGCAGTATGGAGCCATTGAAGCTTTTGAGTCTAAAGAGAGTAGATAGCATCATGAAAACAAAATTTTACAAAGATTTTCCTTATGTGGGACTGACTATAGTGAAAATCATCATGAGGAGAAATTAGAAATGAGGAGTTCAGAGATACTTTCTATCTGTGATTACCAGAACCCAAGTTAGCATGAATATATGGAATATGGAAATGTTGTCCGTGTCTATGAGAAATATTTAGGAGATTTTTTTGACAATGTATTTGACAGAATTTAGTGAATTAATTGACTTAGAGGTGAGACGGGGTTGATAATAACATGGTCAGGCATTCTGAGCCCAGAACATCAATAGTCATGCTACTAACAAAATTAAAGCTGCCAAAAATTGAATCAGAATGGAAGCCACGCTACCATAGCTTTCAATCACATCACTAATTCTTAATAAAAAAATAAACTAAGGTAAACAATACTTAGGAAATGTATAACTGATTCTATTATAAAGAGACTAGCATTTTATAAAATTGGGAGCATGTATATTTAAAACATTACAGACAATTATATATTTGTATATATGTATATATGTGCATATATATATATATATATATAATATATATAGTGTGCGTGTGTATATATACAAACTATATAAACAAATTTTTATTTGCATATATATATATATATATATATATATATATATATGTATACACACATATATACACATATATGCAAATAAAAAAAATGCATTAGTGCTAGAAGAGGCCTGGGTATGTAATATATATTTTGATAGAAGCAAAAATTCCTAGATGTTTCTAATGCATAGCAATGGCTCAAGAACTATTTCCTAAATTATCTTACTGTTCACAAAAGATAAATCAGAGGCAAAATATAAATAATAATATTGCCACTTGCCTATAATTTTCTTTAAATATAAATTCTTTGATAATAAAGATGAATATAAACTTCTACGTGGTATCATTAGTAGAGCATTTGTGAATTATCAAAATGATCCCTCTGCTGAGTGAACATGAAACAGTCTACTTGTTGTCTTACAAGCCAGTTCCAATCTATATGTAACATGTTTTATTGTAACTCTACCTATTGATTTTGTTTTTAAATAGTGACCTCTTGCAGGTAGATTCAGTGAGAGACTTGAGAACAAATATATCAGGCAGTTATTTATAATAATAGTACCATATTATTTCTAATAATTGAGAGTATCCTAATCACATATTATATGATAATAAATTATTCAGTCAGGTTCAGCACTTAAAAATTGCGGAGACACAGTTAACTGTGAAAAATAAAATTGGAGATTGTAATATGTAAATTACAAAAAGAAAATAATCAAAATACCTGTGATGTTACAAAATACTGGTAATAATTTTAATTTTCTCATTAAAAAAAAGGTTGTTTTTTATTTTTCATTAGTAATTTCTATATATATACATATATATATGCATACAATTCATAATTTATTGGACTGATATTGTTTAATAAAGTTATATAGGTTTCAAGTATACATTTCTATAATACATCACCTGGATACTGCATAATATGTTCACCACCCAGAGTCAGTTCTCCTTCCACCACCATATATTTGACCTCCTTTACCCTCTTCGACCATCCCCCCATCCCCCTTACCCTGTGGTAACCACTAAACTGTTGTCTATGTCTATGAGTTTTTGTTTGTTTATTTGTTTGTTGCTTTCAGTTTATATCCCATATATGAGTGATGTCATATGGTTCTCCACTTTTTCTGACTTATTTCACTTAGCATGATAAAGAAGTTGATTTTACATTAACTATGACAAAAGTAGGTCAAATGGAAGGAAATAAACATAATTGCTTCCAAGTACTAAAGAGGACCAGAGACTAAAGAGGAGGAGGGAAAGAAAAGGACACAACTCACTATTTGGGTAAAAAACAAAAAGCGAAGAAATTTGACTTTATCAAAAGTAAAAGTAATTGCAAATGATAAGATTTCTTTCTTCTTTATGGCTGCGTAATACTCCATTGTATAAATGTACCACAGCTTCTTAATCCAGTCATCTACCGATGGGCATTTCGGTTGTTTCCATGTCTTGGCTATTGTGTAAAGTGCTGCAATAAACATAGGAGTGCATACAGATTTTTGAATTGGAGTTTTGGATTTCTCCGGGTAGATGCCTAGGAGTGGAATTACTGGATCATAGGGTAGTTCCATTTTCAGATTCCTGAGATACCTGTTAAGTGAAATAAGTCAGAAAGAGAAAGACAAGTACCATATGATCTCACTTATATGCGGAATCTAAAGAAAAGAATAAGTGAATGAACTAATCAGAAACAGTTTTGGGGATAAAAAGGAAAAAACTGAGAGTTGTTAGATGGGCGGGGGCTGGGGGGAGGTGGGGATAAGGGGAAAGGTGAAGGGAATAGGAAGTAGCTGGTAACCACAAGATGGCCTCAGGGTTTTTGAAAATTAATTTGGGGAACGTAATCAATAATGTTGTAAAGATTTTGTTGGGTATTCGATGGACATGCGTCCTATTTGGAAGACCACCTCAGGGAGACTGTAGATGCCTGATCATGGCATTGTACACCAGAAGCTAAACATTAATGAATGCCAACTATAATTTTATATATATATAATGTGATGGCGGGGTGTGAGGTCAGAGGGATAATGGATGGGGGAAGGGGGTTCACAGTGTGAGGGATATAAATGATGAACGTCTAAGTATTACCTTGTCTTGTACACCTGAAACTAATAAATTAAAAAAAAAACAAAAGCCATCATAAGATCTGATAGTATAAACCTAAAAAAAAAAAAAAGTAAAAGTAATTGAAATCAGGAGAAGAAAAACAGAGTTTCTAATGTTTTCATTTAAATGCCAACTTCATATTCTTATATCACTTAAAAAAAACAAACAAACCAAAAAATAATAATAGGTTCCCAGTTATAGAAGTATTTCCAAAGTGATAAATTAATATTCCTTTATCTAATGACTTGGAGGTTTTATTCATTTACAACTGCTGTGATTGGCTTACTTTTTAAGAATTCATCTTTATTCAGTAAGTATTTTACAAAATTCCCATGTGAAATCTGGATAATGCTCATAGACATGTAAAATACCTACTCAATAATTCAGACACTTTTGGAAAGAAACATACATGCAAGAGGGGAATAAAGTGCAGCAAGGTATTTCTTAGACACATGCACTTACAATGAACAAATCTTCAGTGAGAAAAGAGGTGTTTTTTTTCACTGTTATATTGCAACACTCTTCACACTGGAGATACTCTAGGCATAATAGGCGATCAGTGAATATTAGGTGAAATAATGAATGAGGGAAAAGAGTGAAGTGGGACTGATAAGGAAGCATTGCTGTTGTAATACAGGTTTTGTAAAACGTATTAGAAATAATAGATTAACCAAGAAATATATACGCATAAAAGGCTATTTGCTCTCATCACTTCCATTTGCATTGTATTTTCAAACCTAGCTAGTGCAATAATGCAAGATAAAAAAGTAAATGTTGTAAGTATTATGATGAAAAAAACCACCAAGTCTTATTTGAAGATGAAATGGTTGCTTACGTAGAAAATCATAAGAAATCTATATAAAACGCCTACTAGATTTGCTCAGTTTTTCAAGTTAATAGAATAAAAATTCATTATACTGAAATCATTATACTGTAAATTGGAAAATGACATTTAAAGAGAACATTTTACAATAGCTTTGTAAAATATTTAGAAATCAATTCAGAGGAAAATGTGCAAAACTTCTATTCTGAAAACCTCAAAACATTAAGAGAGATACATTTTTAAAATACCAAAGATATGAGTAGATATATACTACTATCATGAAATTGAGATCCCAATATTAAGATGTCAATTGTCCCCTTTATAGACCTATGTATTGAACCAAAGCCAATTAAAATCCCAGAAAACAAGATGATTTTAAAATGTATATAGGAAAGGAAGTGACCTAGAATAAGCAAAACAATATTTTAAAAATAACATGAGACAACTTACATCATCTGATTTTAAGACCAAAAAGCAATTAAAATCGAGAGAGCATGGAATTAGTGTAACCAGAAATCTCTAGATCCGTGGAACAGAATAGAAAGTTCAGAAGTAGATTCAAACATATGTGGTCAATACAGTTTCAACAAGGCCATAGAAGTTACGTAAGAAGAAAGAACCAGCTTTCAAGAAACAGAGGGAACAGTTGAATATTTGAGTGAAAAAATGATGAATCCCAGTTTCTACTTTATATCATACAAAAATGTTTTGTTTAGATGAATCAGTGACCTAAATGTGAAGGCTACAGTAATGACTGCAGAAGAAAACATGTGAGCGTATCTTCGTGATCTTCGTATAGTTAAGGACTTTATAAACACAAAGAAAATACATACAAGGGAAAAAATGGCAAATGGAAATTCAACATAATTTAAAATTTACTATTCAATGATACAATTAAGAAAATTAGGCAACCTTGGAGACAGTATAACATAAAGAGATCCTATAACTCAACAGTTAAAAGATTTTAAAAAGTTTAAATGTGCAAATAACTTGAGCAGAGCTTTACAATAGATGCTATGCAAATGGCCAACAAGCACATAAAATGAGCCTTAATATATTTAGTCATCGGGAACATACAAATTATAATTAGAGCGAGGTGCCACTTCCTACCAAAAGGATACCTGAAAATAAACAAAAGAACTAACAACACACAGTGATTGTGGTGGTGTGATTGCTGGTTGGAAGGGAAAAAGTCAAAACTATTCTGAGAAACACAGTAGTTTGGCAATTTCTTATAAAGTTAAGCACAAACCTACAGAAAGGTGAAGTAATTCCCCTCTTATGTATTTACCCAAGACATGCAAACATGTGCTTACCAAAAAAAAAAAAAATCTTTCTAAACGTATATGTGAATGATTATATCAAGTTTCCTCTAAATGGGAACTATGCCAAATGTTCATCACTGGATGAAGAAACTGATTTATTCATACAATGAAGACTGCTAACATATAAGAATAAATGAACCGCTGACACATAGACAATAATACTATACATGAATCTCAAAACCATTATTATAAGTAAAATAATCCTTGCATCAAATTGTACATATTTTACGGTTCAATTAAGACAAGGTTTTTAAACATGCCAAACTGCTATAGTGATAGAAATCCAATCAGTGATTACCATAGTATGTGTGTGTGTGTGTGTGTGTGTGTGTGTGTGTGTGTGTGTGTGTGTGTGTGTGTTAATTTCTTGGAAAGGGACACAAATAACATGCTGTGGTAACAGACTTATATTCTGTTAGGCGTTGCAATACATGGGCATATACCAAAGTATCAAATCTATGTTCATACTAATGGGCCCTTGCATAATCTTAAATTCTTTGCTTAATATAAAAATGGGGTCATATTAAGTGTTTTGGAGCTACCAACAACTTTTGCAAGTAAATATTTAGCTGCTTATACACATAGAGGGTGACAAAATAGTAACTGAGTTGATTTTCCCACTATAATTTCTCAAAAACTGATAGCCATATCTGAACTAGATATAACTACAACAGTGAGTCATTTTGCTGCTCCTATTTTTGTGACATGTGAAAACAGGGCAAGGATGGCTCTTAAAGCTGCAGATTCATAACTAAATAAAACATATGCCATGTAAATATTCAGTTGAAAGTATTTCAGAAATATGCAAGACCAAATAGGAAAAAATTGCCTTAACTTTTTCTAATTTGATGAAAAATTCTGACATCTATACTCAAGAAACTTAATGGACCCTATGCAAAATAAATACAAAAATAATTACACCAAGGCAATTATAGTAGCATGGCTGAGAACACAAGATAAACAGCAAATCTTCAAATCATCCATTGGGGGAATAATAAGTACATTGCATAAAGAAAAAGAGAGATAAGTTTTTGACTTCTCATCAGAAACAAGGGTGATCAAAAAATGATAAACATTTCCAGAATGATGAAAGAAAACAAACAAAAATTACCTAACATACCAGAATGAGCAACAATAATTTAAAATGAGAATTATATATATATATATTTTTTATAAACTAGAGCTGAGAAAATTAATTTTCTTCTGACCTGCAGTTTAAGCAGTAGTGAAGGATATTATTTGTGCTGAAAGGTAATGAATGATACCAGATGGAAGCTCAAATATGCAGATATAACAGAATGAAATGCTTGGTCTTTTTGACTCCATCTTGGTCAAGCCTGCTTTGTTCCCATGGACTTCAGGCTAAAAGCTCCTGCTTTGTCTTGCATACCTACATGCTAATCATTAGAGGAATTCTGCTTATGACTTGGGGAAGTAAGGGGTATATGTATAGTTTATCAGAGATTTGCAGGAACCTCCTGACCAGACTCAATAACTAGCACAATTTTCTCAGATCCCTGCTGGCACCCAGATGTCTGTGGTGGTCAGTCATCTTTTGCTCTTCCCATTTCCCCCTTAAAAGAAGCCTCATAAAAAGCCTCTACTCTGCATTTTCTTAGGCTAGATTTGTGGTACCACTACAGTGCCCATCTTCTTGGCTGGTGCCTTTTCTATCCATAAACCTTTCTTTACTCCAAACTCGGACATTTTGAGTCTTGGCCTTTGAATGCATCAAGCACAAAGGCTTTTGATGGGTTATCATAGAAAAGTATTAACAATATCTAAAAATGGCAAATATTTGTACTAAAAACAATTTGTTTAATCACAGAATTTCCTTAAAATACAACTTGCTGTTTGAAGGAAAATATGTGACCAAACAGTGCTATTTCTACAATGTTTCCATCATCCAAACACAAACTCTGCAATCATTAAGCAGTAAGTCCCAGTTCCCTCCTGCCCCCAGCCCCTCATAATATACAATCTACTTTCTGTCTCTGAATTTTCTTGTCCCAGATATTTCATATAAGTGGAATTATGCAACATTTGTCCTTTTGCATATGGGTTTTTTCATGTAGCATAATGTTTTCAAAGTTCATTTATGTTGTAACATGTATCAGAACTCCTTGCTTTCTCATGGCTGAATAATATTCCATCCTATGTATACACCACATTTTGTTTATGCTTTCATCTGTTTATGAACCCTTGGTTTGCTTCATTTTTTGACTATGGTGAATAATGTTGCCTTGAACATTGTTGCACAGCATATGTTTGACTTTCTGCTTTCAATTTCATGGGCTGTATACCTAGGAGTGGAATTGGTGGGACATGTGATTATTCTATTTTAGCTCTTTGAGTAATTGCCAAATTTTCCACCATACCTGCATTATTTTACCTTCCTCAATGTTGAAGGGCTCCAATCTCCCTATATATTCTCTAATGCCTATTTTCCATTTTTTAAAAATTATAGCCATCCGACTAGGGGTAAAGTGATATTTCATTGTGGTTTTGATTTGCATTTCCCTAATGACTAATGATGTTGAGCATCTTTTCATGTTTATTGGCCATTTTTATAAGTACTTTGGAGAAATTATATGAGGTCTTTAATTCAGGTAGGAGTGAAAGATTTAACAACCACTGCACAAAGGATGAGGGATCAGATATGATATTTTGCCACGTATTTTGCCATGTGTAATGTGCCCCCATGTATAATGTGCACCCACATTTTTGGCCTAAATTTTCAGGGAAAAAAATCTTTTGTTTTAATTTTTTAATTCAAAATTTTTAATGCTATATATTTTTTTATTATTAGTTTCAGGTGTAACCTGAAGCGGAAGCTGAATAATAAATAATGAATATCAAATTTTTATTTGTTTACATTTACATTGTTTTTTGTATTATAAAGGTATTTTGCATTTATTTTTTAACATACTATGGTATGAGAAATTTTATGTAACAAATAATTACAAAACACAAGAACAGATACAAGGTACAAGAAATTTTATGTACTGGTAACAAATTTATGATAGAAGGCCAAGAGCTCTTTGTAGTTGCAAGTTTATCAAAATTTCAACAAAATCTATTATTGTATTCCAGCGTGTGATTTTGTATACGGATATCATTATTGATTTCTAGAGTTATACTTTTAACTCATAAGCATAAATAAAAGAATTAAAAACATTTATTTAGATACAGAATTAGTATTACCCATGTATCATGTGCATCTTTACTTTTCCCTTACAAATTTGGGATAAAAAGCGCATATTATACATGGCAAATATAGTAATTAGAATTATACTGTTGTAAGTTTATACCATGTGTGAAGTGAGAAATGGATAGTGAGAAGTTGTGTGAATATTGGTTGTGAAGTATGTAAAGTTAATGTAATATTAACTTTAAGTAGTCTGTTAAGTTAAAGATTTATATTTTAAGTTCAAGAACATCAACCACAAATTAATGAAAACAGGTATATATAGCTAAAAAGCATTTAGAAGAAACACAAAACATCATTAGAAGTATTTTACTAACCAAAAGTTAAGAATAAAGGGAGCAACAGATGAATGAAATCAGAGAGAATAATATTAAAAACAAATAGCAAGATGATATACTTAAATCCATCCATGTAAATAACTATATTAAATTTAAGTAGATTAAACATAATAATCCACAATCAAAATATCAGACTATATAAAACACAACTATATTCTGACAAAGACAAATTTTATATTAAAAACCATAAAATTTGAAGGTGAAAAATAGAAAATTACATGCAATGAAATAGGAAGCATAAGAAACCTGAGAAATCTATATTCATATTGGGTAAAACAGAATTCAAGAGGAAAGTTAGTAGCTGATATAAAGTGAGAAACTTTATAATAATAAAAGGATGAGTTCATCAGGAATACATACTAACCTAGGTGCATATACAATTAATAATAGAACTTCAAAATCATGAAAACGTAAAAGTAAGTAAAGGCAAAATCTAAAACATCCAAAACAGACAAACAAACAAACAAACAAAAAACCCAAATCACTTATGGTTATTTTAACTTCCCACTCTCAGTATTTGATTGAATAAGTAGACCACAAAGTCATTAAAAATATAGAAGATTTGAACAATTCTACTAACCAACTTGACCTACTAGACATGTATAAATGTCTAATCCACCACTGAAGAATAAACATTTGTTTTAACCACACACGGAATGTTTACCAAAATGAACAGTATATGGGGGCATAAAATAAGCCTCAAATTTTAAGAGATTAAATTCTGATACCATGTCTTCCATGACAACAATGGGAATGCAGAATTATATATAAATTACCTTTCATACTCTTTGAATTCCAATGAATGTCATGGCTGTTTGCATAATTCTGACCATGTCTCTAAGAAACACACTCAAACTATATGATGTACAAAGCACAGCAAAGGTTTCTGGATTTTTGGCCAATGTTTTACACATATACCATTTTCTTTACTAACAATGTTAACACCATAATCATAAACTTGCCTCAATAATATTAAATTAATGTTTAAACTTGGAAAAATCTTGTTATATTCATTAAAGTCAAAATGTTTGTATTAACAATGTGTTAAAATGAAAAACATTTTCATTAAGTTTTTTTTTTTTCTGGTATATCAAAAGTATGTATGATAAATGTTAGTTTTTCAAAATGACTTTTGTACCTAGTATAATATGTCTGAATTTAGAATATTTACTTTTGAATTTTATTTATTATATTTGTTTCACTTTATTGCCTACTAAGTTTATAACCTTATTTTGGATTATGCATGCTATATAGTGATAAATTGTTTTTAATTTTTTATTGTCTATGCTATATATTTGGCCATTCTAGAACCAAATCTCAGATTAGTATCACTAGTTTAGATATCTACAAATGTGTATAAAATTTTTATTAAAATTCCATTTTTTTTCTGTAAAGGCATATTTTTAGTGCCAAACAGAACATTACATATCACTATTGGCTAAAATCTAAGCAAAATATTATTTTATGACCATCATGCAAATTGCTATATTAGAGTTACTTTGGCTTGTTTATTATTGGTTGTTTGCTACTTATTTAGTACTTTGTATTCTCCATTTTTAGTAAGTGTATGTGTATATCTGTGAATTTGGCCACTTTCTTTGTTCCCTATTATATTTTTGCACACAGGCAAACATTGTTATGAACTTATAAACATATGTTATGGTTTGAACATATTATGTTCAAAAATATAAGAGGATGACGTCTTGAATTGTTTCTATTTATTTTAAAATTCCAGGTTGTTTTTTTCCTGGATTCTGTTTTACTATTTACTATTTGGTTTATTCTGACCTCAGTGAATTGCTGAAGAATTGCTGACGCACTTCTCATGATCTGATGCAGTGTCTATCTATGTGGCAGTGGAAGAACATACGAAACTAAAAGCCATTAAAATGCAGACCTTTAATTTTGGGCTTTCTCTGTATAAGTAGTGGCGTATTCCAAATGATGAGGGCACTCAGATATACCTTAATATAGGAGGTTTGCAAGTGTGTGATTTTGTATGTAAGATACAGAGGTCATTTGAAGTACAGAACTATAGGAAGGGTACTCATTCCACAAGACTAAGTATGATATTGTTTTTTGGACCGAAACATCTGGTGATTATCTGGCTTGTGTTCCCTTTAAAATATTCTTAGACTTCTATTTGCAATAGAGATATTGTTAATATCTGAGTGGCAAAATTCAGCATTGATAAAATGATTATAATAATTAGACAATGGAGAGAGTAGTTATGAATCTAATAGACATTCTCTTCATGAAGATATTGGGACTTCTAGAATACATGGTATATTTTCAGAGCAAATGAATTAATCCTCTATGGTACAAAGGTTCATGACTTACAAGAAGTGAGTAGGATCACTGGAGGGTAAATTGAGGTCAAGCAAATGTAGCAATTGCAGATTCCTCTCCCTCAATAACCCTACAATTGATTATGGGTGTGTGGACTGTTAAATTGGCTGCAAGAGAAAAACTAATATCTCTGAGACAAAAAGAAAAAGATGTTAGCTAATATTATTTTTATTTAAGCGATTTAATTCTACTTGATATTGCAAGATGGAAGTAAACATATGCAGCTGTGTCACTATGACAATGTGATCAAGAGAAGGCAGAAAGGAAAGAACAATGCTCTACATAAAGGTGATCCTTTTTTTCTTACCGGCAGAGTCACGTGCATAATTTAAAAAAGTTATTAAGAAGTGATTCTGTGTATGTATAAGCAGTTTATCCTGAATCATTTAGATTCCAAGAACAGCAAAACAGGTTTGACATTTTTAAATAATATATTGTAGCACAGATGAAAAGGGGCTTTCAAACATGCCCCACTGTAGGCCAGAGCTTCTTACTAGAGAATGAGTCAAAAGAAGCCTCATAAGTGAATCAATGTGAATTCTCTGTGTTCTGCTTAGAAATTTCATTCAAAATTGATGACAAGATTTCTGAACAAGATCTATTTTGGGCTAGCTTTTGTCATAACATTCTCTGACCTCACACGTATGGCTTCTTGACCTATGCTACAGACATCTGAAATTAGAGATGAAATGTTAATGATTGTGCTACACACTGGCTGTCTCTTCACTCAGCAGTGAACCTAAAGGTAACTCCATAAAAAATAGGACTTTCTCTTTGAGAAGCAGCCCTGAAAAGTATAACCTCAGTGTGCATAATCCATTATTAAACTATGACTTGTCTAGTCCTCTGCTTCCTACATTCCTGATGGTAATCAGAAAGATATTAATTACAGTCAAAAGAACATTGATGATTGAGGTTAGCTCATCTTGTGTGAAAAGTGAAAAACTGGTCTTATTTTTTCTCCAACTTACAACTCAACAGAATGTGCAACTCATGTTCATTATCTTGTTTTAATTGTAGAAAGTATTTCTTTTGTATGCTTTGGTCTTTTATTATTTCAGAAATGAAAGTATACGTCATTTATAAATATATTAGAAAAAGTATCGCTGCATTATAGACAATCTGGCACTTACACACACACACACACACACACACACACACACACACACACATAGGCAGTCCAGGACAATCCTTGAATATATGTGATCTCATGGAAAACAGATGAAACATTACTAAATTATTTACTCAAATATCAAAGAACTTTATGTTTTAGATTGAGTCAGATACTCAAATACATCAAAAATAGGTCATTACACATTCAATCAATAAAGATAAGCTCACCTGATTTTAGTTTTATTTTCTTCAATCACTCCTGTGTTCATCTCTTTATGTGAAATCCGAGTGCTAACAGAAGTGGGTGAAAAATATTTTTAATTTTCAGATCATCTTTATAATATTCTAGCCACACACTGGTAACAGAATTCTTCTTACTTTTAGGATCTTGGCATTATGGAACTTTACTATCATGTGCCTCATTTTACTTGTCTTTGTTGTAGCTGCTGACTCTTTTTTTTTTTTTTTTTTTAATCACTGGTACTCTCATCTTCTTGGGGTATTATAACCAAAAGAGCATCCTTGGTTTTCCTCTAGACTTAGACTGTGGCTCATTTTCTTTCAAGATCGTCACTCTCCTGACATTTGAGTTTTTCTTTGAGATTTATTCTCTTTCTTTTCTTATGCCCTTATGCTTATCACTACTTATGCTTCTTGGCCAATTTCAGCCCTTCCATTTTTGAATATTCTTTATACCCTTTGAATCCTAAATCCATCATTGCAACATCCCATTAGCCTTTCCAAAACAATGTTCCTACAATGTTCTTTCTTGATTGGTAATAGCACCAACTGTGCAGTTTCTCAGTCCATTAAACAACACCTATTTGTTATTTCCTTTTACTGAATTTTTATATCTAGCAAACTGATAATTAGGAAAAACATTCACTTAATATTGCCAGAGAATTATTTTCTAATATCAGAATTCATTGGAATTTCAATTCATAAGAAAATGCTAAAATCTATTTTAGTGTAGTTATTTTAAATGAGTTTGAAGACTAATCCATTATTTTGTTAAAGAAAGATAACTGTGTTAAGACAAATATATATGGAATTATGGTAATTCATCACATATGGATTGAATTAAATTTAAGCAAGTTTCAAATAGCAATGGGAAGGAATCTTTCCTAAATTACCTTTTCATCATACATGTAAAATCCACCAATTGTTGAACTTCCACTTGATGAGAATATCCCACTTGTTACTAAAGGGCATTTGGACTCTATAGTTTTACTGGTTGGTTCCATATCTTACATGTCTAAGGATAGAACAATGATTTTGAATGTGTGAAGCAGTGTAGACATAATATGTCTAATGGTAAGGATTATACCTTTTCAGTCTCTTTGTTCTCAGGCTAATCTCTGGGGCTATTGATAAAACTTCTTGTTATGCTTCCCACCCCACATATCCGTTCTGGGTATATTCAAATATATTCTCTCTTTTACAACAGAGATACCTTTTCCTATCCCTGCCTTGCACTGCATCCTGGATGTTTCCTTAATTGTCTTAGGCAGAAATTTCCTGTGATTAATTAATAGTAAGTTAGTCTGTCATAAGAGAAGACTTGTTAGGAAAAATTTTCAAGAAAAATTAGAGAGATAGACATTGATCATGCACTCACAAATGTCTATTTCTTACCTTCCAACCAAAGGTTTTGTCTCAACCAAATCTTAGTCAGGCTTTTCTGCTCAATACAGGTCACTGAACTCTACTTATCCCCCATCCCTGAGCAAGTACTAATAGCAAAGTGTGCCCTTTTGTGATCTTATCCTGAGAATTGACTTACCACAGGAGACATTTTTCCTCTACGGCCCAGATGGCCAGTTTCTCCTCCGTATCCAACTTCCCCATAAAAGTTTCTGTTAAAGCATTGCCTACACCTCCCTATCTATACAAGAAAAGCCTACCTGTTTGATTTTAAGACACTTGCATATTTCTAATGGAGCATTTTCCCTATTAAAAGTCTTACTTTTAAATAAACGTTCTCCTTGTCTAAGTCCAGATTTGTTTTATTAAAGAATATGAAATTTAAAAAAAAATGTAGTAGAAAGAAAAGTATAAATTATATTTAAAATCTAAATAATTTTACTAAAACGGATTTGGAACTTTTACTATAAGTAATAAGCCTTATATAATTCATTCTATCCTCCTAATGAAAACATTTACAAAGGCTTTAAAAAATATTTTAAACAACCTCAAATTTCCAGTGAATATTGAGGATCATTTCATGTTAGGAACAGAGAGATATTCCATTTTCATATTCAGGAAGATGTAGTAATGTAAAGCAATCAATTTTTTTTCTAAAATTCATGAAAATTTCAAAATGCTCTGTGTGTGTGTGTGTGTGTGTGTGTGTGTGTTTGTGTGTGTGAATCCTGATATGCTGATTCTAAAGTTTATATTGAAATGTAAACGGTAAAAAAATACCAAAGACAGTCTTCAAAATGTAAAACATTGAATATTTTGTTTCTCCAACTATCAAGACTTAGCATAAAATTACTAATTCAGACATTGCCCCAAGTGTTGAAAACATGATAAATGAAACAGAAAATAGTGTCCATAATAAAACCCACAGATATATGACACTTGGTTTGTCACAAAAGTTGGTGCTGCATAAGTATGAGAAAACAGGTTTTTTTTCCCAATGAATAATGGAATTGGTAATTGTTTTTTTTTTATATTTAAAAATATTATGACTATATCTCTAACCACATAAAATTATTTCCATATGAATTACTACTCTAATGTGAAAGGTAAACATAAAAAAAAGATTCTGGATAAAAATATAAGGGAATATCTTCATAAGTGAGGGGTAGAAACATGTATCTTTAAACAGATCACAAAATGTACAGATGGAAAATAATGAATAAATTTGACTATATTAAAATTAGAACTTCTGTTAACTAAAGATAGTATTAAATTCAGTCTTCTAAATTGATAAATATATTTGAAACATATACAACTCACAGAGTTTACATCCAGAATACATAAATCATATAATATAGCATCAATATGTAAGACCACCAAATCAATACAAAAGATAGAAATCCTGGAAGAAATATAGTCAAAAGACTTAAGCAGTATTTTCATAAAAGATGAAAGAGGATATCCAAAGAGTCATTAAAAATATGAAAAGTTGTATCACTTCATTCGTAAATAAAAATATGAAAATTAAAACCACAATTGATACCATTATGAATAAAAAAATAGTGGAAACTTTTAAAAAGAAAAGAAAAATAAGACAAATTTTGGTATGTGAACGGGTATGGACTCATAAAAAGTTTGTGGGAGGGTGATTTGCCTAACCACTTTCAATAAGTTTGATCTTATTTACAAAATTTCCCAAGTGATAGGAATGTCCTTATTATTCATGAATCTCTTGGATCATACCTGAGTTTATGCTAATAAACTCATTTATTAGCATAGTTTAGAATGGGACTGGTCACCAGAAAGACCAACGATTTGGTCAGAGGGTTGGGGCTTTGAACAAGCCCAATCTCCAGGGAGGGAAGAAAGGTGGAGATTTTCAATCATGTGGCCACTGATTCAAACAATGATGTCTGCATAACAAAATCCCAAATAAGAAGAATGAATACTAAAGTTCAGTGGGACTTCCTGTTTGGTGAACACATCAGGGTCGTGGGAGGATGATGTATTGTGATTCAATTCGGGGTGGGCATGGAAATTCTATATTTGGGAATCTCCCATAATTTGTCCTATTAATCTCTTCCTTTGACTGATCCTGATTTGTATTCATTACTGTAAAACTGCAATTGTTAAGTATAGAACTTGAGTTCTGTGAGTTTTAGTGAATTTTTGAATCTGAGTGGGTTGTGAAAACCCCTCTGTACTTGTAGCTAGTTGGTCAGAAAAGAAGAAGGCCTTAACCCTGAACTTGTGGGTGACACCTGAAGCAGTGGTACTCTTATTGGATACCATGCCCTTAACAGACAGTGTTTGCATTAACTTCAGATGGTTAGAATCAAAATTGTATTTCAGTATAATGGACATACATCATAATTCTGCAGTTATAGTCCTAGAAAAATGTATTCATGTGTTCGCCAGAAGTAATGTACAAATGTATTGTTAGCAGCAATATTCATAAAGTCAAAATCTGCATAAGCCATGGATCCAACTGTCTATCAGCAATACAACAGATACATGCTTTATGTTTATAAAAGAAATACTGGGCAATGAAAGATAACGAACTATAACTACAACTACATGCAAAAACATGTGGAGCCTTAAAAACATCTTTGAATGACAGGAGCTTATCACAAAAGAATATATGCAGTATTGTAATTTTCTTTATGTATAATACAAATAGAGGTGACACAAAACCATATTGTTTATGAAAACATGTACAGGTTGTTAAAATATATAGAAAAACAGGGAAGTGGTTACCATATATTTTAGAATGGTGATATTTTTAGAGAGGAGAGAGAATGTTATTACTGGGATGGGGCAAACGGAGAATTTAAGATGCTGACGAATATTCCATTTATTGTCCCAGGTAGTGGTTACATGGGTGATCATTTTGTGAAATAATTTTGCTAAGAATCTGCTTTATGCACATTTTTATATGTAGATTATATTTCACTACACAAAAATAAATTAGAACGATTTCATAGTAATGAAAACTTGACAAAGTTTTACCAACTACCTTTGACTTGATTAGATCAATAATGATAATGAAGACATGATGTTTATCACACAAATATTTGCAACTGAAATGACTGAAGCCAGTTATTATACAAAAAAAGAGTTTCCCAATATTATTTTCATGATTTATTTGATAAGCATTCTTTAGAAAAGTTGAATGAGGCTTCAGCCAAGCTTCTTACCAAATATCAATAAAACATTAGGTGACAGTCCACATAAATGAGATTTTAGAAATGTTGGCTTTTCTATTATTATAAGCTGTATGATCTTGTTGCCACTTAAGCTAGAACCCAGAAATTAACTAATGCTATAGAAATCAAACTTAAAATTGCCAAGTAAGTGAATACTGTAAAAATTTATGCCATTTGCAATTAGAGCAAATCAATGTTTTGCTAAATAAAATAGAATAATTTTTAAAATTAAACGTTATTTTTGAGTCAGATATATATTACCACCCATTATGCACTATTATCATAATTTTTAATGAAATACTTAAAACATTCTAGTCAAGGATAGGTTTTGAGCTTATTTGTTTTCATTTCCCCAACCTCTCCAACATTTATTTTTAAAAGTTTTTTCATAACAAAACAATAACATGAATATTGTTGCAAAACATTTATTATTTTCATTTATTTTATAATTATATTATTTAAACTGTTATAAAATGGATGCATTAAAATGACTTTTTACATTCCTAAAGAGAGTAGCAATTCATAAACTACAGCAGTCTTTCAAAAACTTGGTTGCACACATTAATTATGAGATACAAATTCTGCCAGTAGATTGGGGGTGAGGCCCAAGTAACTGTGTTTTTGAGAAGCTGTATGAAAAAATTCATTGTGCAATAAAATTGAGAATCTGTAGAAATTCCTATTTATCGTATTGTTTTATTCTTACAGAGGTGTTTGTAATTATCTCTAGCATGAAATAGTTCGATCCTTATGATACATGATTCCATCTTATTCTTTCTTACTTTTTAGATCATTATAACTTCTTCTAGAATATAGAAAGGAAGATATTGTAATTATTCTTTTTGATTCAAGGATAATGATTTGTTTTATTTCCCAAAGTCTTTACGTGTCTGGGATCAATTGAAAAGTATGGCTGGCTTTCCTAAGATAGATCTACATTTTTATTAAACTATGAACTACTATTTGAACATATGTACCCTTAATTTTAGAATCTTGATCCTCTAATCAATTTGAAACAATTACCCATCCAAGTACAAAGGATAGAAAGCTCCATTCACCTATCTTGGTTTCAATACCATTGTCTGAAAAAGCATGGGACACTCTAGAAAATGCTTTATGTAATAAAATATTTGAGGATATAAAATGCCTCGTTACATATCCCAGTATATTGGGCTGCCTGACAATACAGCTAACCCCATTCCTTTACCTTTTTGTTTTCTATGGTGTTAGAAGAGTAGAGCCTTTTGTAGTCATGTACTGATGGCCTTAGCAGTAATGAAAAGCACGAAGTGCAAGTCAAACCGGCCCACATTCAAATTTACAAGTATACTTGACCTCTTAGAGCCTCATTTTTCTCGTCCTTAAATAAGAAAAATTATGCCTTTCGCATGGAAAATATTGACTGAAGGAGGAACCTATCATATAAGAGGAAGAGAAAGGCATGCAGAGTAGCTAGAAGAAATGGATTATGTTAACTTAATAAACTCAGGAGAGACTGATTTTGAGAATAGCTTTTTAAAAAAGAACAACAACAACAAAAATAACCCGGGGAGAACCATGAAATGTTTTTCATTCCATTAACCAAATAATAAAGGAAGCAAAGATCACAGCAGGAGGAATCTAACCAGGTAGATTCTAATATCACTGTCAAAACTGCCTGCAAATTTGTAATGCAGGTGTCCACGATATATCTGCCTTATGAGAACTTTATACGTCGGGGCGTAACCAATGTCTATCTAGGTCCATCCTGCAGAACCACATAGGGAGGATTTTGCCGCAAAAAGTATTCTCTATATTGTAATATCTGATATTCACTGAACACTTACTCTCAGGTATTTGTACACACAGGTCCATGTCCATGTGTGGACTCATTTAATTCTCATAGTAGCCCTGTCAGATAAGTATACTTATAATCTCCTTCCTGCAGATGGGGACCCTGAGACAAAGAGAGCTTAAGTCAATTGTTTAAGGTCACACAACCTGTATGCAGATACACAAAAGTAAAATTGATGATTATAGAAAATTAAAGGCAATTTTTCTGCATTGTAAGTTTTCTGTAATTTCCTAAGTCATTTACCTTTTGCTTCTCTTAGAAAAAATAAAATCACTAAAGATTATCTCTGTGTGAAACTGAAGCTATCTTTTACAGAAAAAAATATCTTTCATTATTGAATTTTTTAATACTGATATTGTAAAGGTGAATTCTTCATGTGCTGATAGAAAATAGGTTTTTCAGTCAACTTAATAAAAATTACACAAATTGGTAGAAAAAAAATTTAACCAATCATCAACATCATTTTGCCATCTAAATAAATGTAATCTTTGCAATTGATTTTTTTTTTTTTTTTTTGCAAGTAGAAAACACTTTGAACTTCTTGACCCCAACTATTTTGAAGTATCTGGCTTTCCCCGCCTGCCACACCCCCCGTTTCCTTTTTTATTTCCTAACTTTACAGACTAATCTATGATAGGAATCATGATAAACATGTTGATATTTCCTTTGCCCAATTAGCTGAGATTTTTAAAGAATTTTCAATTACTGAAAGCATGTAAAAGAACTAACTTACTGAGCATTTTATTTATAGTTTTTATATATCAGCACATTATAGAAAATCATTACACAGATAAAGACACCCTACAGGTGGGGCCCATCTGTTCAGCCTGATTTTGCAACATGATTCTGAATAAAGCCCAGGCATCTACCCTTTTAATGGCCACTGCTTAAAACAATTACTGCATTTGTATATCACAGACTCTCAGTGTTTTCCTGCCTGGAGTATTGTTTTCTTTTTCTGGCAAAAGACTTGTTTTGCTAGAAAATTTGCCTCCACATACAATGTGTTACTGTGGGCAGGTATTGCCAGTTACCTCTTTGATATGAATTCTAAATGTAAATTTATTCATTAAAATGCCTCCTGTTTGCACTAACCCCCCCCCCAAAAAAAAAAAACACAAAAATAAGGCACATTGTGTTGTGCACTCTTGTCTTGTGAAACAGAATCTAAAGTCAGGATGGATGATTTCCCTCTGCAATCTCTTCCATCTTCTTTAACATGTGGGTTAGAACAACAAACACAAAACAAAATAAAAATGACAAAGAGGTGAAATTAAGAAATCCCTGCTACCTTTATCTCTATTGGAAGACCTACAGTGTTTGGGGAAACTCATGACTTCATAAACAAAATCTTCTAATCGTCTGTCCCTCATCTGTAGTAAGTAAGTCTATGACAACACAACACTTCCCTGTGGTGCAATAAAGTACACTTTAGTGGAGGAGAGAGAGTTACCATGTTTCCCTGAAAGTAAGATCTAACTAGAAAATAAGCCCTAGCATGATTTTCCAGGATGACATCCCCTGAACATAAGCTCTAACATGTCTTTTGAAGCAAACCTTAATATAAGACCCAGTCTTATTTTCGGGAAAACGTGTTATAAAATCATGCTCTGAATGGGTAGACAACTGTTTTACACAGAATACAGTGTTAAGCTTTTCTAGATCAGGGCTTTCTTGATTTGTGATTAATAATGCTATAGGTTCACTTCCCCGCGTCTGAGAACAGTCAGTTCTAAAGAACTTTTTACCTAAAGGGATGAGAATTGTAATCTCTGTTTCTTTCCTGCTTTATGCCTCAATCTCTCTTATAATCCAGACTGTTTCTCCTGGGAGTTCATATAGAGATTTGTTTGAGTCCCTTGCTGTGCCAAGGAACAAACGTTTGTTTTCATATTTCTGATGGTGGAAAGAACATCACCTTCTCTCTCTCTCTCTCTCTCTCTCTCTCTCTCTCTCTCTCTCTCTCTCTCTCTCTCTCTCACACACACACACACACACACACACACACACACACACACACACACACACACCACCACCACCACCACCACCACCATCAACAACAACAACAACAACAACAACAACAACAAAACCTTCTTTTTGAGCTGCCACCTAGCAGGAATTTCAGTGTGACTAAAGTCCCTTTCTTTTTCACCTGCCAGATATATTTTGAGCTTATGGGACTCAGTCAGGGAGATTTGATTTTGAGTGAGATAGTTGAATCTCTGTGGTTAGAGGAGCCGCCTGCCTAGAAACTGTGAAGAACCAGCATTACATGTGGTGATCTTATACCTCAGAATTTGTAAATGGACTTGGCACTCTCCTTGGCAGGTACAAATCTCTCTAAGAACATGCCACTCCACGACTTCTGTCGAACAGTACAGGGCAATGGAAACAGAATGAAGTTTGAAACCACAGAATCCTGTTTGGAATCCTGGGTTTACCAAGTGTTTCCTGTTTGCTTTGCTTTCTGATACACATAAGCCCGTTTTTGCTCATGTGAAAATGAATTTCCATAACTTCTGCAACAGGCTTCCTATTGCCCTCCCACTTCACTTTTAGCCTCCAAACTCCTACTTCTAATGTATTTAGTATAAATTTAGTACATGCACAAACACATGAGATTTTAAACAAATACAAAATTATGATCTTGTTACAGTTAGAGGATTTTTACATTGTTTTCTTTCTCTTTTTTCCCTTTTTCTTCTATGCTTGGTTCTCACATTCAGAGTTTCATTTTTTTTGCCAGTATATTAATTAAACACTTCATATTTTCTAAAATTAAATGAACACGTTTTCAAATTAGGAATTTCTGTTACGTGGTGGCACTATTTCTAAAGTCTCTATTGTATTCTGCTGAGACATGCTATTCCTTTATCAATAACAATACGATACATTCTTATAGCATATCAGTTTAATGAGGGATAACAAATATAACATGGAATTAAGTATTTCATCCAAATTTTTGAAAAATTTATTTTATATTATAATATTATAAAGATATACTTTATTATTATATGTAATTGCATCAAATATACAAAGAAAATTACTGGTGAAATTAAGAAAAATTAACTAAATCATGTGCAAAACTAACATTCTTATCAAGGTCTTTGACAAACTAAATAGACACAAATAAGGATGCTTTGAATTCTGCTTTGAATATATAGTTAAGTTGAAAAATAATGTTTCTTCCACCCCAACGAGAACTAGGTAGGTGACCTACAAAATTACAGTTTATATAGTTTTATTTAAAATCTATAAAAGCTCTAAGAATCTAAGCAAACTTAAATGATTGAAAATCAAGAAAATGATCCCCTTCTAGTAGAGAACAGACCCACTGCTGCATTTTTTCTATATGGAACAGTGAAAATGGAGGAAGATGCCTTACTAGAAATCGGGAGAAAACAGCTGGATTTTTTTTTTTAAACAATTTTTGATAGTTGAGAATGGACTAACGTGAGTGTTTAGATTCTGAGGCCCTCACCCCTCACCAATTTCCCAAAGGCCTCATTAAGTGCTCACTCAGAAAATAAGGGGTCAGCAGGGTAAGCAAGAAAGACCCATCTGAGAACTCCAGGTACTTGAATGGTAGGAAGGGCACAACTATGCCCAAGGGAGAAATCTATCATTTATATAATTCATATAAACATGCATGTACAGAGATAGTTGCCTCCTTCCTTTCCTCCCTCTCTCCCTCCCTTAGAGTGTGTGAGTGTGTGTGCGCACACGCATGTATACATGTATAGGTAGAGAACGAGAAAGTAAAATTGTTCTAATCACAGGCAACCAAATTCTTTACTGCAAAGTCCTATGGGCTCTACAAAAAGTATTTTAATTCTAGAAGTAGTCATTGTTAGTAGTAATATTCTAGTAGTAGAGTTGATAAAGAATTAAGTAAAGTGGCAAGATACAAAGTCAATAACTAAAGTCAAGTGCATTTCTATGTATTGGTAATAAACAAATGGAAAATAATTTTTTTTAAATACCAGTTACAGTTCGCAAAGATAAATTGTATACAAATAAATAAATGAATTTAAAACAGAATTGTGCAAATTCTGTCCTGTGACAACTACAATATATTGGTGAACCTAATTTTAAAATATCTCAAGAGCTGGAGAGACATGTTCCTAAAACAATAGCCTCAATAATGTTAAGTTGTTAGTTTCCTCAAAATTGTACATTAATTGCATGAAATATTAATAAAAACAGAAGCAGACTTTCTTGAAGAAAAAAATGACCCAAAATATATTTGAATATGCAAATACTTGAGAATACACCAAACAATTTTGAAAAAAAAGTTTTAAAGTAAGAAAAATTTTAAAAATATATTCTTGCTAGACTGATTCACTAAGACAATTCATAATAAAGTAATGTTTAGTAAATTGGCATGGGATGGCAGCATACTGTAGCTCCCTTTTATTAAAAAAAAAAAATCACAATTCACACTAACATTGGCTTTAGGAGTAAAGGAGGATAGAGTGTTCAATCACTGTTGCCCAAACTTATTTGACTACAGAACCTCTTTTCTATTCACTTTAACTCCTATTAACAGCTTTCTAAAGTGCAGGTTACTGGAATATTCTTTGAGGAATTCTGCTATATATCTGTGTGACTGGGAAATAACAACATAATCTCTAGGGGAATGTGCATGTTAATATTTTTATAATGGTGAAATAAACAACCAGAGTCTACAATGTTTCTGTGTGTTTTTTTTCCCCCCAGTGCTGTAGTTGCAGTATTTTGACCCCTGTGTATAAGTAGCATTTTATTAAATTTTATGAAACTATGCTTGGCTAAATATTCACTTTTGTCTTAGCAGTGACAAAACTAGACTGAAAAACTTATGGTTCAGTCACAAGTGTTGACCCTCAAGAATTATCTTCATAAAAGAAAGAGTTTTGAAATGTCTAGAAAGAAATACTTTTAAAAAAACTATGGTTAGTGTATTTCTCAATGTCCATTCATTAATGATCTTAATTAATAGAGCAGAAATCTTTGTTACATATAAAGACCACTGTTTTTAATTTTTTATTAAATTTATTGGGGTGACAATGGTTAATAAAATTCTATAGGTTTCAAGTGTACATTTCTACAATACACCATCTATATATTACATTGTGTGTTTACCATCCAGTCAGTTTTCCTTCCATCACCTAATATTTGATACTCCCTTTCCCTTTTCTACCTGCCCCCTCCCCTCTTACCCTCTGGTAACCAATAAACTGTCTGTGTCTATGAGTTTTGTTTTCTTTGTTTGGCGTGTTTGCTTGCTGCTTTCAATTTTACATCCCACATATGAGTGAAGTCATCTAGTTTTCACTTTTTCTGTCTGACTTATTTCATTTAGCATGATAATCTCAAGATCCATCCATCTTGTCACAAAAGGCCATTGTGATAGTTAATTTTATGTGCTAACTTGGTGGCTTTGCCATAGTACCCAGATATTTGGTCAAACACATCTGGATGCTACTATAACGGTATCTTTTAGATGAGATTAACATTCAAGCCAGTAGACTTTGAGTAAAGCAGCTCACCATCCATCGTGTAGGTAGGCTTATCCTTTCAGTAAAAGGCCTTCAAAAAAGGACCTCCCCTGTGGAATAGGGAATTCTCCCAGCAGGCTGCCTTTGAAGTCTAGCTGCAACATTTGCTCTTTCCTGGGTCCCCAGCCTGCCTGACCACCCTGCAGATTTTGGACTTGCCAACCTCCACAGTCACGTGAGCAAATTCTTTAACATCCCTGAATATTTATTTTTATATTTAGCTCACATTCTTCTGATTCCCTAGAAAACTCTGACCACTATAGCCACATAGTTTTAGTCTTATTTCATGTATTTATTATTCCCTCTATTAAATCTCCAAGATGTAGAATTCCTTTCAATGTATTATGTAAAGAAATCCTATTCATCACTCCACTGAAATCGCTTTCTGCATTTGCTCTGAAACCCAAGATGACATATTTCTTATGCACAAATATAGAAAGAGGAGGCATGGATGAAATAATTTTCTAAATGGGACCATTCATAAAAGCTTGTCATTCTGATACTAAGCAATGGATATTTAGGCAAGCAATTGTATTTTGACATTCCTCTGATTTGGATAACAAGTTATCTGTCACCATGAAAGAGAAAGTAGCAGCATATATTAAAGAATTTTTCTTAGGTAATGTAGCGCTTGAAGGCTTTGAGTAAATGTCTTTGATGGATGAGTTCAACATATTGGACATTGTATTATACTCTCTAAGTATCTGTTCAATACTTCCATGATGCACTTTGTCTCATTGCAGTTGGTAAGTAACCCAAAGCTTAGTAACCATTTATTTAGCTAGTTTTTCTGATTCACAAGGTAAGGTTTAAAGCAGAAAGAATGATCACAATCAGTTGCTATTTTATATGTCCTAAACCCTTTAAATTTCAAATACAACATTTTTAAAAAAGATTTTCCTGAGGGGAGAAAGAGTTATTTTTAGTAAAGATTAAAAATTGGTCTGGTGACTTAATTTTGTGACCAAAACAGTGAATCTTGATATAAGAGAAGTACCTCCCTTTTTTTTTTAATGTTATACTTAAAGAATGTAATGACTGTCAAGAAAGTCAAAACCAAAAATTAACTGAAACATGGTTACTTGTATTTGTTTTGTTATAATTCAAGGGACTTTTTTTTTATTAGAGCAAATCGAATGTCACAAGAGCCAAAATATATCTTAATAACTTTCACATATAGTTAGAATGAAGGTCAATTTTATTCCTGGTATTATTAAGCAGAACTCTCTGAAATGGTAAAAAATATACAGTGCTGTTACTACCTTTCATATTTTAATACCACAATTTAAGTACACTCAGCACAGCAAGTCAGTGCCTGCTTTTAGTCTGCAAATGTTTTCTGAATATCAGTAATATTTTCAAAATAATTATTAATAGGAGGTTATTCCTTAGTTGACTGACTTTGAGCTTAATTTTTTAAATTCAAATTTATTGAGATGACAGTGGTCAACAAAACTACATAGGTTTCAGGTGCATAATTCCATAACACATCATCTATATATCACACTGTGTGTTCACCACACAGAGTCAGTTCTCCTTCCATCACCATATACTTGACCCTCTTTACTCTCTACTAATATCCTTCCCTTCCCCTTTCCCCTCTGATAACCACTAAACTGTGGTCTGTGTCTATGAGTTTTTGTTTCTTTATTTGCTTGTCTCGTTCCTTTGTTGCCTTCAGTTGTATGTCCCACATATGAGTGAAGTCATATGGTTCTTGGCTTTTTCTGTCTGGCTTGTTTCATTTAGCATAACAATCTCAATATCCATCCATGAAGACTGGGCAAAGAAGATGTGGTATATATACACAATGGAATACTACTCTGCCATAAGTAAGGATGAAATACTGCCATTTGCAACAACATGGACCTCTCATTTTTTCAACCCCAAGGTTTATCTTATTTTCAGGTGTAATAATTTAGAAAGCAAGCAAGCTATTTATTTTTAAGAATAAAATAAAGAAGCCTTTTCTTCTGTGCTATTTGTTTCTATTCATAATAATGGATGGATTTCCAAAGTTGGTGATCTGACATTTTTCATTAATGCAAAGTACACTACATTGTTCAAGGTCCCAAGTAATTTTCAGTGCCCCATATTGAACATATCAATATACCTTGATAATTCCTGCATATAAAGACCACATATATTCTTATATCCAACATTTCTTACATATTCCTATACCTCACTTAATTCTCAGTTTCCTCACAGTGGCATGTCACAATAAGAGAAGAGCCTCCTCCTTCCACTTTTGAAATTATTGTTATTTCTATTCAACAGGTTCCACAAATGCCTGGGCTGAGGAGCAAGGAAAGAATAACTGAAACACCTACTGTGACACACTCAGTATAATCCAGTCCTATTTTTGACACTTAATTTTTCCTGAAGACATTAAAGCAGTAAAAGAATAACAAAACAATAGACAAATATGAATCCCCTCATATAGTAAATTTGTCCTGCCCCGCCAGCATGCCGGGATAAATCTGAATTTATGATGAGTGCACAGCTCTACAGACTCAATGGCTCAATTTTGCCCTGTGTCCCTACTACATACATAAAATGAGTGGGCAATGATTGGTCTGTTTGCAAGTGACAGCCAAAATTTAGAAAATATAAAGGACACTGTTCAACTTTCCAATATGGGAAGGATACGTATTGAAGGGAGAAGGAAAGGAGTTATTTTCCTCATCATAAAACACCTGTTTAAATATTAGAGTGGTTTTTTAACTGAGATAATGTGGTATCACTCACATCAACCCAGTATCTGGGATAACGATGGGGTTTTATAAAATCAAGTTGATAAAACTACTCCAATCACAGAAACTCAGGGTAGCCCTATATTATTTTCCAATAAGATAGTTGCAAGCAAGTGGTAGAGGGTTCTTTCACAAAACAGAAAAGCCTACTGAGTTACTCTTTGTTGAGTATCTTATATGTGGTAGCTTTATAGTATATACATTATCCTTAAATGTTCTAGAAATCCAAAGATGTAAAATTTCATTATATTTACTTTGTGCCAGGTATTGAAATAGGTGGTATCATTATTTCTGTCTTATAGATGAGGAAAGTGAAGTGCAGAGAGGTGACATAATTTACTAGCTAGTCTTCTGGCCAGGGGCAAAGGACAAAGTTAAACTAGAATTCTTGGCAGCCATGCTTTCTAAAATATTTTAAAGCAAAAGCTTATCATAAGCTCAATAAATATGGAACTAAATTGAGCTAAATTTTCTTATTTACAATTTTAAAATGTAGTTTTGATTATGTTACCTATATTTTAGTGTGAATCAGAGAAAAATGAAATAGCAATGTACAGCACAATTATTCAGGAAAGTCTTTCAAACACAAATCTCTGAAAATCAAAATTAAATTTTTTTTCTGTGTATTCAGTAACCAAAACCACCACCACCAACAAAAACAAAACTATTAAGCTACTCAGGCAGTTATTTTAAAATATATTACAGAAAGGGTTATGAAGTTTTCATTTGATATTTTTTAAAGAAAATAACTTCCCTCATGCCTAATAATTTATCACAGTTTTCACATGATATTTTATAGACTACATAAAATATGAAAGCACATAATTTCCTTTTGCTAAATTCTAACTTCTAAGTAGTTCACGATAGTTCAAGCATTGAGACTGATGACACCAGACTCTCATTAGGAGGGTAAGTAGAACTTTTTCATATTTAATTTTCATTTCGCTTTTTCATTTTCTTCTTTTTCTTCTTCTCCTTTTTTCTCCTCCTCCTGCTCCTCCTCCTCCTCCCCTTCTCCTCCTCGTTTTTCCTCCTCCTCCTCCTTCTCCTTCTCCTTCTCCTCCTCCTTTTTGTTCTCCTTCTCCTCCTTCTTCTTCTTCTTTTCTATTGGGGGTTGTTTTCCATTTTCAATTAATTCATATGATCTCTTTATAGATGAAGGCAATGAAAACTTTGTGTTATCTGTAGCAAATATTTTTCTTATTCTCTTTTCTTTGTTTTCTGACTGTGCATTAAACAAAGAGACATAAGATTGATGTTTATGTAGTTAAATCTATTAGCTTTTTCACCTATGGTCTGTGTCTTGGATTTATCTATATAGCACTGTCTCTCCAGGTTTAGATAACTCACTATTTGTTATCTACAATTGAACACCACATAGATGTCTCCAATATCTCACTTCATATCATATTATCCTTACCCGTATCCAAGAACTTGGCCAATTGTTTACCCAGTTTTGCCTCAATTACCAAATTAGTTTGATGGGAATCCAGCCAACAGCTGAGGCCCAGACTGCACATGGGGACTACCAGACAGAGCTCGGCCATGTGCCCTTCATGATGTGCTTTGTTTCTGAATTCCAGGACTTCTCTACTGTCACTGAGGCACAAACCAACATGGTCTTACTGTACAGAAATACCAAATTTGGATGTGGACTTATTGTCCTTGAAGGGAATCTGTAATGGGAGGTGGGGAATTGGTGGCTATATTCTTTTTGTTTCCTCTTCTTGGACTTCCGCATGGGTGCTGTGTTCTTTATGACCTGTTGGAAGTCCTGGGAGATTGAGCTATTTGTTGTCCTTGATCCACTAAGTGGTCGATTCCGTTACTCCCCTGATCCTTATTCTTTTCCTTTCCCTCACACTTGTCTCTCAATCTTCTAAATATTAGAAGTGAATATTAACACATAAGCTTCTGCTTCAGGCCCTCTCCTGGGCATCCCATACTAAGATGGATGTCTAATAAAGAAAATTAGTATGTCAAAAATTTAACTATTGATTCGTTAAAACCTTCTTTTCACATTGTCTTTCCCATCTCAGTAAATGGTACCTCCATTTTTTTAGTGCCCCAAGCCCACAATTCTCAAGTAATTCCTGTCTTCTCTCTTCTTCTCCTATTCCATGCCTAATGCATTACGGAATTCTCTTGTATGTATCTTCAACATACATCTAGAAAACAATCACATCTCTCCACCTACAACGTAATCACTCAGAGCTAAGTTACCATCTACATCCAGTAGGATTTTTTTCAGTCCTACTGACTGATACCCTTGTTTCTATACTTGACATCCACAATTTATTTTCCATGTAGCAGTGGGAAGATTCTTTTTTAAAAGTACATTTTATCATGTTGCAAGTCTATACAACCCTTCAAAGACTTTGCACTTGCTCAGAGTGAAGTGAAGGTCTTGCAGTGGCCTATAAGGCTCTACTTGTTTTAAACTCTTGTTATTTCTCTAATTTAATTTCCCTGATAAACATCCACTCTTTACTCCTAATCACAGATCTCCTTGTTGGATGTCAATCAAACATGCCAAACATGTTTCTCTATTGTGATGTTTTCCAATTGCTATATTTTATGAGCTTCTCATAAGGACTTAAATAATCTAGTAAGTTTTTGAGCATAGTGCCTGTCACATAGTATAATGATACTTATCACTCCTTATGACATTTTAGAATAGTAACTTCTGTTATTTTTAGTGCCACACACTTATCAGTAAAATGAGTACAATGACTACAACACCAAAGATAAAAATAATATGTTCTTCTGAATTTAAGTGAGGAAATATGAGGTATTAGCATGAGACAGTGGTCCATAACTTAATAGAGCATTACACAAATCTAGTAATTATTTAAATGTTTCATGTATTCATTGCACTACCAATCACTTTTATATTTCACAAAATTTTTTATCATGTGTTTGTATGACTGAGTGTGTCACGGTTATAAACTTTATGACATGCTTATGTTAACATGTCACCATACTCTTCCCTTCTCCTCTCTTTCCATTCCAGTCCCATTATTTAATTGCTACACATGTATTTGGTCCTATTTGTTTCCTTTTTCCTTCTAGCAATTATTCTGTGATTTTTTTGAAAAGTCTCTATCACCATTCTTTTCCAGGTTCACTTTTCTATTTCTCAGATTCTCTTCCATTTTCTATTTTCTTCTAATATAACTTTTGGGGTTTCTCAGCCAGTGTTTGATGTCAGGGTTTGGAGTTATCTGTTGCCATGGATACTGTTTCAGCTACTTGCCCACAGGAGGGAGCCCTCTACCTGTTAAAAGGTAGGCTGGCAGCTGCAATGCTTTTGTTCAGGAAGAGGATAATGGAGAAGGGATCAATTAACAATAGAGACATGAGACAGTCTATTTTCTCATAGCGTGCATCTCTTACTGTGAGTGTGCCATTTGGCACATTCTCTGGACGTAAATGAAGAGCACACTATACACACTATACAGTTAGTATATGACACAACATGAAAGGCATCTAAAGGCATGAACAAATATTTCTTCTCATTTTCTTTTACCAGCCCCATCTCTTTGCATTGAATTCTCAATATAAAATACCTAATAAGAATCTGATGCAACTGGACATCACTAGGATAGTTTTCATAGGAGAGAAAAAAATATCAAAATGACTGTTCCTGAAAGACAGTAAGTTCCAAATGTGACAAACCAACAACGTTCCCTAGAAAATTGTGTTTTGCAAAATCTGTTTAGAAGAGTAGAGTCCTTGAAACAAAAAAAAACTTCAAGACAATCTCTCCATATTCATATTTTTTTGGGGGAGAAATATGCTGAGATAAAAAATAATTTCTTTCAGGGCCAACTAGTGATTTCTAATCCAGGAGACTTGGATATGTTTTTATAGATGCCCCATACCATCAGCCCACAGATAACCATGCTTGCTCTGAGACTTGAGGTTCCTGAAGATAGAGTGGATCCTATGACATTCTTAGGTAGTAACGTGTGCTCACCTGTTTACCCCTGGTGACTCTGATAGGCCTCATTGCAGGCTTACAGCCTAGAATTATTTTCCCTGATTAACCACCTTCAATTATTGGTGGGTTACAATGTACACAAGTCAGAAACAACACATTATGGTAATTCTTAAAATAGTCACCATGTACATGCTATCTACTGTAGGCAAACAAAAGAAAGGTGCTAAACATCCTAAAGAAAGTGATTAAGGCCAAATATGAAGAAGAGAGCAGTGAGTAGTCAAAGGTGATAGGCCAAGAAGCATGTTTCTCTGAAAAAATATAAAACCTAATGCTCTATATTTATTAAGGAACAAAATCAATCTTTATCTGTCTAAGTTAATTTAAAATAAAATTGTCATGAACATAGGATAGCAATTGAAATGACATCGACATCTTGTGTTATGCTTGCATAGCTCCAACCACACATGCTAATTTATCATAAAGAATACTAATTAAGATCATATGATTAGATTATATTCTCATAAATAAAATCTACATTTCATTATTGGGAAAAAAAAGTTGTTCTTTTTATGGAGAATAAAAATTCCAGATGACAGACCTCTCCATCAATTCACATTGCGTAACAAATGTATAGAACATACACTAAGTGTAAGAAAAGGAGACCCTAGTGTATAATTTTAAATATAAATGAAGCAAACTAAATTTGTTGCACTATTTTCTTTGTTTATTTTTATTTTCACTCATTTCCTTTCCGTAGAGTTCTTAGCCTTCACATTTCTTTCATGTCTTGTAAACTCCAATTTCAAAATGCTTAACTTTTGTCTATGTTGGTTCTGGAAATCTCTTTTATTTGAGTATCTGAAAGTAATAAAAGCCAGAAATTAATGATAGAGTCCAAATTCCTCAAAAACTTGAAAGTCAAGTGACTCCTAATACCGAAAAAAAATTGAAAAATTAAAAAAAGAAAAGAAAAAAGGTCACTTAATTTCTATTATACTAGCAGATACTAAGGGAAGAATTCCTTTATAAAAGCAAAATTGTTGTGGCTTTTGCCATTACTTCCCAGATTTAAGTTCTTATCTATTCTATAGCACAATTAAAGAGTACAGATGATTCTTTTTTTATCTCTTCTGATGACTTTAGAGAAAAGTAGAATTAAAAAATAAATAATCACAGCATACATTTAAATACAAAACTAATTATGTCCAAAGTAATCCAATACAAGAACGATATAGTTGAGATCTGCTTGGAGTTATGGAAGGAAGGAGGGTGTGTTCTATTTCCAGTTGTTTGTTTGGTGGGAGGGATGAGGCATGGGGGGAGCTTTATTAAAACTTCCCAATAATTTCCAAAACCATGCTAACCACATACAGTCAATGGATCCTAAAATGTTTCCTCTCTAATGCTGTATGTACATGAGCTACTAAAGAAGGAAAACAAAAACAAACAACAATTAAAGCAAATTGTCTGACGGGAAATAGCTGCTATATAACTCACCTACATCTCTGCGCAAAAGAACAAAAATGCCACCAAGCACGGTTACAACAAAAACTAATAACATATGCAGGTTTAATGAGGGCAGTTATTTCAAAATTCTCACTAAAATAGTTTTATGTGACCAAACCATGCTATGAGCTGACTGAGCTGACTACAGGTCCACACACAATACCTGTAAATCCAGCCTTGATTTAAACAAACAAACAAACAAAAAAATACACACATATATATTTTAGATGTGTTACATATATACATACATGTATTTATTTCTTGTTTAATCACTATCTATTGAATAATATTTTTATTAAAAATTATTAAATTATTTAGATTCACAAGGTACTATCTGCAATCTTAATTTAAACTACTTAAAGTTGACTTTGATTCACCTATCCAGCATAAGAGCAAGAGATAATTTTAGTAAGCTTTTTTTGTGATAGCTGATCCAAACTGCCCAAAATATTTTTTTTTTAAGCTTAAAAAAATTAAACAATCATTTACAAAGTCTGGGCCTTGGACAGTGAGGTATTGACTTGATCTTTTTGTCCTTTCCTACACTCCTCATCAATTACATATTTGACTTTTAAAAATTAAGGTGAGAATCTAAATTAAAGCAGGTTGTCTCACTTGACCTCTCTTACTTTGCTTTCAGGCATTAGAAAGATAATGACTCATTTACATCAATTCCTCTTGCTGGGTTATTTTAAAAACAAGTCTATTTAGTTTTCTTTATAAGGTAAAATGATCCAGATTTGTTCGCCTAAACATAAATAAAATACATAGAAATCTACTGAAAAAACTGGAAAGACAAAGGAACAAACCAAAGGAATGAAGTACTGATACACGCTACAACCTGAATGAACATTAAAAACATGCTAATGAAAGAAGCCAGTCACAGCAAGCCACTTATGATTTCATTTACAATGAAGTATCAAGAACAAGCACATCCACAGAGATAGAAAATCAATTAGTGATTCCCAGGGTTGGGAAGAATGCTGCCTGCTAAAGTGAATCATTGCTAATGGGTATAGGGTCTTTTTGTGAGGAATTTAAAAGTTCTGGAATTAGATAATGATGATCAATGTACAACTTTGTGAATATACTAAAACCTACTTGATTGTACACAAAAAATAAACCCTACATGAATGATACCTTGAAAGATCTGCTTTTAAAACAAATCACTGCAAACTTTTTTGTTTCTAAAATAAGTTTGATATTGAACATTCTTGCACTCTTGGCACTTCCAAAATGTAATGACCAATAAGATTACTTGAAAACTATGAGGCAGAAAAATTTTATTTTCTGTCATTAACACTTATCAGATAATTAAATGTATGAAAATGAGTAAAAACTGTTAAATAAATGAAGTGCATATAATTCCTTTGCACTCTTTCCAAAATATTGGCCATGATCCAAAAGATTGGCCTAAACGAATGAGCTTGACATAAGAAATAATGACATTTCATCGTAACGCAATCTAAAGTTTCCATTTGTTAAGAACAAAACGAAAGTGTCTTGAATCTTTCTTCCTCAGAGGCATAACTGTTGCACACCGGTTAATGAGAGCTTTATGGTAGGAATAATTTTCCATACCTGCATGTTTCCTGACTTCCCATGCACTCAGAAATATTTCAAGGCACACATGTGTGGGAAGGAAGGGTGTTTCATACTCTGAACCTTGCCACTTGTTCTTAGTTGTCACCCTTTCCTCTGGTCCTCTTTTTTTCTTTTTTTCTTTTTCTTTTTTTTTTTTTTTGACACTACCTTTGCTCTGGAGTATGATCTAAGCTTCTGCTGCTCTCTTTTTTCTCGGTCAGTCCTCACTTAAATCTTGGTATCAAGTCCCCTTTGCTGCCTGCTCTACTCAATGCCATGCTTTGGCCTGACTCCTGATATTACAATCTGGACATGACCCCCACTGAATTCCTTGAGCTTTGAAGTGAAGTTGTACAATAAGAACATTAACTTCCCTTTATAAGGACTGCTGTGATTCAGTAAGTTTCTCATCGTAGCCCATTGAACCTTCGGTGGAAGATATGCCATGTTTTCCGTAGTTATTGAAAAGCAATTAACAATCCTTTATAGATCTATGTGTATTAGTTACAGGTGCTATTACATGTTAGTCCATGGATTTCTTTACATGTGTCTTCCCTGCTGCTCTAGACTACAATTTCTTGGAGAATTTTTTTTTATGCTCATTAGTTAGAACTATACCAGCCATATAAGGGACTCTTAATAACTATTTATTGGATGAATAAATCCTCACAACAACCCAGTAATGTAGGTATCATCAACACATTTTAAATTAATAAACTCATGAGTGGGAGATGTAAGTAACTGTCTCCAATTCTCATTGTAGATACATAGTAAAACAGAAATTGAAAACTCAGGTCAATATGAAGCTACAACTTGTTCTTTTTAGCATCCCATTATACCCTGTATGACCTCAGATTGTAATTTCATTATTCATTATTCGGAATGGGGTGTGTATTATCAGTGTTTTCATTGTTGCTGCTGTTTTCATTTTTTATTTTCATCCCACATGAAAATTCAAAATAGAAAATAATAATATATTAACTTAATAAAAAAAATAACAGAACGAGAATGATTTGCTTTGGATTTTCTGAATGGGCAGGCTGATGATTTGGATGAGATCAAACTAGGCAAGTGGTGGTAAATACTTCAAATGATAAATTAGAAATGAGACGTGCAACACTATATTTAAAATCATGATTCTAATCACATTACTATTAAAAAGAGGAGAAAAAGAGATGTTGAAGTTAGCCTAGGAGCCAGGATTATTATCCCTGGTAGAAATATTCCTAAAGCATTTACCATGATTCTGAATCTGTTGTTTTGCTTTGGTTTTATTGCTGTTCCTTTTCCCAACCCTTCAAAATGTGGCTATCGGGAAGTGTTATTACAACTTATTCAGTTTAGCTGGCCTTCATTAAAGGCTAATCAGCCTATGCAATCTGTTTTATATGTTTCTGTACCATTTGCTGAATTGTGTCTTCTCAAAATAACATTTTTAATATCTTTACCAATAATAACCACAAGTAAACTTGTGAACTTAATAAAAAACATTCAATGTTCATGTCCTCAAGCATTCATGAAAATAAGGGAAAATAACTTCCCAGGGAACACCATGTGGAGAGGAATTTTACATGTATTTTATGAATAGTGGTTAAGGGGTGGCAAGGTAGTCTGAAGCAAACTGAATAGATGCTGACACACAGTACTCTACTTTTGGAAATATTTTTTTTCAGTTTAACCCTTCTTTTTATAAGCACATAAACCTTTTCCTTCCACAATACTTACTATCATACCTCTGCCTTATGTGGACCTAGCACTTTAGAGAATATTGCTATTACAGAAACAATACCCCAACATGCTTAATGGTAAAGATGCTAAGAGCAAAATCATTTTGACCCCAATCATAAAAAGTTGTGGGTTATTGAATGTGTATATGGAATTAAATAGGTGGAGGAAGAAAGTGAAAAAAGAGTGCAAACAATAAGAAATTTCATTATATCAAAAAGAAAAGTAGTGGTAGATACAGATTTAAAATGCCATTTTTTAAAAATATTAATTATGTTGGAAATCCATTTAGTTATCAACATTGCTTTCATAATATACAGCAAACTTTTTTTTTTCTTTTCTAGTTCTTTATTTCTTAATTAAATGTATTGGGGTGACTTTAATAAAAGTATGTTGGTTTCAAGTGTACATTTCTATAACACATCACCTATATATTGCATTGTGTCTTCATGCTGTACAATATTCACATTGAAAGTGTTGGCAAAGGTTTTAAAATATTTTTCTTTATTTTCTAATATTGTGTTGGACTTTCACCTTAAATAAGGATATAGCTGCTTAGCTTCAGATCTCCTAATTTTCAATTGTTGAGAGAAATTCTGCTATTTACATTTAAAAAAAAATGAACTATGGATTCAAATAAAAGAGAATTTTGGAGTTTTTTTTTCACTTAGCTCTGGAGTGCTATTTCTCTCCATGAAAAATTGATCAAATCTGTCAAAAGATTATCATTTTCGGGATTTCTAAATAGTTCAGCAGGATGGAATCATCTGCTATCTCTACTTGTGAAGAAAGGGGTTACTTGAAATTTATGATGTATATATGTTCACTTTTCAGTATCTTAAACAGCACTACAAGGTACACAATTAAATCTATATATGAATTTAAATCAGATATATCTACAATGGAAAATATATATAGACTCGATTACATAGGCTAAGATATATTAGCAGAAACCCGCCAGAGCTGCATTGTGCCATAGTACTCTAAATGGCAGCTGCCCATCTTTACATTAGTACGTAGAGTCTGTATGAATGCAAATAAAAGCATGACTGAAGAGCCTTAAATAAACTAAAAAAAAATAAAACAAAATTAATGATTTCTAATATATCTGGCTTAAAAACCCTGCTTGCCACTTTTAAATGATTTCAATTTATTTACTTTCAAAAATAATAACATTTTAAGTAACTTGTCTTTTCTTCCTTACATACAGGTTATCTGTGGTTGACTTGATTTTGATACACAAACATTTGAATCTAATTTTTCTCAGAATTGCAAATCTGTCCTACATTTCAGTTTAATGGTGGTTTAGGCTATTTGAGTAAGGTATTTTTAAAAAAATTGATAGACTTTATTTTTTAGAGCAGTTTCACATTTATAGAAATTGAACAGGAAGTACAAAGAGATCCTTACTGCTCTTACTCCTACAATCTATTATTAAATCTGACATCAGTGTGATGCATTTGCTACAATGTAATTCAGGTTGGTGAGCCAATATTGCTACATACATCCTCACTAATTATACCCTTCTGTTGGTGCACTTACTGTTGTCCCACATTTCTCTGACTCTGTTGTGCATTTTACTTCATTCTTGTTTTCCTCTCTGTTCTTTACATTGCGTAATTTATTTCAATAAACCGTCGTTGTCGTGTAGTTACGACAACGTGTAGTTAATTCTTTCTCCTGTCAGTTCAAAACTATTCTTAAGTTACTCTAGTGAATTTTTCATTTCAAGTTATTACACTTTCCATTTCCAGAATTTCCATTTGGTTCTGTTTTGCCATTTCTATCTCTTTTGTGATAGTCTGAAAGATGAGAGGTCATCATCATCAGTTCCTTTACTTCCTTCAGCATGGTTTCTTTTAGTACTTTGAATGTATTTTTAATGTCTCCTTTGAAGTCTTTGTTAAGTCTGACATCTGCTTTTTCTCACAGGCAGTCTGCGTTTCTTATTTTTCCTGTGTATCACATTTCCCTTTCTTATCCTGTATCTCATAATTTTCTGTTAAAATTGGACATTTTAGTCCGGTTAGAGCTTGCTGTTGTTTACGTTTTTTTTATTTTTGACTGGCAGGATTATTTTAGTGCCGTCCATCCACCACGGCCTAATGGCATGAAACTCTGACACTGCTCATCAGTTGGCACAGCATTGGTGTGCACCCAGTCACCTGGGCGACAGTAGTTAATTTAGAATCACTCTGTCTCCTTTTTAAATCATACTCAAGGTTAGGGTACACTAATTGCCAGCTGATTGTTCATTTGTTTTGTTTTTTGTTTATTTGTTTATTGTTTCACAATACTCTGTATATAAATTGCTTCACAGTCTGATCCAATTAAATTGGGTCTCCTTTGCAGGAATAGTTTTGGAGCACAGTGTTTAAGGTGTGTTGTGAACCCAGGAGGGCTCTTCTTAGCTGTTTATTTCCTGTGTTCTCTTTTTTAAACTAGTGGACTCTATGGTTTACCTAATTCGTTCTCATGAAGCTCCTAGCCGCAGCCTCCTCTTAATTGTTTACCACCAGAACGTCCCTCACTTTTTTTTTTTTTTTGAGAGTAGCTACACAGTCGAAATTCCCTAAGTCTAATCAGTTTCTTTAAAATGAATAGTGTTTGGGGATTTTGTTGGGTGTCCGATGGACATGTGTCCTGTTTGGGAGACCACCTCAGGGATGCTGTGGATGCCTGGTCATGGCACTGTACACCAGAGGCTGGACATTAATGAATGCCAACTATAATTTTATGTGTATAATGTGATGGCTCGGTGTGAGGTCGGGGTGGTGGTGGATGGGGGGAGGGGGATTCATGGTGTGAGGGATGTAAAAATAAAATAAAATAAAATAAAACTAAAAAAAGAGTGAAAATAAATATGCATCTTAAAATCAAAAAAAAAATAAAAAAAATAAAATGAACTTCAAAGCCGGTTGTACTTAAGAGTTCAATCTCCCTCTGGGGGGCGGGGCGAGAGGGGAAAGTCTGTGCCATGGCTCTGGAGCTGGAAGTATAAACAATGGCTCACTTCTCTACGTGACACCCCTGCTTTAGGAGCACAGCACTGGGCAGGATCGGTGGCCTCGGTTATTCTTGGCTTGCTGCCTTGGTCATGGAATCCTCCTCCTTTTGAACAAGCTGGAGCCAGGGTGATTGGGACCTAGTATTCTCAGCATGATGTGCTTAAAGACTGCGTCCTGTGACTGGTGACTGGATGCAAGACGCAGTCTCCAGTCTCTCAGATGCACTCATCTGGCAGTTAGCCTATAGGGATGAGAAATGCTGGCACTGTCCCTCGTAGGAATATCCCATAGCCCTTGGCTAGGGAGAGAGGGTGTCCCGGGTTATTGGCTGCTCCTACCTGGCGTGGAGTTTCCATCACATTCTGTGTGCAGGAGAGGTGAGAGTTGTGGTATAAACACTATTTTTTTCTCCTAACGGGACATTTGGCAATCAGGTAGAAATCAGGTGTGCCACTCTACAACCCATAGCACACAGAACATCTCCTCACAACAAAAGTCATCTAGCTCCAAGTCAGTAGTTTCGGGGCAGGGGAATCCTGTTATATAAACTTATGACTCCAAGTGGAGGCACTGTCACAATGGTGCCGCAAGTTTATTTAGCTCATGTTTCATTTGTGTCTACCATGGATCAAGCACTCTCCTAGACTTTGGGGAATTCAGTGGTGAATAAGACACAGTCAATTCCCTCATGGCATTCACAACTTGGCAGAGAAAAGTTCACACTAAAACACCCGTGGGACATCTCAGTAAGAATCTTAGAGCACTGAACAAGGACTTTAAAGCATAAAGGTTCTTTTTGTTTGTTTGTTTGTTTGTTTGTTTGTTTTCCTGCAGGAACTTCTATTCATTTTTATGATCACCTAGCTCAAGGAGTACGAACTTAAATTTCAATTTTTCATGATTTAAGATATTAAAGAAAGATGTCTCATTTTGAGCTTGTTTTGTTCACTCCAAGGATTGCAAAATTTTGAATCTATATAGATGATCAGAGGATCAAGTATGGTGGATTTAATTTTAGAATTTGACAAATAATTTTTTTTTCACAATTAACAGAGAAACATCCTAGAGCACTTTATAGGGAAGGGGTGGCAAGAGGGAGAAATGGTATATAGATTTTGGTTCAACAATAAATAGCCAGAAGTAGTGTGATGGGCACAGCAAAATGTTATCAATTGCCCTTAGACCTCTGAGCCATCCTTATGCACTTATATTAGAAACATAGAATGAGAGGAATGAAATGAGGGTTAGTAAGAAAATGTAAATGGTGTCTCTGTAATGCCTTTAGATAACTTGGCAGCAATATAAATGATGGTAGTACCCTTGGTCTTAGACATTCAGTAGCAGAATGGGCAACAACAATGATTTTACTCAGGTCTAAATTGTAACAACAGAATTTTGTCATCACAGTTTCCACATTTTGCCTCCACAGCTGATATGGACATACCTACAGCAGGTTAGAGAAGGAAAAAACTATCAGGTGATCTGCAGTATCGAGGAATTCTGGTGACTCCAAGATTCTGAGAAGAGATGGAATTTCTGAAGAATAGCTGAAACACTTTTTAAAATTATGATTGTATTCGTGTTTTACTTGACTTGTGTAGTGTGAGAAACACTTATTTAAAAACAATTTTTCTCCTCCAGTATAGATTTCTTTTCTAAACTCCCATTTTTAGAATAGAAAGAAAACCGAGCTAATAACATAAATATTTTTGTATGCTTGAATCAACAACAAATTTTTTTCTCATATGTATAAAATGGAGGTCCATCGGCTCATATACTATATCCATCATAACAAGAAAGCAAGCAGGATACAGTTAAAAAATACATTATTTGACTGCCTGGAAATCATATTCTGAAGATTAACAAGACATTACTGTTTCTTTACGAGAGTTCTTTGCTCTTTGATCTTGCTATCCTAGAACTAACGTTTTCATTTAAAATTATAAAGCCTCCCTCCCCCCACTACACACACCAAAAGCAATATTCAATATTGTTATCATAAATGTTATCAATATGGGCAGTCATTTTGTATTTTCTCAGGATGATAGGAACCTAAACTATAGGCTCACTAGATGAAAGACAGTATGACAGATCATTTGCATTAAATTTTGTATTTTCCCTAAGAATTTAATAGAAATGAATAAGATAATTTGCTAAATGGTTAGCAGAAAAACAAATGTATAACACTAGAGCTCCATCACTTTGTCACTTGATGTAAATAAAGGACTTTTAAGAGATTTTCTAAAATTTTGATTTGATATCATTCCCAATGTGCTGTTTTATTACAGTCATGTGCAATTGTGCATACTTATTGATTTAAAAAAAAATAGAATTCCAACTAAAGAGATCCAAATTCATTATATCCTTAGAGAATCTTGTTTTTTAAACATAAGTATGAGGGGGAAAACAAAGAAGCACTCTTCAAAACTTGTGTTTTGATATTACAATGAAGGAATAAAATTGAACACATTTTGGTTCTTATCCTTACTACCTATTATTCCACTATCACATTTTAAAAGCACCATTAAAACAAGGAGACAAACAAACAAAAAAAACTAGTTTTGCATCATGAATAGAATGCATTTCGACTAAGCATTTAATATAAATGAAATCATCACTAGTAATAAAATTTACTTCTCGATTGTCTGAAAAGAAATACAAAAAGAGGGGAAAAAAAGGTATACTAAAATTCCATTCATGAATGGAAAGTTGCCAGTTCATCAAGACGGTTCACCAAATGTTTATCCGCACTAAATTCTTAGCTAATTTATCTTGTAGATGTTATATAAGTACTATTGGCTATTGGACAATATGAATGATACTATCTTCCACAGATATTATATAAAAGATGGAGGAATGGTTTTTATGTGGCTATTTATTTTCTAATTTTTTTGATAAATCCCAAGGATAAAGTTTGTCATGTCTACCTCTGGTTTATGGAAACTATTTCTCAGTACAAAAATGTATTTGAGGCGTGTACTTTCTGGTCCTTCATTCCCAGGGTAAACACGGAATGAATTCAAGTAAATAATTAATCTGATATTATGAAATTTAGATAATGAGTATTGTGAATAATGATGAGGCCAAAAAGGGTTAATAAAAGTGAACCTGAAGGGGGACTGCCCAGGCCTGCAACCCCTCAAAATGTCCAAACACTTCTAAAAAGAGGAGATAAGACGCAACTAGTATTAACTGGTTCTTCACACGTGAACGGACTGTTAAAACCTGTCTTTTACCTGAACTGTGGCCTCATTACAGTTCAATTAAAATGAAGTAAGCATTAAGGCCCTCCATCCCTCCCCATGAGTTTTTCTGTATACATTCTGGGTAAGAGCATGCGCAGAAAGAAACTAGTTATATAACCAACATATGTCAATAAAATGATCTCAGTCTATATGGCACAACTTCTGCTGTAAGGAAATTTACCTACACTTTCCTATGTAAGGAAAAGCAAACCCAAATTTAGGTGCAGTTGTCTGCTCAGGCAACTTCTATTCTGGCATCTTTCTTCTTGAATAAGCTTACTTCCTTGCTCTCTGCATTTCAGGATGAGCCTGTGAATTTTTTCACCTTTTGCGAATGACCAGGGATTGATTCCAATGACACAACAAATAATGAATATACCTTTTCAGGACTAAATAGTAATTATATCAATTGCTTCAGTGATATTAGGGTCATGTTATATAAAAAAAATGAGACTGACATGTTTGTTAAGGGCTGGAGTAGAGATTCTTTATTAATTGATTGAAAACAGATCCACATATTTTCACTGCAGGTCATCGATATTTGTTTTAAGAATTTGTGTCTGTGGTTCCTAATTTTGCAGGAAATGCAGACTTTTCTACATGAACAGCTTTAGCTCTGTTCTAATATACATGCAGTTGAACTAAATAAAGTGAAGTAAGTACATAGCAGGGGTTGGATTCATCTGTTTGGAAAGATTTCAAGGAATGCAGCCTTTCACTGATTGCTTAGAATGGCCACTGAATGCTTGACTGCGAGCAGGACTATATTGTGTTGCACCACTAAAGTGAGTGTGTTAGCTTGGGTTCCCTTACAATAGATCCTGAAACAAGGACTTAGATGCAAAACTGAGGAAATATGACGTGTGAGAGGAGGAAGTGGAAAAATTCCAATACAAGGGTACATTCGAGGGTCTTTGATGTAGGCTTTGACTCCAAATTCCCCCAGACATTTGAAGAATCAGCATATCTCTCAAAATGGCCCACCTAAAATAGGAGAAGCTGGGGTTCTCCATCAAAGCCTCTATCCCCCACTGCTTGAGGATTGTCTCCCAGGGGTGTTACCACTCTTGTACTTCTGGGCTGCTCTTATGGCCAAATACAGCCAGGGTACAATGCTGGATGATGCAATGAGCTTAAATTCAGACAAAGCCCCCCAAAATGAGTATGACTTATATGAAATTTTCCACAACAACTGAGGCTGAAATAAGAGATAGGTCAAAAGAATGGAAAGCAGGCAACTGAGACAAATTCTACAGTGAGTTTTGAGAGGAAAACAAATACATAAGCTGACCTTTTTATGAGCCCATATGAATGCTGATCAGTGCCTGCTAAAGATGAAGATTTGTGGGTACTATTAACAGAGCACTGTTTCTTCCAACAGCTGCAATTATTTTTGAAGGAAATCCTAGGTGACACCAGGATGAAGTCACCAGAAAATATTGTCATTTTATTGGATGTATGTATTATTATATCTGAAAGATTAGACAAATATTGACTTATAAACAAAAAGTAAATTGAGTCATTGACCAGTTTTACATCATTTAGAATTATACAATGATCTAACAACAGCAGGGGCTTATGTAAGCTTAACTCTAGAGCACAGGATCCTGAGGAAATTGTTTCTACATTAGGTAAAGCAGGAGTAGATAAAACTTAGCTGAATCACAAGGACTGGTTATTCAAGATATTCAGTGGTGATTTCAAAACCTTTAGTTTTCCAATTAAAATAATAATAATAATAATAATAATAATAACAACAATAACAATAATAATAATAAATAAACATGGAGTTAGATAGCTTACAAAATTCTGGATCTATAATTTTGGAGTGAGAATAAAATGTAAATATTTAATCATTACCAAACACAACCACACTGACAGTTTTCATCATGAAGAATAATTACAAATCTTGGTTATGGCTTTAGGCCAGGGAGTCTTTCAATTAATTTGTGCAGTGAAATATTAAAAAAGTTATTTTAAATTTAAAAAATTAGCAGAAAGAATTTCAGAAGGTTAAGAATACATCACCTAATAAATATCTATGCTTCCAAAATGATCTTAATTAGGTAAGTTCTTTGGTATATCCCCCCAAAATTTATAATTTATTTTTATTTTATATTTTACACTGAGTAAACATTGTGTACTGCTTGATTAGAAACAGACTTAAGAAGTGGACTGAAACTTTAACTTCAAAGAACAAATAACTATATTTAGTTATTAGTTTTCTACCCTTCAAAGACAAAAAAAAAAAAAAATCTTAGACCTTGAGGATAATTAAGTTGGGCAAGTGGGCAAATAGGCAAATTATCATAATTAAATATGCTGAGTGGTCTGATAGATGAATGTGTAAGGTTCTAATGGTAGTAGAAGGAAAAGGCATAGTCCAAGCTGGTATTTCAGGAACAGTTTCCTATAGGAGATGCTCTTTGTGGCCATTTCAGAAACACAAATATAATGACTCAGGTAAAGAAAAGAGTGACTGACCTATGCAGAGAGAGCAAATGCAAACAAAGAGGACATGAAATACCACAAATCTTTCAGAAAACTCCAACTAGAGTAGGATCTAATGTTTTCCCAGGACAGGCTGTTCTTTGCAGATTATCTGGTTTGATTCCAAAGGCCACGGGCACTTTTTGAACCATATCATGAGGATTTTGGTGGGAGGAATAATTATGTCTAATTATTAGAATCACTAGAATAGAGCTGATTCAATTGATACATCACTATTAATAAAAGCATCTGCTTTAAAAGAATCATACTAATTCCTGATTATTTATATTAATAATATTGGGAGTGCCAAAAATGTAACCGTTTAAAGAGATTTTATCTGTGCATTACTTTTGGAAATTGAATTGAATTACGGGAGCAATGTGTAGTATGAGGTTTGCTTAAAAGATGGCATAATCAAATGAATGCTAGCATCATTCATTGAATTATAATTTTAATACAGTTTTCTTACCTTTCTTAAAATGTATATACATTTTTTTTGGCACACTCTGTATATTGTTTAGGTTTGAGATTACTGTTAAAGAGATTTTTGATAAAGGAGTGGTAGTATGTATTCCTTCTTCTTTTCATATTTTCAACAAGTATATATTGAGTCTTCATAGTACTATCATGACTTTTGTTACAAAATCAGCCCCCAAAATTTTCTGTATCTGAGAAGGCCTATCAGAGCACAGATGTACTTGAAGGCCAAATGTCTACAATGTCTTCATTTTTCATCATATATATATATATATATATATATATATATATATATATATACACACACACATATATATATACACACACATTATATATGTATATATTGCATACACACATACACACACACACACATATATATATATATATGACTTAAGTCATGACTTAACTACTCTCACATTACTATTTCAATATGTCATTCTTTACCTAAATATGGGTTTCTAATATAAAGCTAGAAAATGAGCATTGTCCTAGATTTAGCAGTGGGGCACATCGTTCAAACAGTTCCTTTGGAATAAACAGATGCTGCCATAAATTCTAAGCTTAGAAATTTCAGTAATTTAGTCTTCTGGTACTTGGAGACAGATATTAAATTGATTAGCTGATCAACATTACTAATCAGCAAAGAAATGCAAATAAAACCCACAATGAGATATCACCTCACCCCAGTCAGAATGGTTATCATCAACAAGACAAATCGTAACAAGTGTTGGAGAGGCTGTGGAGAAAAAGGAACCCTCATACACTGTTGGTGGGAATGCAGACTGGTGCAGCCGCTATGGAAGGCAGTGTGGAGGTTCCTCAAAAACTTAAGAATATAATTACCATATGACCCAGCAATCCCTCTCCTGGGTATCTACCCCAAAAAATCTGAAAGCATTTATCCGTAAAATTATATGTGCTCCAATGTTCATTGCAGCTTTATTTACGGTGCACAAGACATGGAAACAACCAATGTGTCTTTTGATAGATGATTGGATAAAGAAGATGTTTTTTACACACACACACACACACACACACACACACAATGGGATACTATTCTGCCATAAGAAAAGATGAAATAGTGCCATTTCGACAATGTGTATAAATCTTGACAGTATAATGCTAAGCGAAATAAATCAGACAGAAAAAGTCGAGAACAATATGATTTCACTGATATGTGGGATATAAAACTGAGAACAACAAAGGAACAAGACTAACAAATAAAGAAAGAAACAAAAACTCATAGACACAGACAATAGTTTAGTGGTTACCAGAGGGTAAGAGGGGAAGGAATGGTAGATGAGGGTAAAGGGGATCAAATATTTGGTGATGGAAGGAGAACTAACTCTAGGTGGTAAACACACAATGTGATATATAGATGATGTATTACAGAATTATACACCTGAAATCTATATAACTTTACTAACCATTGTTACCCCAATAAAGTTTAAATTAAAAAAACACACACACAAATGTTTAGCTGAAGGAAAAAGCAAAATTACCATGGCCACCAACTAAGGTAGTGGGCCAGAAAAGCTGGATTCAGAGAACAGATAGAGCAGTAGATGGCACCCTTTGGTTACATGGGCTCCACTGTCAGCTAAGTGATTTGGTGTGTGGTTCTCAGGCCTTGGGCTTTTCTGCTGGAAATGGACTCTCTCAAGTACATGTTGCTGTCTATAGAGAAGGCATGTTTCCTTATTGCAACTTCACCATGTATCTTGGCCTTAGGCCTAACAGTCTAGTGAAATTGATTAATTTAACATTCATAGAATCACCTAATGCTGAAATTGGAGGGAATTTTAGAGGTCAGCTAGTCTTATCTTTGTGTGATGCATGATTCAGTGATTTGCTGACTGTTTACTGGCAAGGCAGTATACTCAGAACGTTGTCTCTTGGCCCTCCTTCTGAGATCTGAGAAGCAAATTCCAATCTGAGTGTCATTACAAAGTTAAATAAAAAGAAAAAATAGTAACCAGATTGCTGATATTTAAATTCTGGCTCTAATTTAAATTGTGTGATTGCGAATAAGTTAAATGTTATGTGCTTCAATTACTATGTCTATAACATGGGATGATAATAATGCCCAAATCATAGAGATGCAAAGTCTTTTAGAATATTTCCTGGCACTCAGAAATGTTCAATGAATGTTAATTACTATTTTCATTGAACTCTGCTCAAGTTAATACTTGTCTTTCTCAGTTATCTTTTCTAACAATCCCTCAGTGTTGTTCTCTATCATCTCACCATGAAAATGAGGATATCAATAAATCCCTGCTCTCCTTTGCCTACTGTACAGAAGAAAATATAAAGGATCTTACCAGTTAGTTTAGCTTGCCAGAAATTGCATTTGATCATTGAACAACTTTATCTATGAACCATAGAGATCAACACCTTTTAGTACAGCATATCTCAGAGTCATCCTAGTTATGTTATTATTATGTAAGATATTTAAACATTTTATAATCACTTCCAATTTTTATATGTTCTGCAATGTCAAAGATTGTGTAAAATGGTGAGATTCTAACTTAAAAATAATAAATCTGACACTGTAAAATTGCATGCCATATTAACTGAAACAGGAAGCTCCTGAGTTTTTTAGATAAAAACAGGAAGACAGTGAGAACAGAGACCATCTACATTTTATTAATTGTTGTGTTGACAGTATGATACCTTTATATAGTGGACTGTTAAATATTGTTGGATGAGCAACCTAATCAGTTATCAAAAGTAAAATATAAAATTTGAAATAATTAAACATTAATAGCATCAGTAAATGTGTATTATACCAAAGGAAGAAATGTGAGATGAGCATGATATATTGCTATTTACATTAGAATACAAATATTACAATAGTCAATGCATTCATGAGAATAACCTTATATTACAGTTTTAGTGGGAAAAGTCTTACTTAATACTGTCTACGTATTTCTTTGTTAAATAATGTGCATATTTTATATCCATTTAGCTTACTTTTGCTCATTGAGTAGCTATACATTCTCTCTATATTCTTGAAGCTATACATGTTTAACAATGGCTATATGAATGTAAAAATATATCTTCACGTAACAGGGATATTTTATTCAATATCCACATCTTAATGACAGATTCTAGTATAAGCACTTATTTGAGGTTTAGTTAGGTGACAGATTCAATTTATCTATACTATAAAAATTGAGTACATTTTTTCGACATTTTAAACATAAAAAATTTCTCCTAAATGCCTTAAACTGAAAAATAGCCAAGCTGGATGTTTGTATGAGTTTCTTTTAGAGACATATGCTACATTTATTTTCTACAAATGGTTAGCTGATAGAGTGATCTATTTTAGTGATTTTTTTTATCCATGCTTTTTAACACTTTTCCCTTTTGCGCTATTATACTTCATACTTTTATACTTTAGGTTCTCATCACAATATTAGAGGCTATAAATTAGGATTAGACACCTTTATGCTGTGTTTATAATTATGTAATTTGTAGTTATTTTTACTTTCATATATTTATACATTCACTATCCTAATTGATTGTGACAGATATTTTATTAGGAAAGATATATAGACACATCTTTAGCATAAACAAATATATGTATGAAAACAACCACAGATGCATTTTTTCCCCTATGATCAAAGAAGCCAATCACCTTTGCAAAAAAGTCAACTCTATTTCTTTTAAATAAAATAGACTTAATTTGTTGTTGCTTTCTCTTATCCTATTATTTCCTAAATGCACTTTACTCTTCTGGTTCATTTTGACCTAAGAAGTTCTGTATGGGTTCCAATAATTCTGCCATCTCATGTGGTCCATATCCACAAGGACATAATTCTTTTATCATAGTCTTATTCTGTCCTCTTACGTTTTAATTATTCTTCATATTCCTTTGAACTCTAATTTAGACTCGGTGAACTCTAATTTGAATACTCAATCTCTCATTACTTGGAGGCATGAGAAAAATATCGTGCTTGCATATTCTCTAAGTCATACTGTGAATTTTTCAATGTCTTTCGTAGCATTCTCACTGTCTAGCCTTGCTCTGGTCATAACAGAGAAGCTCAATAACCTCAGTGTACTTGGGTACAGAAATTCTATTTGAGAGAGTACTGGAGTCCCATATAAAATTCTACTGGGATTATTCTTATCTTTGAAAAATATTTTTCCAGTCTTGTTTTGGAATAATGGAAATAATACATATTAAAATTATAATATTTATTGCAATAGTCAACAACAGACAACCTAAATAAAGTAAAAATTAAAAGTCACCTGTAGTCTCTTTTGAACTCACCATTTCTACAGATCAAAAGACTAATAGGTAGAAATAAAATTTTTCCAGACTTTTTTTCACCTAAAATAATTTCATAAAGAACTTTGCTTTATTTAGTTCTATGAACATGGATTAGGGTAAAGTATCCTTGGGTGATCAGATTAGCTGTCTTCTACTTTATGAAATAAGTACCGTACTCTTGGCTACAATGCACACACTCCCGCCCTGACCTGGATCCTGGCTGAGTTTAGGTACAAAAAGTCAGCATAGAAAGGGGCTTAGTTGCTGGCGTAAGTGGAATTGAGGCAGTGTATGTTAGATTTTCAAAGTTTAGTAAACATAGGTGATAGGACACTTGTGTGTACTAAATCATGCCAACATATTATATTTCTCTTTGTTATTTATATTTCTCTTTGCTATTTTCTCAAAAAGTAAATGTACAATTATCAGATTAAAATAGGAGCTTCCCATCCTGAAAAAAAATACAATTGTCCCTATACATAGACCATTAGAGTATTTTATTTGTTATGTAAATATATTTGTTTTCATTATCTTTCTCATATCAAGACCTTTTCATATCTTGATATTACTATGATAAGCAAAATAAGTCAGACAGAAAAAGTCAAGAACCACATGACTTCACTTATATGTGGGATATAAAACTGAAAGCAACAAAAGACCAAGACGAACAAATAAAGAAATAAAAACTCACAGACACAGACAATAGTTTAGTGTTTCCCAGAGTGTAAGGAGGGAGAGGGTGACAGATGAGGGTAAAGGGGATCAAATATATAGTGATGAAAGGAGACCTGACTCTGAGTGGTGAACACACAGCGTGATATACACATGGTGTATCACAGCGTGTTTGTTTTTTTTTTTTTTTTTTTTTTTTTACATTCATAAAACCCATGTTTATTTAAAAAATCTATTCAGAAAGTCTGGAAAGTGTAATAAATATCTGTACAGTGGCCACCCATCTCCACATAAAACAGAAAGCATGAACAAAAGAATGGCCTGTAAACATCAACGCGGCTTGTAAACACGCTGTATATACAGCGTGATATACAGATGATGTATGACCAGAAACCTATGTGACTATACTAACCATTTTACCCCAATAAACTTTAATTTTTTAAAAAAAGACCTTTTCAGACCTTCTCATTACAATACATGTAATGAGAGTACATGTAATGGAAACCATGTAGATTTTTAAATATACTGTTCTTATTTCAAAACTCATTACTGGTTTTATTAAAGTAATTTCAGCTAATTATACTGGAACTATGCCAATCATTTAAAAAGTCATTGTAGCTTAACTATTTGCAATCATTAATTACTTTACACACACTAGCTGTCTAATTTTATTTAATTTACATGCATACTCACTAACATCTGATATACTGAAGTTGATATTTTATATAAAATGGAAAAGAAAGTGGTGAAATAAAAAGTCTTTAATATTTTTAAAGACACAATATCCTAGTAGTAAATAAAAGAAAGATATTTACTTTATACCTTTAATTTTCCATAGTATGTAATTTTAAACATAAAATTTATGATCTGAATGTAATAAGATGTGCTCTGAATATGTGCTGAAATATAATATGTATTTTGTATTTTGGTCTCCCTGGTATTACATATGTGTGCTATTACATATTTTTCACATGTGCTATTATTCTGTTGCATAGTCTTTATATCTTAGGGTATGACAGGTATTTGACAGAAGTCTTTTAAATAACTCTAAGAATAACCTTTAGAATAGTATATGGAGAGGGAAATAGTGAAATATATTTTGGAATGAAAATCCTAATTTTACTAGCACCATTTTATTTGAATTTCTCCACAAAGGCAATTGCGTCTGTTAAAATAATATTTTCTAGCTTAGAAGGAATTAAAATTTAATAAATTTTAAAGTTTATATGATGAGAAAGTAATATACTTTTCCTTAAAAAGAATGTAAAATGTATCTTTAAATTTCATTAAAAAGTCATATATTAAAACTCTTCAGATAACTTTCTGTACCAATAATTAAAAAGAGTTGATTTTTGCAACATCTAAGATCTAACATTTCTTGATTATTTCTCAAAACCTTTTCACAAAGTTGCTAGGCTCTAAGAACTAAGTATTAACATTTTCTTCATCAGTCCTTGCATTTCTCAGTGTATCTTCTTTTTTTCACAACCATCACTTTTATTTTTTTAATTAAAAAAATTAATTACAGTTGACATTCAATATTACATTAGTTTCAGGTATACAACATATTTGTAGCGTTTACACATTTATATAACTTCCAAAGTGACCCCCCCCAATAAATCTAGTACCCACCTGGATCATACATAGTTACTGACTATATTCTTATCCCTACCCAGCCATATCTACTGAGACAGTGATAACTCCTGCACCATCTGCCCATAGTGAGATCTGTTTTATTCAGGAAGTCCCAATAACGTAGAGCTGGAAGCCCACATAGCATAACTCACATAATATTTAGCTTTATTGAATTCCTCTGAAGGATAATCTTTGGAAATAAATATCAAGAATCATAATTACTAGTATATATTGCAAAATAATGAAATAAAAAGTAAAATATTTGTCAAAAGCTTGATATGTATTGTCTTCTCCTCACCGCAAGCATTATCCTCACCATTAAGGGTGGCCCTCATAGTGTACATTAAATATTAACTCCATTTGCTAGACAAACAAACAAACAAAATACATGAATCTAACAGATATAAAATGAATTAGGCAAAATCACAGGACCACCTTGAAGCAGAAAATGAATTTAAATCCTAGGTCTGTCTGGTTCCAATGCTTGTGTTCTTTTGGAGATGCTATTCTACTTTTCAAAAATGAGGCTAATTACTTAGCCTAAAGATGATATATATGTATATATACACAGACACACATACACACACACATTTATATACACACATACATATATGTGTATGTATATATACAATGTATGTATATATACACACATATATGCACACACATATATATATATATATACACACACATGTGTATATGTATATATATATTTTTTATCTTATTTATTTAAGTGTGGTTTTCCAAAACCCACCAGCTCCAAGTAGTTGTTTCAATCTAGTTGTGGAGGGCACAGCTCACAGTGGCACATGTGGGGATCGAACCGACGACCTTGGTGTTAAGAGCACCACCTTCTAACAAACTGTGCTAACCTGCCGATAACTGGGTGCTCCCTACCCCAACTATTACCACATTTTTTATGCTTAACAATTGACTTCATTTACTCCATCTTTGTGTCTCTTTTGGCCCCACTGTGGACAGGTTGATAAAAAAATAAATAAATAAATAAATAAATAAATAAATAAATAAATAAAGCCTGCACATACTTCCTATTTAGGAGCAGGTGGGAAATTTAAACCTCACAAATCTCCACCCTGTGCATGAGAACTTTCCCCTAATTACTATCCTCTATCAACACTCCCTCTGCTTTGCCCAAGTCACCCCCTCCCTGTTTGCACAACTTGACCTCCCCAGGAGTCTCTTGTGTGAGGAGCAAACGTTCTGTTTTCTTGATGTGTAGAGTGTCATCAGCTATAACCTTTGAATCAAATTGTGTGTGGGTGTCCATCCTGCAACACAACCAAATATTTATAACTATACAAAGGAACTTCCAGGTCAGTTCTCAACCAAATTAACGATGTTACTCACAGATTCCAATGAAAATATTCAAGGTACCTGAGATCTAATCTATCAATATTTCCCATAGGTAAAAGTTTGAAAACTCAAAATTTGATCCTCAACCCATTTTCCTATTTCATAATTTCATTGGCCATTTCTATGAACAAGATAAGAGTTAGGAACTAAATACTATTCATTTTTTAAAATACATTTTCTGTCTGATATATAACAAGTACCTGATACATGCTGTTTGAATAAATGAACAAATAAAGTTTATTAATATTCTGCTTATATGTATTCTTAATAAAATTGGTATACATTGTAAAGGTCTATTCAAGTAAGAATCATCAAATCAGATTGACTACGTTCATACTTTTTTGAGTTTTCATAGTATAAAAAATATTTTCTGAAAATGGTAGAATAAATGATACATGTATTAACAAAGTAAAAATATTCATCCATGTGGAATCACCATTTAAAATAAGGGGAAAATTCAACGAAGAATGTCAGAGTTTGGGGAAACAAAATTTTGATAATGATTTTGATCTCTAAGATCAACCTGGAGCTATAACCATGTTATTAATAGGTTAAATCAGGTTATGCCCTGCTGATTAAAATAATCAGATATCTTAATTAGTTATGTTATTAATGAACACTGATCCTCTATTAAGAAACTGGGAATAAAGCATTCATTTATATTCTAACTCTAAAACAAGCAAATGCACAAGCTGGAAGAATTTATCATTTTCTGTCAGTTTTTTTTAGCTCCCCACTAATGAAAGTAAAATAAAATAATCTGTTATAAGTCAGCTTGTTCATGGATGTATTTGGAGTTTCATGTGTTTACAGAGTTCTTATCTTCAGGGATTATAGTTTTTTAAACTATCTCTGCTGCATATGGTAAAGATGTTAATCAGTATAATCCCCCTGTTAAATCATCCTGAAATAAGATTAAATTTGTACAACATGATTTCAAATTCATATACTAACTATAAGATAACTAAAATGTTTTTAAAATCATAATTTTGGAGTTATTTTCGTAGCTCTTATTCAAGATACATGTTGTCTGCATGAAGAAATGAAAAGGATCTCCCTTGCACTGTATTTATTATAATACTTATTGTGCTCATATAAAAAATAGAGTTCTTGTACAATGATGGACACTAGAAATGTGTGGAGAACCAAAAAATAAAATATGACTTCCTAACATACTTATTTGATGACAAACAGAGTGGGGAGGAGACTTATTAGTTTGAAAGTGACTTTGCTAAGGCAGAAGCAATGAAACTAACCAAAGGCATTAGCTCAAAACTTCATGGTATCTATTTGAATGTGGCAAAATGAAAACAACTCAAGATAAATAAACTTCTAAATGAATAGAAAAAGAAAACAGAGTTAGGAAAACAAAGGGGGGAGAAGGAGTATTTTTAAAGGTTTGGCAATTATTGACTCCTAGCATTTGGGGATCTGGTCCTAGAATATTTAACGTTGTGCTACCTGAGATTCTTGAGAATCTTTATTACTGGGATCTCTTGTCAGCACTGAAGTTCTGGAAGTGCATATACAAGTTGTTATCAAACAATATGGTGGATGTTTCAATAAAAAACAAACAAATAAACTATATATATATATATATTTAAATATATATTATAATTATAGTATATATTATACTATTATATATATATATAATAGTAAAATACATATTGCTATTAATCACTCTCAAAATACTCCCCCTTGCTTCAAACATATTTTTTTCTATTGTCCTTGCCACTTTCTGAAGCAGCTCTGGAAGTCCTCTTTTGTGAGTGTCTTTAGATGTGCTGTTGTGGCTGCCTCCATGTCCTGAATCATTTTGACTTTGGGGAAGAGCCAGAAGTCTCATGGTGCCAGATCCTGTGAATAAGGTGGGTGAGGACACATAATGCTTTTATTTGACAGAAATTTCCATACCAGAAGTGATATGTGACACAGAGCCTTGTCATGATGGAGGATGATTTATGGCACACTTTAAAACACACCTTCCTCAACCATAACTCACACCCGACTGACTGCACTGAACAAGCTGAAACTTGTCACACACTGTTACTAAAGTTCTCCGTGCCACTTCCCATATTAAAGATCCCTATCTTTCCATGGGATGGCACTCAGCAGCAGAATTCACCATACTTCCTGATCACAACAGAAAGGCTCCATGTCACATGTCACTTCTGATATGGCAATTTCTGTCAAATTAAAACATTACGGTGTGTCCTCAACCACCTTATTCACCACATCTGGCACCATGTGACTTCTGGCTCTTCCCCAAAGTCAAAATGCTTCAGGACAGAGCAACTAAAGACACTCACAAAAGAGGACTTCCAGAACTGCTTCAGAAAGTGGCAGAAAAGATGGGATAAGTGTGTTTGAAGCAAGGTGGGTATTTTGAGGGGGATTAATGGCAATGTGCCTTTTACTGTATTAATTTTTTTAATTTAAATATTCACCATAGTTTTTGATCACACCTCATATAATGTCTTTTTAACTAAGAGACATGAACGCCAAGGTCAATTCTTCAAATTTTCAGTTCAGTGTTTGTGTTAACACTATCTGATGAGGTAGGTCCCTTCCAGTAAGGTTAAAGAGAAGTCTTAAATCAGAGTCATTTTCAATTCTTGGCTAACGATCAGAGTGGGTCTGTTGTTTATCCTTGAGAAAAACTCCTCGTTCCAATTAGTAATAAATTTGGCTATAGTGCATTAAAACTTTATAATATTACATTATATAATTGTGAAATCTTTCAACTGTCATTTGTTCTTTCAGTTTTCATTGTTGAGTATGGGCGATAAGGAAAACAGTATTTGTAGATGAGCTACATTGGATAAAACAATAATACCTATATTTATTTGCCTTATTCTGAAAGTAAACATGAGGTTTCCAGATTAAAATCATACTATTATTAATTACAACAATAACCATATCCGTTTTCCATACCCCACTCTCAGAAAAATGTCAGAGGCAGAAGTTATCCATACCTCAAAAAGTGGTTTTCCTATACTATAAGAGAGGAGTCTAAAATTACAAACCTTGAGATGATATAAGAACTGAATTTCCAGATGCACTCTTCCCCCACCAGAGAGAAAGAGAGAGAGAGAGAGACAGAGAGAGAGAGACAGAGAGAGAGAGAGAGTTATTTTCCTAGTGAGAACAGATCTTCTTTGAGACAAAAAGATAATAATACAAACCTACACCTCTGTGTATATAATACACTTAAAATTGAAGAGCCAATGTTTCTGGAAGATAAAAGGAGCCATTCATTATCTTCGTAGCATGTCAATGTTCATTGCTCAGAAGCTAGAGCCCTGTAGGAATGCTGAGAAATACAGGGAGAACTACATTCCCTGTGTCTTGCAAAGCATTTTCAAAATGCAAAAATATAAAATGAGTGCTTTTTGTAATGAATTATTAAGTTAGATAACTTAGGTTGGAAACAGTCTTAAAGTTTTAGTTTTATTTATTTAAGTTACATTTGAGGTAGCTGTTTTTTGATAGAGCAGAACTTCTAGCCATCCAGAAAACAAACAGTAATGTTCATTTGACTGCTACAATTATATAAAATCCATTTCCCAATGTTCAATTACCTATGTCCCACTTTTACAGATTTTTGCCAGGATTATGAGACCGGCATATGAGATATGTACCAGAGAGACATCCTCATAACTTTTGAGTTAAATTACCCAACATGCTAATTTAAGACAGTCAATTATTTGCTCAGTTCCTTTTGTTAACAGCTGATTAAGCCCACACTACCGATCACTTACCTTACTGGGCTCTCTGACTTCAGGGTATTACATACACAAGCTATAAACACCCCATGGATAAGGTATCTGAAAACTAGGGACAGCCCTGTGCCCCAGAACCCTCCAAATTATTTAAATCAGCAAATCCACTGGGATCCCATGGAACCTAGCTAATGTCACCCTACTTGCCTTCTGTAAGCTGGCCCCTCAGCCCCAGCTTGCTGAGCTGTGTAAGATCCCCTGTGAGATCCTCCCTGACAGCCTTCTGTTCTACCTTTCATTTATCTTGTGTGTCAGTGTGTTGTCTCACCATCAAAAGAATCTTTAAATTTCCTACAAAAGAAGGTAGAATTCTAATCTTGAAATGACATTAAAATAATTTATTAGGATTTATTCACTGATTATTCTTGAATGAAAACATTCAAGATTATTTATTAGCACAATGTAATATAAGGTCTTACATTTAACTAAGAATTTGGAAATCACAATTAAAGTTAACACATTAATCCTTATTATTCATAGCATCTTTAGAATATTTTGAAATTTTACATTTTAAGAGGTTATTATTACAAATTAATTTCTTATTGTAATCTATTATTACAAATCAATTTCTTTAAACATCATTTTATATATTTGAAATCTTAAACTATTGTGAGAACAAAGATAGCTTCTTTGACTTATAAACCAATGTTGGAAATTTTAAAAAAAGTTTAAATCATTAGATGTTTAGTTATAATATGGTATGAACTGGAATACTTTGTTGGCATTAATTTACATAGTAAAACATGGAGAAAGAGATGTATTTAACTTGTGCTATTCACGTACATACCTTGAATGTCACATGCACTTATTTTTAATAAAATGTGTAAGCTCATTTGTTTATAAACTAAATTTTAAAGGCTCCTTAAATAATATTTAAACTTTCTTCCTCATTTTGTACAGCTAGTAGTCATTTATTTCTCTTTTATACAGTGAGGAAAGCCATTCATTAGTCACTTTCCCAAGCTGCAGTGTTTTTGTGTTTTTTTTTTTTTAACATAGCTCACATATTTTAAGCAAAATAAGTTCAGCTTAGTAACTTTTGGACAGTTTTTTTTTTTTTTTTTCCAGAAAGCAATTGCTGTTTACTATCTAGACTAGATATTGTTAGAGTAAACACATGACAACGTTTTTGCTTAATTAATTTCCAAAATTTTCCGAGAAAGGGGATAAAGTGGGAGTGAAAAAATAATAAATAAATAAAAAGGTGGCACTTTCAGACAAATGTGAAATTATTGTCAAAAGTTATTTATCTCCCCTCTACATGAAGGACAGAAAGATGAGATGAAAGAACCCTTTTCTAATACACACACACACACACACACACATACACACACACACGTTTTTATAGCTGATTTATATAAAGTGAATTTTCTCTCTCTTTTAGACAAACAAAACTAGATTAACACCTTCTTTGTATGCTGAGATGTCCATGAAAAACCTTCATGTCACAATTTCTCAAAGTGACCACTGTAAATCTAGATTGTACTCAAAATCCTTTCAAAATTAAAATAGTTTATGCTATTGGCATTCATACAAATAGGCAGATGGGAACTGACTTAGTAGCAAGTTTATAAATGATGGTTGCCCTCTATTCTTAATTTGTGAAAAACATTATTAGTAAGAGTCTTCAAAAAAAAAAAAAGCCTAAAACAATGCTGCACACTTACCAGGGTTAGTTCAATGATAACACGCTTTTAGCAATGATAAAACCAACTAGTGGAGTCTCAACTAAGAATGTAATAATGAGGGCAGCAACAATAACAAAGGTGCCCTCAGCAACGTCTGCACAAAAGGGCAGAGGCCTCAGCAGTAGCAGAACTACTACAGTTAGGTGTCCAGATACGAGCATGATGAAGAGGTGAGACAGCAAAGAGTCTTCATGACATGCTGTCCCCACTGAAGCATTCTAGGCTGGGCAGAGGGAACTCAGGTAGTACTAATATGATTGACACCACCAAACTGTGAGAGGAAAAACAAACATACAAACAAACAAAGCAGTTAGCTCAAGACTCTATTAAAAATTTGCATTTGAGAACCACTTAAGGTAAGTAAGTGTTGGAGAGGGAAGAGGAGGGGTAAGCAAAAAAGATTTCATTTAATTGATGATGATAGTCAAACTTTTGATTCAAGAATCATTAGCTATTCAAAGCCCTGGAAGGTGTGGGGAAACAGGTTGTATTAATCGCGGGTCAGTCTGTAGGCACAGTAAGAACGAAGTTAGGGTAGCAACTACTTATCAGACAATCTCAGTTTAGCAGAATTGGGCAGGAATATTTGGGGACTAAAGTCTTACAACTGTTAGTTAAAAAAACAAAAAGTAATTATTATTTTGTCTCATATAGTTTGCGTGTATAAATAGATTCATAGGATTATGTAACAATATTCATAATGAAGATAATACAAATAGTACATTTAGTCAGTAATTGAAAATAATGAAAATTCTTTGATATGTTTTAAATAAATATAGTCTTGAAACATCTTTTCCTTCTTTACGACTCGTGATCACATTTATAGCTATATATAAATAAAAGTTCTGGACAGTGAGTAAGGGATCTGCTAATGCAGTATCTCCTTTATTATCTTACATTAAATTAAATATTTAGAGTCTTTTACACATACAAATTATTATTATTTGCTTGTCTTCACAATTGGGATATGTGTATCTCTAGTGGCAGTTGTTGATGATTTCCACTCTTTTCTTTGAGAAATCAAATGGCATAGAGTAGTCATTGGTGTTAGCAATAGATTGTGAAATGTGAAACTTTATTTTATTTTCAGGAAAGGATACAAGAAATAGAAAATATCAGTGCTGACTGATGAGAGTTCAGAAACATTTCTTCCTGGCTGGCTTATTTCCCTCAAGCATTTAAATCAATAATAAAATAAAAAATATTGCTGAATCCCCACATACACAAGCATTGTGCTAGATTCGAAAACAATATGAGGAACAGGGTGTTACTCCAATAGAGCTTATCACGTAATTAACAATAGATACATATACGTACACATGTATGAAAAGAGAAATAAATAACATTTAATAATACTGGATGCAATAAAGTAAAAAATATATATATAACTTACTATATGATAAGCTTTCAAATAGCACATGTCTATCAAACTATCAGAAAATGTTGATAATTTTTGGAAAATAATGGTGAATGGAAAAATAAAATTGTAATAAGACAAACAGCTCTCAAATAAATGAAAACTAAGGGCTGGAGGAACAATGGAGAGAAAAAGAGAAACAAAAATCCAAAATCTATATATTATCTCAGCTTTTATAAGAGATAATGATCAGGTCAGTAAATATGTTTTTTTCCCCCTCTAGGTTTTTTTTTTTTTTTTAATATATTTGAGAATATTGTTTGAAGTAACAAATCTAGAATGGAAATAGATTAACAGATTATATAATTTCAAAATCACTAGAAAATTGTACAGAGGGAGGAAATCCTCTTGTAAGTAATATATGTCTTAGGCATTGAGTAAAATAATGAGTCAAACATAGTCTTAATAAAAATACAACTCTATCATCCTCAAAAGGTAAACCCCAACAATCACTCAGAAAGACTGAAAGGGAAAGTATAGAAAGTGCCAAAATAGACATAAAAAAAAAGTTGGATAGTCATAGAAATATATCAAGCATATATCATTAAATGGAAGCAGTTATTATTTATGAAAAAAAGACAGATTGACAGAAACAACATAATTCTCTTAACCAATATAATTTGGGCTGCTATAACAAAAATATCATATTCTGGGTGGTTTATACACCATTTATTTTTCAGTTCAGGAGCTGGGAAGTCCAAGATCAAGGCACCGACAGATTCAATGTCTGATGAGCACTCACAGTCTCGACAGCCATATTTTTACTGTAACCGCACAGGATAGAATGGAGGTCCCAGCTCTCTGGGTCTTTTCTAAGGGCATTAATCCCAAGCATGAGGACTCTGTTCTCTTGACCTAATCACCTCCCAAAGACCCACCTTTAAAACCTCTACTTTGGCAGTTAGAATTTCAACATATGAATTTTGGATTGACAACATTCTACCTGTAACAATAATAATGAAATGTGTTAACACTTTTTCCTAACACTGGCCTTTAATGTGCATGGTAATAATATAGGCTATAGAATATAAATAACCCAATTAATGAGATTATATGTAAATAGAATATTTTACAAACATATTTAATAACCTAAATAATGCAAATTTATTTATGGTTACTCATATTATCCATAGAAATCATACAATGTTTAGCAATATGTTGAATAAAATGAAAATTATTAGATTCCAAAGAAATAAAAATTATAGAGAATTTCTCTAATCATACCACACTTAAAACTGAAGAAATTGCAAATGTGAAATAAAAAATAGCCGGTGATGTGAAATGTATTAAATTATTTTTTTAATTCTTGAATGAATGAAATAATCAAAATTCAGTTGTCAAATAATTGTTACTACATATTTAAAACTATGAGATGTAATGACAATTATACTGAAAATAAATTAACCACCTCAAACACTTCTTTACTCATAAAAGGAAAGAATGACCATGATATAGGACACACTCAACTTGATAACATAAAGAACAAGTACCAAAAATATAAGGAGTCTAATTCACAAATATAAAAGCAGAAATTTTGAAATGGGAAAGAGGAACAAAATGAACTCTAATACATCTAAGAAGTAATTCTTGGAAAAGAATAAACTAAGAGCTGGTATAAAGAAAAAAGATACTGTCAAAGTAAAAATTGCACTGACCACAGTTAAGGAGGCCAGGGTGACTTTATCCAAGGCTGTTGTAATAGGGACGATAAACTGAATTCTGAACTCAATTCTGCTATAAGAAAGGATTTTTGAGAAACGAGGTGGGAGGAGATCTTAGACCATTTGTGTTTGCCAATTGGTCTTCCCTAAAGAGAAGTAAACTTTCTCCTGTCTTCATGACAGGAAGTAGTTTTGCTGCTTGGGTTCAGGCGTCTACTCTCCCTTGATGATTATATTTCACAGAAAGGACCACAGGTCCTTGAGAAAGACATTCCTGGGTTGTAAAACTGGCCAAAGTCTTTAAAAAGATGTATAGCTCAAAGAGGCACAGTCAGAATTCGCAATTACAAATTTTCTAAAGTTAATGGTCTAAGGAAAGGGGAGTCTGAGCCTTAGAGTTAGGAAGAATCCTATGTAAAGGTGAGTCAAACAAAGGAGAATATTAAAGACATATTGGTCAATAAATATCCCAGGATCACATTTCCCCCCAAGTCATTATGTTTAAACGTCAACATTGTATGTAATAATAATGTTATCACATGATGAGTAAGTTGTCTGATAGCACAGAAAAGGAACAACACTTCCAACTGCACTTTAACTGCAGCACAACCCTTCTACCTAAACATTATAAAGTAGCACAGAGGGGAAATAGAACCTCCTCCCCTAGAATGTGCCACTTTGGCAAGGGATTCTTTTGAGCTGAAGACAATGGGGCCCAATAGACACAGGAAGAGTTATTTACCTTCCCCTAAACAGCCTAAAATAATTTAAATAGAGAGCCTGTACCAGGGACAGAGTTGTTAGCAGATAGAACTTTTATGTCAGAACAATTTATCTTTAGGGCACAACAAACATTCGTTTATCAAACATCTATTCTTCTCATCTTCCGGTGAGTTGTCTTCCTTCCTTTTAAAGCCCCAGACCCCAACCCCTGCTCCTTATCTTGGTAAAATGTAAAGCCTCAAATACCTGAGTCATATTTTTATGGAACTCTCGTCTGTATGAAATTTGTTTTTCTCCTGTTATTTGGTCTTATGTCAATTAAGTTATTACACCAGCCAGAGAACCCAGAAGGGGAGAAGGGAAAAGTTTTCCACCTTTATAGAACCAAAATGTAAACTACCAGTCAATCTTATTTCTGAGTATTTACACACAAACACACACACACACACACACTCCAAAACTAAATTAATATTAATAGATGAATTATTGCTGATATTAAAAGAATAACCCACTGAAAGATTGGGGTTGTGGGTTAGTTGGAGTCCTAACAGGAAAGAGAGGATACACTTAAAAGGATACCATTTAAGAGAGTTCAATGAAGGGACTATATACAAAGTTTTGAGCAGAGTTAAAGGCCAACAGAGATAGGGTATGAATAATAGTGAAAGGAACAAGGGAGGTGGAATCCCAGTAATGGAGCTCAGTGAAAACTGAGGTTGTGGACCATTAGACAAACGCTGGGGACATAGGAAATGGAGCTTTTGTCAGATTTGCAGTAAAGTAACAAAGGAGGTGCAGAAATAAATAGCTCCCCTTCTCTCCTCCCACTCTAAGATCTTCTGAGTGTGCTTCCCACTGATCAAACACAACATGGAGGCAGAGGGCAAAGGAGCCTTCCAGAGCAGACAGCAGGGCAGAGCAGGATGCTGTATGGGTATGGGGGTAAGAGAGGACAGCAAGGACTGTTTCCTAATTTCAAATGAGCCCCCAAATCAGGAGATATGCCATAACTTATTTAAAAATTATGACTATTGTGGACCAAAATGGGGGAGGGATGTATGCAAAGTAACCTAACAGGGTGATCTGATTATAAATTCCTAACTGGGCAGGTCATGGTGGGTACTCATGCCCCAGACATACCATGTAAGCACATGGTGGAAAGTTCACGGACTTAATTGTCCAACCTCATACAACTTCTTTACTCAAAGGCTTCTCCGCTTTAAGCAAGCTCTGCCCATTGTTTCTGTTTATCTAGGTTAACACACCTTTGACATGCCTCATTTTAGACTCCTCTTTCCAAGACATAACCTCCCTCAAGAGAGCGAATAATCTTAAATGTCCTACAATCCTATTCCTGCCTTGCATTCTCCCTCTCCATGTAATCTTCCTTACTTCCTCATCCAAATGCAAAAAAGAAGCTGCAAAACTGTTATTCTGAGGAGCAATTGAGATCTTGCCCCCCCAGCATATGTCATCAGTTTGGCTCAAATAAACTCTTATAAAAATTCTCTACAGGTTTGGACATTTCTTACAGTGACACTATATGAATGGGAAGATGCTATTTTATGTTGCAATACGAAATTTAAAAACACTGACAATTAACACTGATTTAAAGGTTTTTATACTGATTTAAAGGTTTCTTAGATTAATTTAGAGTAAAACAGGTTATCATACATCACTCTTTGCCTACAAAAAAACAAAATTACGTACAAAAGACAGCTGAGAAATTCTTAAAATGCCACCATTCAGTCTGATTATTCAAAATCATTTTGATTCAGCCTTCCTATGCTATAATATATTATCTATACCATCAAGAAGATTAACGACCTGACATTTTTTCTTAATTTATTGGGGTGACAATTGTTAATGAAATTACATAGATTTCAGGTGTACAATGCTGTATTACATCATCTATAAATCCCATGTGTGTTCACCACCCAGAGTCAGTTCTCCTGCCATCACCATATATTTGATCCCCCTTACCCTCATCTCCCTTCCCCCACCCCCCTTACCCTCTAGTAACCACTAAACTATTGTCTGTGTCTATGAGTTTTTGTTTCTCATTTGTTTCTCTTGTTCTTTTGTTGTTTTTGGTTTATATACCACGTATCAGTGAAATCATAGGGTTCTCTGCTTTTTTCTGTCTGACTTATTTCGCTTAGCATTGTACTCTCAAGATCCATCCATGTTGTCACAAATATTCCTATATCATCTTTCCTTACCGCCGAACAGTATTCCATTGTGTATATATACCACAACTTCTTTATCTATTCATCTATCGAAAGACATTTTGGTTGTTTCCATGTCTTGGCCACCGTAAACAAAGCTGCAATGGACACTGGAGTACACGTGTCTTCATGTATAAATGATTTCAAATTCTTTGGGTAGATACCCAGAAGAGCGATTGCTGGGTCATATGGTAATTCTATTTGTAATTTCTTGAGGAACCTCCACACTGCCTTCCATAACGGCTGCACCAGTCTGCATTCCCACCAACAGTGTAGGAGGGTTCCTTTTTCTCCACAGCCTCTCCAACACTTGTTACTATTTGTCTTGTTGATGATAGCCATTCTGACTGGGGTGAGGTGATATCTCATTGTGGTTTTTATTTGCATTTCTCTGATGATTAGTGACGTTGAGCATTTTTTCATATGTCTATTTGCCATTTGTAAGTCCTCTTTGGAGAAATGTCTCTTCAGGTCCTCTGCCCACGACCTGGCATTTTTAAAGAATGCCTTACCATCATTTTCTTCTAAGCCCCAGACACTCATTTTTGAGTTTTAAAAGTTAAGATTTGATGCTGGTACTTGCTCCATTGTATCAAAAAGTACCAATGGAAAGTTTTCACACAGCTCTCCAGGTTCATTTTCCGTCTTCAAACGGTCCATGGTCTACGAATAAATTTTGAGAGAAAGGAAATAGAAATCTTTCTTCCTGAAGTTAATATTCTTTTGAGTCACTATTACATACAGATGAACCTATATCACATTACACCAAGATATCATGTTAAGATGGATCACAACTTAAGGATTATTCAAGACTCCTATGAACAAAATTATTTTTAAAAATGTACTATGGGATGTAATAGGAATTAAAAAAAAATCAGAGAGACAACTTTTGTTCCTTCAATAAGAAAACTTAAAGAAAATCACCGTCTATAGTTTTAAATCCATGTTTTGTTTTGATTTATTTTTTTAACATGAGGTTTATAATCCATGTTTTATGGGGAAAGAAATTATGATCCTTGACTATTAATTCCAAGTAATCTGCAGAGGTTACCAAAAATGACCATTATGTGGCACATTTCTAGAGATTTAATAGTGAAGAAAATGAATTTAGTGGGCAGAGCAGCTGTGGAATTTCCTGCTGAGTGGGAAAAATCATGTAAAACTGAAGAAGCTTATCACTGTGACAGTTTCTCCCTCCCTCCTTCCTTCCTTCCCTCCTTCCCTCTCACCCGGTCCCACTGCTCTGAACTCAGAGGGAGTACTCAGAGTGTTAATTTGGTGAATGAAAATACATTTTCATGGCTTGTCCTTAGTTAAGTCCTAAATATGAAACTAAAGTCCTCTCTTCCTGGAGGAAGGAGATACTGAACAAAAACAACCTGCCGAGATAATAGGTGGGAAGGGGCTCTGGATCCCAGACATGTGGAATATAGAATCAGATATTCCTCCGAAGGGTTTTTGCCTCTAGCAGAGTATTCTGGCTGAGTTAAATGTCTGTTTCCTATCTTAATATCAGGAGGATAATAACCCAATGGTTTTGTGTACTCAAACTATATTTCCAGAGCCTTTCTGCCACTGATTGACAGGGTTAACAAGGAGATATTCGAGTGAAGTTAAGAGCCATTTCTTCCATTTCTTGCTCTGCATTCTATTGTCTTTTAAAATAGGACATATTAGTGTTGGGTAATGCTTCAAGATTGAGTTTTATCAAGGAATACTCTTTCCATGGAAAGGGGGATGTACCCAGGATAAAAGAAGAACAGACATCTATGTTTTCAATGGACTTATTCTTAGAATTCTTAGCTGCTTAGTTTAACACACACACACACACACACACACACACACACACACACAGAGTATATGTGTATACTGTGTGTGTGTATAGATATATAGATATAGATACATAACTTTGTATCTCATGTATCCCATATTATAAGCTATTTGCTAAGGGGACAAGTAGGAATCCAATGCAATCCTTACTCTTACACCAGAGTGGAGTCCATTAAAGTAAATAGCATACCTATTGATTAGAAAAGCAACACCTCCCTGCATGGCTAGCTTTGAGCAATGGAGAGCTCTATGGGACACTAAGAATGGAAAATGCAGTTTCAATGCTATGCTTCACTAGACTTCCTTCCACGATGGGCCTGCTTCTGCTCAAACTATTTCCAAACATTTTTGTTCTATTTAGATTTTATAACTGTTATTACCAAGTTGTTTAGCATCAGTTAATTCATAACCATCAGAAATGGAAATTGCATTTTTAAGCTCTCCAGGTGATTCCAATGTGTACACAGAACTCTGATCTAGCCAAATGTTGACCTATTAGCTTATAATTGTAAATCTTTGTTAACTGGATTATGAGTTGATTTTTCATTGATAGTCCATTAGCATAATAAATAATATTAAAGTGTCTCTTAAACATTTGTCTGTGTTTCCTACTTAATTGCTAATGCCTAGGAAATATGATAAATAAACTTCTCGGCATGTTATCAATTTTGGTCTACAAACAACTGCAATCTTCACAATTCTGTAGCTGCTTGCAGACTTCAGACAAGTTTTACTCTTCTTTGGCTCTTTCATAAGGAAGTAGAATATTGTGGCATATTAGTGTATTTTCTTGGATAGGCTGAAATCATTTCTGGAATTTTAACCAGCAGTTCTTGTATACAAAAGCAGGTGCTGATTCTCAATTCATTACACTGCTGAGTGAGTTACCAGAAATTAATTGTCCCTAAGTATTTTAAATAAAATGGTGTATATCTCTAAATTGATTAAACCTGGTATCATTGTCATGCAAGGTGTCATGCGGGGTCTCTGGTCCTGCTCCCCACATAGGAACGCAGGATATGGTGAGGCCAAAAAGGAACACCCATGGAGCCATAGATAGGGGAGTCATACCACTATAATCTCGTTGGCGGCTGGGTTGGAGACACAGGAAACAGGGTCCACATGATCTGCAATCCACCATCTGCTTCTCTGCCAACCAACCAAACCCACTTGTTAGCTACAATCCACCCTGCTAACTGCAATCTGCACTTGCTAGCTCAGCCACCATTCACGGCTAGCATAGCCACAGCAGTTATATTAGTGGACAGTGGCTCACTGGTTACAGCTGACGGCCAACTAGCCACAGCTGATGGTCCTCCAATCACAGTTGATGGCCATTTACTACCGGAGGCAGCACCTTTCCATGTGATGCCGTGAGCCTGGAAACTGCACTCCTGGCTCTGTCCCCACAGTCATGGTCGTAACAAACCCTTATATTTCAACCTTATTTTCTATAGAACTACACAAATTACAGATTGTATGTCTTGACTTTTCATAAATAATTCAATCAGTCAGATTCCTACATAACAGGCCAGATATTTGAAAAAGTGGCGTCCAAACATTACTTTTTTTTTTTTTTTTTTTACACTTGGACTCTGGAGGTTTATTTAGAGCAGTATTTGTTGCTTGAAATGTAAACTTCCGAAATTTTTCTTTGCTAATACAGAAGACAGTAGCAATGGTAGTTAATTGGTACTTTGCTGATGAAATAGGAATTGAAATAGGAGTTGAAGTGCAGCAATTCGTGTGCATGTACATCACCAGTGCTTAGCAATTGCTTTCACGTTTCAAAAACCCATAAAAAAAAATAAAATAAGAACTACACTGTGGAGAGAGTACTCCCTCCCTAGCATAAAGAAAATTCCAAAAATACACTTTGAAGCATATCAAAGAGTCTTTAATGGGAAAATTATATTGTAATCTCTAAAAGGACCAGTTTAGTGAAAAAATTATTTCCCAATTAGTGATCCCTATCCCTTTGCTATTTGATGATAATTCAGCTTCTTAGTAAAATATATTACTTCTCTAAAACTTTTGAGGAAATTTTATAAAACTTGCTGTCAAGAGGACTACAGTTGATGTGCACTAATTATTTAGATCTGATTAGCTATGCTCCAAAGTGTCGAAAGTGTATATAGTGAAGGTGCTTTATTGCTCCCACCCCACCCCACCCCATTCTGAAAGCTGAAACAATTCTGGTTCAGAAAGTGTCATTTGTCTGTGGTTGTAAGGTAGTGAAATTTTGATTCAAGTTCTACATATATCTTCTTATATTCAATCCTTGAAAATAGCATGAAACGAAATAAAGCTATGACAAACTAGCAGGTTTTGCTGAACGGGGACCCTATAAAGACTATTTTAGACATTTTGGTATGGTTTAAATATAATGCTATAAGTGAGGTATGAAGTCTAAGTTCAAATTCTTGACTCTGATCAAAATACACTGTTTTGGTCAATCATTATATAAAACAATAGTGATGTTTCCAAATATTCCTATTAGCGAAAGAAAAGAAATTTTGATGGGTCTCTTTTTAGCACATCTAATGTTCTAAGGTCAACTTTTTATTTTAGAATGTGCTTGCTTCTGTTTTTATTTTCCTCGACCTACAATGTATTAGGAGTAACAGAGTTTGCCAACCCCAAATATCACTTTTTGGGGATATTGATTATTTTAAACTAGCTTTTTAAAAGAAACTAAAGACACAGGAAGAACCTTTGACTTTCACCCTGCCTAAAAGGCTTTATATAGAGGACTTGATCCAGAAAGGGAACTGTCATCATAGATAAGTATAGTTTAATATGAACTAGGAGTGACAGACAGAAAGAATCCTACCCAGTACCATTTGACCAAAGTCCTCTGTGCCCCATTGTTAAAGATGGACCAGGAAACATTTATTTATCAAATATTTGCTTCTCCATCTCCATGTGAAGTGCCTTCCTCTCCTCTGAAGTCCAAACTACTATCCCCTTTTCTCCTTAGCAAGATGGCATATAAGCTTCAACTGCCAGATATTCTTACAGAACCCTTGTATGTACATACATAATTGAATTTTGTTAATTTTTCCTGTTAATCTGTCTCATGTCAATTTAATTCATAGGCCAGCCAGAAGAACTAAGAGGAAAAAGAGGGGAACTGCTTCAACCCCCATACAAACACATAATACATGTAACAAAAATATAGTGGACAACTATAACTACATTTTAACAAGATGCTGTTCGAAAAGCACAGAAGTAAAATATTTGTTTTTTGGGCATAAGTGTACCTTGATGGTGATTAGGTCACTGGAAATTTATCTTTACTAATAATCATAGAAGAGACTGAAATGAGAAAATAGATGAACTATCGTGTATATCTGAGGATGTGAACCAGCTTATGCTTATCTGGCTAAAGAAAAAAAAAACAGGATATTTCTCAAGCTATTAAGAACTAACAAATCCTAATTTTCTTTAATTCCCTCTTCTTTTCTCACATAAACTCAAGGCATTAGGTTGTGTATATCTTTTTGAGTCATTATTCTGTCTACCACACTATTTTTTATCAACTACTATGTTAATTGAAAATGATTCATTTTTATTAGCAGGTCTGGTAGATTAACATTCAATCAATTGGACACCTATTATATACTCAAGATTATTAGACGCTACATGAAATAAAGAAGCATAGGAAAATCCCACTGCCTTTAAGAAACAGAATCTAGTTGACAAAAAATAAACATTAAGAAAACCTCATTAAAATGGAGTCAGAAAGCTCTGTAGGGGAAGCTCTCACATTCTACCACTCCTATCTTGGCAAAACATAACAGATAAAAAAAAAAAAAAAAAGGCTTTTTTTTTTTATATTCCCCAGGAAGAGGAAGGGAGATTTTTCTCCTTGCCCGGCAATAACTCAGCCAATGAAAGCTGCCACAGCTCAGCCAAGAGAAGTCATCATCACCCTGAACTCTTGCTCCCCTCCAATGGACTTTTGTTCAAAATCACCCCTCCCCGCTCCCTCCTTTCCTTTATAAAAGGAAGCCTCATTCTTTTGTTCTCCAGGCTTGCCTATGGCTGCCATAGCTTGCTTGTCCCAAATTGCATATCTCTGCTATTCTCAAATAAACTCTCCTTTCCTATTTTGTTAACTATGTTATTTGAGATTGTTGACATTAATAGGAAATGTGGTCTAGTGAAAAATTATGTGATAGCTTTTAAAAGCTGATGTAGGATACAATCCAAAACGAAAGTTACTAATTAAAAGTTTTACATGCTAATTAAATTTGATCTTGTCCTTGAAGAATGGATAACATTTGCATGAGTAAAAATAAAAGAGCATATACAGGGGTGGGGGAAACAACGAAGGATATAATAAGATAGGTTTAAAAAATGCTGGCATTGTAACAGAGCATGATGAAAGAAAAGCAGTGGGAAACGAACCTTGTGGCTATAATGAATAAAACTGTATTTTATTTTTAGTATGTGTGGATGCATGTGTTTGTGTGAGCTGGATATACTTTACAAAAGCTGTATCCGAAATACATTGAAAATATAAAATAAAAATCATTTGATTTCCCTTATGATAATTCTGTATCATAAATCTTGTGAAATACACATTTTGTTTAACTACTTTATACATCCCATTTATTTATTGTTAGGTTGGCATTATAAGTGGGATAACTAATATTCCAATATTTGATTAGTCTTGGGGTAAAGATAAGCATATTCCTAGTAGTCTTGCTTATTCACCAAACAGCCTGAAAAGGAATGCCCAGCTGTACTAATGCTATTATATTTGTCAATGTGGCACAAACATTATTTAAAGGGTCTTTTTACAAATAACATTGAGTTATATAGGAACGCTGTAGAAAAACATTGGGGAAAAAAGTGGTGAAGTATATTAAAAACAAAGCAAGAAATAATAAAGATGTATATATGTGCAATGCATATCTGGCAAAGGACTCATATGCCAATATACAAAAGGACTTCTCCAAATTAATAAGCAAAGGACACAAAAAGGAAAAAGGAGAAAAAATAGACGAAACAGTACCAAGAAACATGTCTAATGTCTAAATAACCATCAAACATATGAAATGGTATTAACTTAACTAATTATTAGGAAAATGCAAATTAAAGGCCTAATTTTAGTGAGACTAACAAGAGCAGGCATTGCAATGGTACTGATCGGAATTGTTTTTAACTTCTGGTGAGAAGTCTAAATGCTATACATTACTCATGGATCTTGAAAAATTTTGTTAATATCTATAAAGCTGACTCATCATTTCCCAAGGCTCGGTAATTCATTTCTTCCTTATATTTCTAACAAAAATTTAAACATGGTAGCTAAAAACTGGAAATTCCCTAATGTTGTTAACAATCAAATGGATAGTCATCATATAAAAAGCATACAGCACAAATGATTACAGCTCCAAGAAACAGAATGAGTGACTCACAATAGTGAAAGTTACAAAAATGCTGTTGAGCAAAATAAATGGATACAAAATATACATGCAATATATCTCCTTTTATAAATGTCCAAAGACACAAAAGTAATCTATGGTACCTGAAGTCCAGATATAGTTACCTTTTGGTGGATTGTGGTAAATAGGGCAGGTGTTTTTTTGTTTGTTTGTTTTTATTTTTTAAGGTGTTGTTTGTAATAATCTATTTTTTTTCATCTAAGTGGTGGTTACAAGTGTATTTTCACTCTAAAAATTCACTGAGCTATAACCTTATGATTTGTAAATATGTTGTGTGTGTGTGTGTGTGTGTGTGTGTGTGTGTGAGACGATACATTTTCTGACAAAATAAAATAAGCATATATAAGGGAGTGTCTTTTAGGTTTCAGTTGTGATCAGTTAAATTCAAATCATGATTAAAAATTGCATGCCATTTTTCTGTCTATTTAACTGGAAACAATTAAAACACTAATAGTTGGAGATGATGTGGATTAGTAAAATATCTTAATCTTTTTGTAGATTATAGAAGCTGACAAACCTCTTAGAAAAATGGTACTATTTTATAAATTAAAATGCAACATATAGATAATGTATTATAGAATTGTACAGTTGAAAGCTATATAATTTTATTACATAGTCAATGTCACCCCAATAAATTTAATTAAAAAATTTAAAAATCACATTAAACCAATAAATTTTACCCTAATTGTATTACCAAAAAATGTCTTATAATATATATCAGGATATAAGGATTTTAATAGAAGTACTATTTACAAAAATAAAACTTAGATACAGCCAAATGCCCATCAAGAGGATAGTACGTAACAACATACTTTGAAAGAGCCACAAAATAGGAATGTTCAACATAAATGGACATGAACAAGCTGAAAATATGTTCAATAAAATGGATGAATCTTAACAATGTGATATAAAATTTAAAAAGTCAATTCCAGGATTTTATTCCATCATAACGTTTTTAAAAATAAAACATAATTAAAATGAAAAATAAACATAAGGGAATAATGATCACAAAATTGTAGATTTTTTTTTTCTTTCAGTTTAAGCTAGGCAGGTATTTGGATGGGCAAAACCAAACATGGATGATGTAGGTTTTTTGTTAGTGTTTTACATTTTGTGCTCAGTAATGGGTTTATAGATGTTTTTGAATTACTAAAAACAATTAGATCATAGCTATGTAGGTCAATAAATAAACAGACTGATGGTCCGATAGATGATCGACTCCATCAGAATCTCTCATAAACAAAGTATGGATCCAAGTTTGTATTCCTTTTTTAACAAAAAAGAGGGAAAAATTAAGAAATAAGGAAAATAAAAGCAATATAGTCCTCAGATCAGTGAAATCCCACTTCTAACTAATACTTGTAATTTGGAAGTACAATTACAGAAATGGTATTGAAGGGGAAATTTATTTCTCAAGTTCATCTTTATTTATTGCCTTCACCAACAGTGAGATTGAGTTCTTTAAAGAACAATGCACTTGATCTTTATGCCACTGTCCTATCATTTATGTTGAAGCACAAATTTAATAACAATACCGTGTTTCCCCGAAAATAAGACCTAGCCGGACAATCAGCTCTAATGCATCTTTTGAAGCAAAAATTAATAATAAGACTCAATATTTTATATTATATATATTATATATATATTATATATATTACATTATATTATATTATATTATATTATATTATATTATATTATACTATACTATACTATATTATATTATTATATTATATTATATGACTTGGTCTTACATTATAGTAAAATAAGACCAGGTCTTATATTAATTTTTGCTCCAAAAAACTCATTAGAGCTGATTGTCGTGCTAGGTCTTATTTTGGGGGGAACACAGTAGCTTTATTTGAATGTTAATCTTATTTGTTTTTTCAGAAGCCCAAAATATTAGATAGCATTAGCTTTCTATGCAAACTTTTACCTGACATCTAACAGAGCAGGTCTCCATTGACTCTTTCAACTCAGTTATATCTTCATTATAATATACTTGGTGTTCAATTATCCTTCACCAGCCCTATTCCACCTTAATTCCATGAGTGATAGACTGCAAAAAAGTATCAATTTTAAGTAGAATTGACCAGTGTATATTAAGTTAAGGAAGGAAAATTATAAGGTGTTACAGAATAGTTTTATGTTCTTGGTTAGGTTTTAGTATTTTTAAATATTAAAAAGCAAATGTCTAAAAGTAACTAATAGTAAAAATATAAAAATAAAAAAATAAAAGTAACTAATAGTGTATTTATATGAATAATCTTATTTATAAGACTCATGTAATTTGAGAGCTTTCTAGTAGAAATTCTAGAAAAAGTAGAGCATGCCACTTTCTTTTTGGCACTGCATATTTTTTCAAGTTTAATATCATGTAATAGCCTATCATAGTTAAAATGGTAGATTTGGGGAGAATTTTGTACTATTATTTCCTAATTGCAAAAATTTCACATTTCTTTCTGTTGAAAATATTTGTTTTTATTTTTCTAAGAATCTTATAACATTGTTTTCAAAATTAACACATTTTATTTTGGTCTTTTCAAATCGAAATGAAATGTATCAGTTAGTGTAATTTAAGCTTTTCCTTATTTTGTGTTTTTTACTTTACTTCTCTTTCATATACTGATTGTTTAATTTAATTATCTGAGTATAGATTTATTAAAATATGTTATGAACCAATTAAATTTTCAAGGATTCAATCATAAAAATTTAGATTTTAGCCTTTGCATTTGCTGAAATATAACCTAAGAACTTTGAACATAACAGATACATATTCTACTCTATGAGCACGTTCATTTAAAATATATGTTAATAACAGTAACTAAGTTCTATCATGTGCCAGATAATGTTGTAAGTGCTTTAGTATATCATCTTATGTAGCCCTCACAACAAAACTGTGAGTCTCAGATTCCTCATTTGTAAAATGGAGCTTAAATACCCATCGTGTTTCTTATTAAAATATATCAGAACTTCTTGGCAAGAAGTAACTGCTAGCTATTTTCTTCCTTACAAAGATTCATTATTTATGTCCTAATAAATTTATATATTAAAAGTAATTAAGCAAAAAAAGGTCTAGCTGAATCCTAACGTCTAATTATTCACCGCTGTTGAAAGTCAAGTTGGGATGCAATATCAAAGTGATTAAACAGAAACTATTCAATAGAATGATCACATCAAATAATCATACACTACAAAAATTGGAGAAAATGTTAGCACCTGTGTAAATAACGAGGTGGTGTTCTGAAAGAAACACAAGTTGATTGATAATGACCAGTTCAGAAGTTGTGATAAATTCCAAAGATGTCTGGGTTACTGGAAACATTAATGTTTATACATTACTGCATAGAGCTCTACACAAAAGCAATCAATTAGTATTCAGATAAGTGAACAGCTCTACTGAAATAAAAATAGGATTGTTTTGACTGGTCTATTTTATCACCAGAGAGCTATATGTGGTAGATGATTTTTTTTTTTTTTTTTAAGAATTTGTTTTGGTTTTAATAGATAGTTTCTCCGGTTCCATTGACTCTATGATTCTATAGAATTTCTCATTTACACTGGTTATTTCTTTTTTGTAATTTTCCTACGTATATATTTGTCTATGCTTAAGACAAAACAATTTTGTGGCTTTATTTCAGTTATTACAGGCTCTAAACATCTAGAAGATTTCATTATGTGAATTCTACACAGATGAGGTATAAAATCTTCTACATGAGACTAAATGGTATCCCTTTCCTCTGGATGATTATATGTTCTCTTATTAAATTCTTTTTCTTTCCATGGTCAATTATAAGAAAAAGATATTTTGAAAACAGCATTTCCTTTGCTTTAATCCCTTTAGGCATTATTTAATACAATGCCATATTGTCAATATAGGATTGCCAGATGGGTGAGGGGTAAGGGTAGGCAAAGATAAAAAGGATGGAAACTTGAGGACAGTAAGGCAGTGTGGAATTGGTCCTCCTTTCCCATCTCAGGCTCAATCCTGAACTGGCCAAATTATCCTAGAATGGGGAAAATGAATTCAGACTGAGGGGATATTATATTGAGGAACAAACATCCTACATTTGGTGTATCATTAGAATCATCTAGGGTGGGAACTCATTGGGTGAGAAGAATTAATAGTGGATAAGAAACCAATCACAAGATTAATAGGCTGCCTACCACGTTTTAGAGGCACAGGTATATGTGTCTGTAATTTAAGGAGACATCAAAAGTAATGTTATTTTAACAAAATAAAAGCAGCTTCTGCTGCAACCCAGTTTTTTTTTTTTTAAGGTTTTACTTATTTTTAAATTATTTTTATGGAAGTGAAATTTACATAACATAAAATTAAGCAGTTTAAGTTATGCAACTCAGTGGCACCTAGTACATTCATAATGTTGTGCAACTACCCCTACTACCTAGTTCCAAAACATTTCCTTCACCCCAAAGAAACCCTGGTACCCATTAATAGTCACTCCACATTCCTTTCTTCTACCAGCCTCTGGCAACCACCAATCTGCTTTCTGTCTCTATGTATTAACCACTTCTAAACATGCAGCATAGACTGACTCAGTTTTTAACAATAGATCTTTATGCTTTTGTGTTTTATGAACATTTGACACTCACACATCTTAGAGGGTAGTAATACTCTGTCTACGCATCACATCATAGTGTTATGAATTTCATTGCAACTGATGTAGTGTGAGCTTATCTCATATTTACACAGCTACTTTATTTTTAATTCTCTCCTTATTCTAGTTAGTATTCCTTAAGGATCCAATTCACAGTAAAAGTAAACCTCATCTGGTATGCACCGAGATGTCAAGAAAACGATCCTTACAGCAATAGGGAAGTGCTGCCTTGGGCTTTAGCGAAATTGTGTTTCACCCCTTTGAAATAATTCTTCTAATATTTCTTCAAGTGTGTGTGTGTGTGTGTGTATGTGTGTGTGTGTGTGTGTGTGTGTGTGTAGATGAAATACTTGCACAGTAATTCATGTTGACCTTTTTGTCCATATTTGTTGCTTACTTCTGGAACATACTTCAGAGAAAATCAGTGTTGACTAATTGGACAAAAATCTGGAATTTTCCCCCACTGAAATAATCAACAAACAAACAAATAAATAAATATAGGTGCATCAATTTCCTACTTTATATCACCTGTCATTATTTATTTACTGATCTGTGTCTCCTGCCTACACTGAGGCTCCTAAGGGCAGGTAAAGTGTCTTTAATATATACAGTCCCACTGCTGAGTAGTGACAGGCACATGGTATACACACAATAACCACCTAATAAATAATAAATGTAATTAAAATTTTCAAACATGTATTTTTCTACAACTTCATGTCGTAACACTTTCTGTTCAGGATTAGAAAGCACAGACCTTCTAGGGAATTATATATATAATTATATACTAAATTATATATCATAATTATATATTTTATATATTAAATATATATACATATATATTATATATCATACAAAATATCTGACTTCTAACTAGTTTTACATTCCAAGTCAAGAACCAGTGATAGCAGTGATATCAGCAAAAATGATAGAGTAGGGTCCTCTAATGGCTTGTCCCACCTTAGAAACACTGAACAACCTGACAAAAATTATCAGAATCAACTGTATAAGAACTCCAGAAAATAAATAGTTAAGCAAATGTTTAAAATTCATATGAAATTTCAGTGACGCTGAGTAGCCAAAACAATCTTGAAAATGAAGGACAAAGTTGGAAGACTCACCGTTTCCGATCGCAAAACTTACTACAAAGCTACAGTAATAAAAAGAGTGTAATATTGGCAGAAGATAGACATATAACAATGAAATAGAATTGACTTTCCAGAAATAAACATTCATTTTTAAGGTCGATTGATTTTTGACAAGGGAGCCAAGAAATTTCAATGGGGGAAGAATACTCTTTTCACCTAATCGTTCTGGGGTGGGGGTCAACATATGAATGAACCTGCGTGCACAAACATACCGTGTTTCCCCGAAAATAAGACCTAGCCAGACAATCAGCTCTCATGAGTCTTTTGGAGCCAAAATTAATATGAGACCTGGTATTGTATTGTATTGTATTGTATTGTATTGTATTGTATTGTATTGTATTGTACTGTACTGTACTATGCTATACTATACTATACTATACTATACTATACTATACTATACTATATTATATTATATTAAAGACCCAGTCTTATAGTAAAATAAGACTGGGTATTACATTGTTTTGCTCCAAAAGACACATTAAAGCTGATTGTCCGGCTAGGTCTTATTTTCGGGGAAACATGGAACATGGCACACAAACACATGCATACAAATTGACCCCTAACACATCATACCCAAAAAATTATTCAAAATAGATCAAAGACCTAAATGTAGGAGCAGAAACTACAAAACTCTTAAAAGAAAATATGAGAATAAAAGTTCATGGTCTTTAATTTGGTAATGATATCCTAAATAAAATGTGAAAAACACATACAATAAAGAAAGCCACTACATGTTAGACTATATCCAAAATTAAAACTTTGTGCACGAAAGGACACTATCAAGAGAGTGAAACGACAACCCATGGAATGGAAGAAAATATTTGCAAGTCACATATCTGATAAGTAGCTAATAGCCACAATATATAAAGAACACTTACAACTGCACAAGGAAAAGATAAACAACTCTAAAAAAAAATGGGCAAAGGATTTGAATAGACATATCTCAAAGTAGATATACAAATATTCAATAAGCACATAAAAATATAATGAAAATCATTAATCATTAGGGAAATGGCAATCAAAACCATGATGAGATACCACTTCATATCCACTAAGATAGCATAATCAAAAAAGAGACAAACACAAGCTCTGATGAAAATGGGGATAACTTAAAATCTTAATAACTTTAAATTGGTATCATTTTGGAAAACAGCATGTGAGTTCCTCCATAAGCTAAACACTGAATACCCATTTGACCCAGGAATTCCACTTCTAAGTATATACACCAAAGGATAGAATAAAAGACATCCAAACAAATACTTGTACATGGATGTTCATAGCAGCACTCTTTATAAGAATCAAAAGATAGAGTGGATAAACAAAGTATGTTATAATTATATAATGGAATATCATTCAGTCATAGAGAGGAATAAAGTAATGACATATGCTATAATATGTTGAACCTTGAAAACATTAGCCAACTGGAAGAAGGCAGACATAAAAGTCCACGTATTGTGTAAGTTTATATGAACTATCCAGAATAGGCAAAACCAGAACGGCAGAAGGAAGACTTGTGGTTCCCAGGGGTTAGGGGCACAGTGACTGCTGAATGGGTACCGGGTACTGTTTTGGGTTCAAGAAAAAGTTCTGGAACTAGATAGGAATGATAGTTGTTCCACATTGTGAATGAACTTTATGCTACTTAACAGTTCATTTTAAAATGGTTAAATGGTTCATTTTATGTTACTTATATATAGTTTTAAAATACATTTTTGAATTATAGCAGACTGTATAATAGTATATCAGTTTCAGGTGTACAACATAATTATTAGACATTTATACATCTCATGAAGTGATCACTATGATAAATCTAATACTCTTGCACACAATCAAAATAATACAAAAATAAAAGGATAATGTATTTTCCCCCATTTATATCTCAAAACTAAGTATATAAGGACATATCTATTTAATCTCTGCCATTAACTCTAATAAGCTATAAGGTACTCTCTATCTAAAGGTAAAATAAAGGACTTCTAAGGCTAAACATGACCTATTTCAAAAAATGTTTAAGAAGATAAATACATTAAACCAATTTGAATAGTAACTCAGACTTTTACAAAATGATGTGACATGTAGCTACATAGAGCTCCTAAGAGAGAAAAAAAGTGACTGTTTCCTTACTTAAAATTTCCTTTCTAACACCTCTCATATAAAAAGAACTAATTTTTTTTTCATAAATGAAATCTGTGATACATGAAATAAAGAGAAGGATAATTATTTGCTCAAGATCAATGGTCCTATAATCTCAGTTCAGTAACTTAAATGTTATTTACATGTTCTAAAATATTAAGAATATTCATAGTTGATATCCCTGGGATAGACTCAGAATTATTAAAACAAAAGTTTTATCGTTTGATTCACTTGATCTTCTAGCCTCTTGGTATGTAGTGCATTCCAGCTTGTGCTACCTCATCATAAACTGCCCTCCTCCCTACCCCTGTAAGATAAAGATAAAGATTCTTTATCCCTGTAAGATAAAGAATGTGTTTCTCTTAAATATATTTCAAATGTTTAAAATTGTATAAATGATCTTCCAGGCTTCCTAGTATAAGTAAAATAGAATAAGTGATGAAATATTTGAACTAGAAGAATCCTTAGTGATTTGTGGAGTTCATTTATCATTTTAGAAAACTGGTTCCCAGATATTTTAAATATATAATTTTTTACATAATGTAAAACAGCCAATTAGTAGCAGAGCGGGGTCATGAGGCACCAGATATCTGATTCAGTGTTTGGTTTTGTTTCCTCCCCTTGTATTTTTCCCATTACCTCTATGACTGCCCACTAACAATCCTCCATTTCCTTAAGACTAAAAAATCACTTCAATATAAAATAGCTGAGGTCATTTTTATGAGTGGTTTCACCCAGGGTCATCATAAAGCCTTCTCTGAAGAGGTGATATTTGAGTTTAGTTCTGAATCATGAGAAAGAGACAGCTATGCAAATATTTTGGCAGGAAGGGAATCCCAAGATGAAGGAAGAGTAAGTAAGTAACCACAGAGGGAATGAACTTTGAAACAGCTCAGTCATCATCGTAGGCACTGTGTGGTGAAAGGGTAGGAAACGAGAGATGAGGATGGATAGTCTGGCACAATGTGCAAGGGTGGAGGCCACGGTGAGGGGTTTCCTTTTATTTTAATTGCAATAAAAGACCTGGAGGATTTTAAGAACATTATTTTTCTGATTAAAATTTTAAATTATTAACCCATAAATGTTTGTTATATGGGGCATGAAAAGAGCGATGTTAGCACCTTTGAACAGGCTTGTAGCAGTGGAGATCACGGAGATAAAATGGTCTGAACCAGGGTACATTTTGTAGGCGTTGCGAAAGGCCTTATTGAAAGAATGGATATAGATTTTAAAATATATGAATAAATGACGACTCCTTGATTTGTAGACCGAAAATGTAGGTGGTTGTTTCAGACACAGATTTGGAAAATGAAGCCGATTGTTATTTTTTGGCCTTGTGCACCTGGAGCTATCAATTATATACCAAAATGGAGATGCTGAATGGTCAGCTGGACACACAACCCTTGAGCACAGGTGAGAACTGAGAGGAGATAAATATTTGGACACTCTAAGTGGATTTCCTTAAATCTTGTAATTCAATTAAATCACTTTGGTGAAAAGGAGAACAGAAAATATTACTGGGGACTACTCCCTAACTACAAAAATATCTTGCTGCTGAGAGGACAGGAGCTTTTAAAAATTCTACATGTGATTTTTGCGCACTTTTGGGTGTTATGGAGAAGAACTATCAGAGTACCGTTAAGACACTGATGAAATAAAAACTGCACTATCTAGTAACTTACCAATAGGTAAGTAAATTACCAATAGGTACCAGGCAATTTTCCTTACTGACTTTGAAAGAATAAGTTAAATGAAGAAAATATTCCTCTGAAAATAGAAAGTGATAAAATTAAGTTTTTTTTTGTTTGTTTTTGTTTTACTATCTCTTTACTCTGTTGCTGATGTCATTTCATTTGTGTATATTAATCTTGACAAACTGGAAAAAAGAGTGGTGTAAATTGCCCCTTTAAAAATATTAAAATACGTAGATGGTAGGATTTTATAAGTGGTAAAAGATACAACATTGGAAATATGGATATGCAAATCTATGTGTAGGAAAATAGATATGCATATATATGTATATATATGTGTGTGTGTGTAATTGTTTTAGTAAATAAATATAAATATATATAATACATATTATATATTAAATATATATTATTAAATATATATATATTATATTACATATATATGTTATATATTTATAATTTATTTATCAGATTTATTTTTATTGGATTAATTTATTATTGGATCAATTTATTATTGGATTAATCATTTAATCATTAATCATTAATCATTTAATCATTATTTATTAATCATTATTTATTGGATTAATCATTTCTTTGTTAAGCTTCCTCATGTTGAGTCCAGCATATTTAGATGGCCTTCTAATTCCCAGGTATCCCACAAAGGCATATTTAGATGGCCTTCTAATTCCCAGGTATCCCACAAAGGCAAACAGTTAATGAAGTTCCTGTCATTTAAAGTTAATCTCATCCCAAATGACATCCCGAGGAACAAATGCTTCTGTTGAAGTATGTTTATTTATTTATTTATTTATTTAGATATTTATTTATTTAATCTACTTACGTATTTTTTAAGTTACAAATGCTTGTTTTTCTTTTCTCCTTATGACCCAGTATTAAAATTTCATACTCCCTGTACCTTTATATTTTCTATACTTTATTTCCTTTGATTCTTTATTTTGCTTATTATCCTATGACAAGATTATTTCAATATCCTCCTAATTTGTCTCTGTCATGTGGGCTAGCCCGCGAGGTCTCAGCTCCAGCTCCCCACACAAGAACACAGAACAAGTTGAGCCCAAAAAGGAACACCCATGAAGCCATAGATAGGGGAGTCATACCACTATAGTCTCACTGAAGGCTGGATTCACACGACGTGCGACCTGCTATCCGCTTTTCTGCCTGCCAACCGACCGACTCCACTTGCTAACTACAATCTATGCTTGCTAGCTCAGCCACCATCTTCTTGCTAGCCCCCATTTCTCTGCTAGCGTAGCCACGGCAGTTATATTAGTGGCCAATGGCTCACTGGTTACAGCTGACGGCCACCTAGCCACAGCTGACGGTCATCCAATCACAGTTGATGGCCATTTACTACCTGAGCCAGCACATTTCCGTGTGAGGCCGAGAGCCTGGAAACTGCACTCCTGGCTCTGTCCCCACAGTCTCTTTGCCTCTAGTCTCCATTAAATTCAATGTACAGACCACAGTGTTGCCAAAGAGATTATTTAAAAATATCTATATATCTTATTTGAGTCACTTTTCTACTTCAGAATTTGATTTAGACTCTCATTGTCAAGTGCATAAATTCAGATTTAACTGGGATACTTTACCAACTAGTGTATTAAACACACTATTGAAAAGGCAGGATTGATCCAAGGGAGATTTACAAGGGAGAATCAATCTCTATAGGGTCTCTGTAGACTTCAAATGAACAGGAAAAAAAAAAAAAAAGAGTTATCTAGTAGTCACTACATTAATTTCAGAGGACCAAGAGAAATAGTTTAAATTAGAAAGAATTTGTGGAAAGATAAATGGTGCAGGTGGGGGGAGGAACAGAGAGAGAGAAAAGAGCAGAATCAATAGAATCTTTTCATTCTTGCCACTATACCTGTGAGAATCACCAAAGATGGAAAATTATAACTAGAAAGGTGAAAGAAATCAGTACAGATTGCACTCCTCTTCCAGTTGCACTGGCTACAGCAAACCTTCCTTACAGGGTCCGTTCCTTAGGGTGAGAGTGAAAAATTACATAGTAATTAGGTAAATCATAACAAGAATCAAAGCCAAATATCCACCTAGCACTACTTAGGGTAAAATCTGTGCAAGACTCTGGAAGAAAATGATGCCTCAAATAAGCAATGTCCAGAAAGTAAGAATTTTAGTTTTGCATGAAAAGGTTAATTTGAATCTTCCACAAATATCTCCTAGAATATCTCTATCTGCCTAGAAATATCTCACAATATTTCTAGGCTCTCAAGCAAGGCTCTCAAGACCCTTTGCTTCTCCTGCTGAACTTAGTTAATTCAATGTGGAGAATAGATTGTTTAGTTGCATATTTATGTTGAACCACTTGTTCAATTTATCAACATTGCTGCCTGGAGGAAAACTCAATAATCTCAGGACCAAAACTAAGCAGAAGCTCATTCTCCTAGATGTTTCTGTCATTTGGGATGAGACTGAAGTAGCTGTACCCACCAGCTGTTTATCTTGAATTCCTTGTTCTGCAACGCTCCAAAAATATTGAACCTTCTCAGAGCATGATAGAAACAGAACAGGGGGCAGAACAAATATGACTTCTAACATTTTTAAGAGAGTCTCCTCCAATAGGAAAGATCCTTTCTATAATTTCCCCCTATTGTTTAAATATCTGGAAGGTTCCATCTTGTCCTTTAAGATCAATTCAAGACTTCCTGCTGTGAAGTCTTAATTACTACTTAAATGAAGTAATTATCTCCTTTCCGGCTCTATAATGTTCTATATTCACCATGTTTCTATTATGGTTTTATTCCTGTTTACTTGTCTCTGATGGGTTTCCATCTCACTCTGAATAAAATTGAAAGTCCTTATTATAGATGTTAAAGCTCTGCATGATCTGGCTTCCTGTTATCTCTCCGACCTCATTTATTTCCATTTTCTTCATGTATAGACTTTTGCAGACACGCTGACCTTTTTTTTGCTATTCTAGGACCTTTGCATTACTGATCACTTTTGACTAAATATCTTTTCTTATAGATACATGATTAATTCATTCCTTTATTTACCTATTTATTTAAAAATATATTAAATTTATTGGGGTGACATTGATTAGTAAAATGATGTTTCAACTGTACATCTCTGTAATACATCATCTATATATTATATTGTGTGTTTGCCACTCAGTGAGTTCTCCTTCCATCATCATATATTTACCACTTTTACCCTCTTCTACCACCCCGCTCCCCCCTTATACTCTAGAAACCACTAAACTGTTGTCTGTGTCTATGAGTTTTTGTTTGTTTGTTTGTCTTGTACCTTTGTTGCTTTTAGTTTTATATCCCACATATGAGTGAAGTGCTATGGTTCTCAACTTTTTCTGGCTAACTTATTTTGTTTAGCATGAAAATCTCAAGATCCAGGCATGCTGTTGCAAACAGCATTATTTCATCTGTTCTTATGTACAAGTAGTATTTCATTGTATACAGAAGATTCAAAAAATGTATACACATTTTAAAAAAAGGAAAACAAAAAACTATTAAAATTGTAATACTCAATATATACCGATAACAAAAAATGAATACAAGTCACGTTTGACTTCTGCAATTACAAGAGGTGCTCATAGTGGTTACAATCAGCGTCCAGACACTTCTGATTGCGGCAATCAATACACTACTGCTTGAGCAATGTTGACCAAAGTGTCCACTTGCATACTTTTTTTTGGCACCCCCTGGTATATTTACCACATATTCTTTATCCAGTCATCTATTGAAGGACACTGTGGTTGTTTCCATGTCTTGGCTACCTTTTTTGACTTCACCTAAAATAACTTATTCCCAACCACATCATTTTCTCTGTTTACCATTTTTAAATTTTTCTTCATAGTACTTTTCTCCATTGATTGAAAAATGCATTTATTGTCTGATGCTATTGTCTATCCGCCAATTAATACAATGATGCATTTTTCATCATTGTTTTAAATGATGGGATGTCTTTGTTTGTTTGTTGTGTTTGTTTACTGCCAGCATTCGATACCCAGGACATTTCCTGGAGCCCAATGGTTACTCAATAAACAGTTGCCTAACAAACACATAAGTCACAGTCTCATCTTGTAAAGTACAGATTCCATAAGGGCAAGGACTGTACTCCATTTCCTCAATGATGGATGATTGGGACAACATCATCCATAGTCATAAACACATAATGAGTATTTCTTAAGAGCTTATTAAGAGAATAAGATTTTTTCTTAGATTGTAAAACAAATTTTCCTCCTAAGTGTAATATACATACACCACTGATTTAAAAAAAACAACAAAAACACACTAATGAAAATAAAGAATGAGCTAGTTGGCATAGAGTTTATGTTTTTATTTTTCAGTACTTATCCTCTCTTCCTAATCTCAGCTTCTCAAGCTGCAATGGACACTATACACACAAATATCAATTTTTGCCTTAAATCCCTATGAGGTTACAAAATATCCTGCTGGTGTCTCTACCTCTTCATAGTCACCCTTTGTAACTTTTATGTACCTTGTCCTACGCTACTTAAGAAAACAGCAAATTCATTGAAGGACGATGTGGCATCTGGAATGCTTACCATATTTCAATGAGCACCTCTTCTTCCTGACATCTTCACTCAGAAGTTCCCTGGTTCTTTCATACAAATATGTTTAGTATTTATATTTTAAAATTTTACCTATATTACTAGTTGTTTTAAGCAAGACCATTGGTCACTGCAAGCCATTACTTAATTAAAAACATTGAATATAGATACAATTTTAATATTTCAATTAAGCAAGGTGAATTCTAGGCATGAGATCTTTTATAGTTTCTTTCAGGATAGAATAATTGTCATATTATGACAATAAAATAATTTTAAAAAACATGGATGCTGATAATACTATAAGAGTACGCAACTTAAAAATAATTGGAAATAAGACTTATGTGCATTTTTAACACAATGAATCAACTTTCTGTCTTGCAAGTTTTCAGGTTGCAAATGTAGACCAATTAATCATTAGTGGTGTCGTAAAAATCTTCACATAAACAATTTAAATAACAATAAGTACTAAATGTACTGGAATGTGAAAAAATAAGCACCTAACACCTGGCTATCAGAGTAGAACCACAATCACACTGACCTACCTACTTATTCTTCCTCTATCTACTTCTCTAAACCAAAAAATATTTATACTATTAAAATATAAGAATGTGGAAATGACTGATATAACTGTTCTAGTCAGAAACTGTATAACATTTGGTGTGACATTAGATAAGAAATGAGTATGAGATATGACCAAGGAAGTAAACTGCAAAAGATGGGCAATAATTTGTATATTTGCATACACACATACATACACAAATAGCAATCTGTCATCAACTGGCATCAGTTAAGTTGAAATAAATTAATAGAATACAAGCTTCAGCAGTTTTACAGATGTTTCATTCATGCATGCATTCATTCAGCCAATATTTGTTGAACTGCAGTAAGCATTCAGGCAATGAGGATTTAAAAGAGAATAGTTGCTTCTGTAGAAGCTAAGAGTTCAATTGAGAAAACACTGGACTCAGCTTTTTTTATTTTTTATTTTTACTTTTCCATCAGAACGCTATTTCAGATCATTGGACAATCATACAAATTATTTACAATTGTAAACTGTAGTACCTATTGCAAGGAGAGAAAAATGTTATCGGAGAAGAGGGAATACTATTGTTGCCTATCCAACAGCTATCGCCATTTTTTCCTTTTTAACATCACCACACTTTTGTGTGGTAAGAGTCTTTTGCCACAGCTCTCTCAGTTTCTGGGATGTCCCTGACTAAGAATGTGAAGGTTGGGCTACAGTATGTATCTTACCAAGGTGACCAAGTTAAGAACCTGGGAATGGCAGGTAAGCTTTATTTCTTGACATTGTTGAGAAAAATTGATAAAATTAATATACTATTTGGGTAATACTCTGTTTTTTGAAGCTAAACACATCCTACACAGAGTCAAAAAACAAAAACCAAACAAACAAAAACAAACATTACCCTAACTAATGTTTCAGGAAGTGTATCACAGTTAGATTGTTTTTCCCCAAAGTTATTCTCCCCTAAAGTTAATAACTAATATTACAAAACTAACATTTTGTAATATTAGTTATGATTTACTGACTAGATACAGTGTGCTAGAATCACATACATAATTTCTAATTTTTTAAAAATTTGAAGAGATAGATAGTATCTTTTCTTAGACACAGAAAATGAGATATAGAAAAAACAAGAGTTTTAGAGATTACGCAGCTACTGAATGATTGAGCTGGAATTCTAATCCATGTCTCAATGACTCCAAAGCCCAGGATTTTCCCAATAAGCCATGGTGAATATCATGCTGACATTTAATCGATTGAAATAGTAATTTATTATTAGGAAAACACAGAACCATGAGAATCAATTTTGGCCATAAAACTAGTGGGTGAGTAGAGAGACTCATATCATATACGCATAGAGAGATTTATTATTGTCATGTTGGTTTCTTCTAAATTAGAGCACCTTTCAAACAAACTTTAGGATAAATCCAGATACAATTGTCAGTGAACCTTACAAAATCAAATGTAAAACGTAATTCTAAATACAGTCTGTAAGTTAGGAATTTTTTTCTGTTCATGAATAGGCTAGAATTAACCAAAAAATAATGTATTCTCTAAATAGTAACAGGAAATTTAAAAGTATAAAAATGTGTACATTTAGATCTTAAAAGTGCTCACCACAAGAAAATATTTTTAAAAATGCATAATCATTTATGTGTATATGTATGTACATAAACACACACGTGCATAGTCACTACAAGCAGCTATCAATTACCTCCTTGTGATTGTTCACATTTTATGAGATCACATTATCTAATTATTTCATTTCAAAGAGTTAGGTGCATATGGAAAGAAGTATTTCAGAATTAAGATTGTTACTGTATTACTATCCGCTGTATGTCTGAGTAAATTTTACTTTTCATATCTAACATCAGCCATAAAATTAGGCTATTGTTTTTAAAGGTTTTAAAAACATTAAAAACAATTTTTAGTGAAATCCGGATTTAGCTCCCTCACTAGTACAACCTGTTAGAACCAATAAAAAAATTGCTAACTGTTTAGGAGTAAGTGAACTCAAGGGAACAATGTTTTCCAGGGAAATGATCATGGGATACAGAGCCTTTCATTTCTGGGTCACAAGTTTGAAAGTAGCTCAGGTTGTAAACGATGAAAAGTCATTACTGTTCAATGACCTATGTGAAAATTAGTTGGTGGTTTCAGTCTAGTTCTTAGTGAATAGGGGTTCTTTCACATCATGACTGGCATTAATTGACACACATACTGACAGTTTTGTTATGAGGACCAAGGGCAATCGGCACTGAAAACCTGATTTTGGAGGGTATCACAAATAATAATCAGCGTGAGTGGGGGAAGGTATGTTTCTAAGAAAGTAGCCACAGAAACAGTTTGAAAATTGTTTCTCCTAAAAAGTCCCTTAGAAAGGTTTCTTTGATTATCAGAATTGTTAAATTGCAGAGGTATATTTATAATATTGATTTAGTGTATTTACAACGTTGTTTCACTTTCTCAATATATTTCTTTAAATTCCTAATTAGTGGAAACATCTATCAGTAAAACCAATAATTGTTATTTAGAATCCATCCAGAAACTAGTTCTTAATTTTCTTAGACCAATTAAGTACTAATCTCCAGGCTAGACCTAGTAAACAATATTATTTGTTTTTCTAGGTGGTGATGATGATGATGATGATGATGATGATGATGACAACGACGATAGCCAACCAACTTTGGAGGTGAAATAGAACGTGCCATGTAGAGTTTCAACAAAATTCTTTGACTCAAATAGTACTAAAATAGATTTTTTCATAGGTACCTTTGCAGCTATGTCTGATCTTTCTTAATCACTTAGTGAGTATATTGCCCAAACTGGAAAGCCAATTAAATCAGAATCTCAGATAATCCACCAAATAAACAAATATGTACTGAACAAAGGTAATGATTAATAAATGTTTCATATGACAAAAATTATATAGTAATGTCCACTAGACAAAATTCTCTAAATGGGGATCTCTCTCTCTCTCTCTCTCACTCACACACACACACACACACACAGACACACTTAGAAAATAAGCCATGTGGTAGCCATTTATTGAGTACCCACTATTTTATTATTTTCCTGAATCTTTAGGCTTCTTCAATATAATAGCTCATTCATATTGACAAAGATCATGAGAGTTGTCACTATTATTTCAATTTTTTAAGTGAGGAAAGAGTCTTAGAGAAATAAAAAGTCTTAACCATGTTCTAAATCGCTAAATAACAGGGCCAAGTTTCACATTCTGTTTTCTTTAATTCAAAATCCATGTTTATTCCACTCTACTAATATAGGAACATTATTTCAAATTTTAATGTAGGAGTCTGTAAGCAAGTCATTTCTGTTATATCAGATTTCTTATATGTAAATAGAGAATTGAACTAGATGCATTGTCAAGTCCCTATTAACTGTTACAAGATTCTGACAGTGTATTAATTGGATGATGCAGACAATAATTAGAATCATTAAAGAAGGTGTTCTGTCTATGGTGCATCTTTATTTATTTATTTATTTATTTATTTATTTATTTATTTAAATTTTTATTAGTTTCAGGTGCACAAGACAAGTTAATACTCAGACCTTCATCATTTATATTCCTTACACTGTGGACTCCCCTCCCCCCATCCACTATCCCTCCGACCTCGCACCGAGCCATCACATTATATATATAAAATTACAGTTGACATTCATTATTATTCAGCTTCTGGTGTACAGTGCCATGATCAGGCATCTACAGTATCCCTGAAGTGGTCTCCCAAATGGGACACATGTCCATAGAAAATCTTTACAACATTATTTATTACATTGCCCAAATTAATTTTCAAAAACCCTGAGGTCATCTCGTGGTTACCAACTGTTTCCTAATCCCCTCTGCCCATCTAACAACTCTCAGTTTTTCCTCTTTGTCCCCAAAACTGTTTCTGATTAGTTCATTCACTTATTCTTTTCTTTAGGTGCATCTTAAGAGTAGGTTCCACACAGACTGCAAAGGTACAATAGAGTCTGTTGTTTAAATGCTAGGAAGCTTAATGACTACTCAGTAAAAACAAGTTTTATGTAAGAATATGTCAAAAATGGTAATGGATAAACATTCACTGCTAGGAAAGAAAACCAGTAAGCAAAAGTCTAATAGGCAAATCAGAAAATTAAATCCAAAATATTAAGAAGACCAAATGTATGAGTGGAAACAAATTTCACCATGTATGAAGCTCAAAATCATTCCTGGTTGGGATTTGTTGCTACTACTTCCCGTTTAAAAGGCTCTGGACTTGGAATTTCAAAATTTGCTGTACTTTTTGCCTCTGTTGTCACACCGATGAGAGACTACACTGTTGGATTCACATTTAAGGAAGAAATGAATGTGGCAGAAATTGGTTTGGATCTTAAAGAATAAAAAGAGCCACCAAAGGCATATAAAATAGTTTATTTGAGGATTCCTGGACTTGTGATTTCAGAATTACTGAAATTCCTGGTGAAAAATGTCTTTAATGACTTTGTCTAACAAATTGTGCTGAGTAAAAACCAATGCTAGGAAACAGAAGAAATAAATGAACTGTTAAAAATCAGTTACATAGAATGAGTGGAAAATTTTCACATGATTGATCTGATGAGCCAAAATAAAGGCTTTTTACAACACAAGACCTATGATGCACATTCTTATTAAGCATGTGGAAAACTACAAAACTATTAATTTTGTCCACTTCAATTTATTCACTTATAAGTAAATATCAAAACAATATTGGGTAGTTCTATCTTCAGATTCCTGAGATACTCCCATACTGTTTTCCATAGTGGCTGCACCAATCTGCAATCCCACCAACAGTGCACTAGCGTTCCCTTTTCTCCACATCCGCGCCAGCATTTGTTGTTTGTTGATTTACTGATGATAGCCATTTTGACTGGAGTGAGGTGGTATCTCATTGTGGTTTTTATTTGCATTTCTCTGATCGTTAGTGAGGTTGAGCATTTCTTCATATGTCTTCTTGCCTTCTGTATGTCCTTTTTAGAAAAATGTCTCCTCAAGTCCTCTGCCCATTTTTTAATTGGGTTGTTTATTTTTTTGGAGTTGAGTTGAGTAAGTTTTTTTATAGATTTGTGATATTAATTCCTTATCAGATATATCATTGGCAAATATCTTTTCCCATTCAGTAGGATCCCTTTTTGTTTTATTGATGGTTTCCTTTGCTGTGAAAAAACTTTAGTTTGATGTAATCCCACATGTTTATTTTTAATCTTACTTCCCTCGCGCGAGGGGATATATCAGTGAAAATCTTATTCCGGGTAATGTCCATGAAGTTTCTTCCTATATTTTCTTCAAGATATTTTATGGTTTCAGATCTTACATTTAAGTCTTTAAGCCATTTTGAATTTATTTTTGTATATGGTGTGAGGAGGTGGTCCAGTTTCATTTTCTTGCATGTGTCTCTCCAGGTTTCCCAACAGCACTTATTGAACAGACTGTCTTTACCCCATCGTACATTCTTGCTTCCATTATCGTAGATTAGGTGGGCATATAGGCATGGATTTACTTCTGGACTCTCTATTCTGTTCCATTGATCTATGTGTCTATTTTTATGCCAGTACCATGCTGTTTTGATTACTGTAGCCTTGTAGTATAGTTTGAAATCAGGTATCGTTATACCTCCCACTTTGTTCTTATTTCTCAAGATTGCTGAGGCTATCCGGGGTCTTTTATGGTCCCATATAAATTTCAGGATTATATGTTCTATTTCTGTGAAAAACGTCGTTGGTAGTTTGATAGGAATTGCCTCAGGGATGCTGTGGATGCTTGGTCATGGCATTGTGCACCAGAGGCTGGACATTAATGAATGCCAACTATAATTTTATGTGTATAATGTGATGGCTCGGTGTGAGGTCGGGGTGGTGGTGGATGGGGGGAGGGGTGTTCACGGTGTGAGGGATGTGAAAATAAAATAAAATAAAATAAAATAAAATAAAACTAATAAATAAATAAATAAATAAATAAATAAATAAATAAATAAATCACAGAGGCTGTAAAAAAAAAAAAACAAAAACAAAACAATATTGGTACGGCCAGTAGGGAAAACAGTATGGAGAATCCTCAAGAAATTAAAAACAGAATTATCATATGACTCAGTAATCCTTCTTGTGGGTATCAACCCCCAAAATCTGAAAACATTTATCAGTTAATGTTTAATTGACAATAATGTTTGCTAACTTGTTGCAATGGTGTTGATAACCTTTTTGGATATTAGAGAGATTATTCATTATGAATTTGTACCAACTGGACAGTTAACCAAGTTTACTATTTGGAAGTGCTGAAAGGGCCGCATGAAAAAGTTAGACGACCTGAACTTTTCGCCAACAATTCATGGCTCTTGCGTCACGATAATGCACCAGCTCACACGGCACTGTCTGTAGGGGAGTTTTTAGCCAGTAAACAAATAACTGTATTGGAACACCCTCCCTATTCACCTGATCTGGCTCCCAATGACTTCTTTCTTTACCGGAAGATAAAGGCAATATTGAGAGGAAGACATTTTGATGACATTTAGGACATCAATGGTAGTACGGCGACACCTCTGAAGGCCATTCTAGTAAGAGAGTTCCATATTTACTTTGAAGGGTGGACTAGATGCTGGCGTCGGTGCATAGCTTACGAAGGGGAATACTTTGAAGGTGCCCATAGTGATATTCAATAATGAGGTATGTAGCATTTTTTTTAGGATGAGTTCAAGAACTTAATTGTCAAATCACATATATGGTGAAGGAAGGAAAACTGACTCTGGGCGATTAACACACATTTCAGTATATAGACAATGTATCATAGAATTGTACATTTGAAACTTATATAATTTCACTAACAAAAATTCACCTCAATAAGCTTAATGAAAATAATAAAAAATAACAACAGTATTGCATTTGACCAAAAACTTTAAAACTCTTCTGCTAAAATTGCCTACAGAGTCCTTTGAATATTTCTTTAAAAACGATAAAAGACAGAAAATTTTCATCCATTGAGGAAGGTTCTGATTGGGGAAACAGCAAGACTCAGATTAGCAGCAAGTACAGTGAATTAAGTAAAATATTCTAGGTGGAAAAACTGTGAACAAATTGAAGTGTGACTAATAGGTTATATGAGTAGTTTGTGTGTCTGTGACTTATGAACTAGCACTGATGGCAATTGCAAAGGAGAAAGAGTGAGAAACATAAACACTGTTAAAATACTGATCAGTATCTAAAATCCTCTTGAAATGGCTATTTGAAAGAAAAGAATCTTTAAGTCTTTGCACGTTTGTAGTTTTGTATGCTTTGCAGGTTAATGTATACATATTTGATATATAAAGCAAATATAACAAACCATATTAGACATATTAAAATCCATATTAATTATATACAGTAAGTCAGAAGGATTACCTTTTTTTAAAAAAAAAAATCAGTGATTGTGTAGTCCATATTATTATAATAGAGGAGGAAATAAAACCGCAAGAGAAGGTCATCAAAACCCTGGGTTCCTTTCTATGTCAGTATCCCAAGAAAGATACCATATTTAACATGTTTAATTAACATGTGAAATTGTTTGGTCAAACACAAAATACTATGGGAAAATTAGTGTCTTGATTGTGGCTATCCTCTTGTTGTTATTTTTAGTGCTAAATCAGATAGAAGGCTATATTCAACCAACAACAGATAATCCATTCCAAAGAAGCTTAATGGTAAATGAATTTGTCTTATGTAACATTAAACTCAACTTATTCTAGCTTCAAGAATGATTAATTTAGTGACTCAGTGATGCTATCAGGATCCATCTTCCTTCCATTTTAACAACTTACATCCTTATGATTGTCCTACTTCTCTTTGAAAGATGGCTACAATATTTCCAAACAGCAGTGGTCAGAGAGACAGAAAATATATTACCTCAGTTTTAGAATAAGGTTCCATTTCTCAGAAACTCCTTACTCCAAGGTAAATCTCCTTTCAGTCTTATTGAACATAACTGGGTTACATGGCAAGACCAAACTAGAAACTGATAGGTGAAATAGGATTATCACGGGACCTTAGACTTATTAGAATTTTCTCAGAACAGGGAAAAGGGTCATATTCTCAGAGAGGTGACTATCTAAACTAAATCCTAGCTCTGTTAGATAGGTCATCAACAAGTATGTGTATAGAGGTCTGACAATTAAGTTCAAAAACCATGTGCTTACATTGGCAGCACTGGACAAACAGCTCAGTAAGGTTTCATAACCTTCGTATATCAGTGTCTTACAGATGTGTTCTTGTTGACGTGTGGTGGTGTCTTGCTGAGTAGCGTTCATTACTGTTGCTAGGTGTTTCTGTGTGCTGTCATGAGAACGTCTGAGCTTGAATTAGAGCAATGAACAAACATTAAATATCTTGTTAAACTTGGCAAGAGTGGAAGTGAACTCAGGGACATGCTAGCCCAAGTTTATAGGGATAATGCTGTGAAGAAAATGGCAGTTTACAGATGGATTAAACATTATTCTGAGGGGAGAGAAAGGGTCACTGATGAAGAAAGTTCAGGGAGGCCAGTAATGAGCAGGACTGATGAAAACATTGCAAAATGTATCACACTGTGTGTCAAAATTGTTGTCTGACTGTGAGAAGCATAGCAGACCAAGTAAACATCGATAAACAGTTAGGAAAATCTCAACTGAAAATCTTGGCATGAGAAAGGTGTGTGCAAAAATGGTTCCAAAGGAGCTCACCGTTGAACAAAAGCAAAGGAGAGTTGAAATTTGTCAAGATCTTTTGGAGAGGCAAGACTATGTTTTGGGCCATGTTATCACTGGTGATGAAACATGAATGTACCGATACAACCCTGAAAAAAAGTGTCAAAGTGCACAATGGAAGTCAGCCATCTCTCCAAGACCAAAAATAATCCATCAGTCCAAATCAAGAGTCAAAACGATGTTGCTAACCTTTTTTGATAGCAGAGGGATTATTCATTATGAGTTTGTATAAACTAGACAAACAGTAAACCAAGCTTACTATTTGGAAATGCTGAAAAGGCCTGAAAAAGTTAGATGAATAAACCTGAACTTTTCGCCAACAATTCTTGGCTCTTGCTTCACGACATTGTACCAGCTCACACATCACTGCCTGTGAGGGAGTTTTTAGCCAGTAAACAAATAACTGTATTGGAACACCCTCCCTACTCACCTGCTCTGGTCCCCAATGATTTTTCCCTTTACCCAAAGATAAAGGAAATATTGAAAGGAAGACATTTTGATGACATTCAGGACATTGAGGGTAATACGATGGCTGCTCTGATGGCCATTCCAGAAAAAGAGTTCCAAAATTACTTTGAAGGGTGGACTAGGCGCTAGCACGGGTGCATAGTTTCCCAAGGGGAGTACTTTGAAGGTCATTGTAGTGATATTCAGCAACGAGCTATGTAGAACTTTTTCTAGGATGAGCTCACAAACTTAATTAACTGTCAGTCCTCGTATGCTGTTTATGCCTATTGATTGGTTCAGGGATTTTGTTCTTGTTACTAAAAGATAATAATTCCTTATCTTTGATTCCCATAGGATTGGTAACCCAAAAGTGTGTAACTTTATAAAGATTATATATTGTATGCATAAAAATACTACTGCTTCTTTGTAATATAAGGGAGGAAGAGCCCTCTCCTTTCCTACACTACAACAGCCAAAGGGCTGCACTTAGACTCATGTTTTTATATAGGTCTAATCTACTATCTCTATTTAATTGACCAAGCCAATCTTAACTCTCTCTCATAATTTTTTAGAATAAATGCTAAGTGCAAACTTTGGTAAGTTTTAACAAATATTTAAGCTGAGTAAATGCCACATGGTTTTTAGAATTTAGGATATAGAATATTTTCATATCTCCAAAATGTTTCTTCGTCCTCCTTAGTCCCACCCCAGAACTCTGACCAGCACTGATCTACTTTCTACCATTTTAGTTTTGCCTTCTGTCGAATTGTGTAATGTTTGTGTCAGGTTTCTTTCATTTTCCATAATATTTATGTGATACATTTATAGTGCTGCAGTTAACAATAAATTGTGCCTTTTAATAGCTGAGTATTGATGAACCTAATATGTTAATTTCTTCATTGATTAATGGATATTTATTATGAATAAAGTTACCTTGAATATTAAAGTTTACATTTTTTTTTTTTGTGACTTATGCTTTCATTTCACTTGGGTAAATTCCTAGGAACGGGACTGCTGGATCAAAGGTTAAATGTATGTTTACCTTTATAAGCAACTTCTTTTCAGTTGCCTAATGTGTCTGTAACATTTGAATTCTTAGCCTGAATGTATGAATGATCCAGTAATTTTTCTTATGTGAAGTCATTGTCCAAATGATTTGCTATTTTTATAGGACTGTTTATTTATTATTGAGTTGTAACAGTTTTTTAAATATGCAGGATACAATCTTTTGTTATATATATTTATTATATTTTATATATGTTATATTATATATATTTATGTATCATTTATATATTATATATTTTATACATTATATATGTTTATATTATATGTAATATATATGCACACATATATGTATTTGACTATTTTCTCTTAGTCTGTGGCTTGCCTTTGAGTTTCTTTTCTTGACAGTATCGTTTGAAGAATATATTTTTACTTTTGTGGTTCATGTTTTTGTTTGTTTGTTTGTTTCTGGGTTTTTTGTGTGTATCCTGTATGAAAAAATTTACCTACCAAATGTCACAAGTGTTTTTTTCTTATGATATATTTTAGGAGTTTTATAGTTTTAGTTATTACATTTAAGACTATGATGTATCTGAAATTAATATTAGTTTATGGGGTCAGTGTTTATTTTTTATGTATGGATATCCAATTTTTTCACCACCATGTATTTAAAATAGTGTCCTGTCTTTATTGAATTTCCTTTGCATTTTTTTTAATCAAAATCAATAAACTACACATATGGGAGCCCTTTTTAGACCCTATTTTTTTCCATCTTTTCATGACCACCAAACTGTCTTGATTAATGTAGATTTATTGTAAATCTTGAAATTGAATAACATACTATCAAGTCTGTCTTCATTTTTCAAAATTGTCTGAGCCATTTGCATTTCTATATAAATTTTGGAATTACATTCCTAATTTTAACAATGCCAGCAGGGTTTGAGAATGTGTTGAATCTACACATTAATTTTTGGAGAAGTGATATTTGAACAGCATTTAATCTTTTGATTCATGGTATATCATATCTCTTCATTTATTTTTGTTTTTTTAAATGTCAGCATTATTTTTTCAGTGCACAGATCTTGCATATGTGTTAAGTATTTTTCTAAACATTTCAGGTATTTGATATTATTCTAAATGGTACTGATTTTTTAATTTAAAACCTGATTTTTCATTGATACTAAAAAAAGTACTATTTTTTTTTAAGTTTACCTTGTATTCAGCAAACTTGCTAAATTAATTTATTATATTGAGTAGCTTTGTTACATTCCTTAGGATAATCTAAATAAACAAAATGCCATCTACAAATAAAGATTCCTTCATTTCTAATTTCTATGCCTTTTTAAAATTTTTTCTTTCCTTACTGAAGTCTAGGACCTCTAGTACAATGTTGAATACAAGTGGTGAGGGTGGAAATTCTTGCTTTTTTGGCATTATGAGTTAAGATCTTCATTACCCCACCATTAAATATAATGTTAGTAGTAGATAATGTGTAGCTGTACTTTCTCTGATTAAGATATCCTTTTTATTCTTAGATTGCTGAAAGTGCTGAATTATGTAAAGGGATTGAATTTTGTCAATGTATAATATTGTTCTTCATCTATTCAAGTAATAATATGACTTCTTTGTTTTTATTCTAAAAATATAGTCAACTGGTCTTCCAATCAAAGGGCAGAGTAGTGAAACATCATGATTTTCTCCTCTCATAACCACATTAAAATTACAACTAAACTACAGAACAACCATCACTGAGAATAGCCTGAAATCTAGCTGAACAAAAATGCTATAGATAAGAATGTACTGAAGCCATCCCTAGATTGGTTGGAGGGGCAGAGACACAAAATGGGCTGATCCCACATCTATGTGTGGTGGTTAAATATTGGAAGGGATATCTTGACTGTGGAGGTACTTCCTGAAGAGTGGGGTATCCGAGTCCCACACCAGGAAATAGACATACAAGCCCAGGAAGTGTAGAGAGTCCCAAACAAGATGAACCCAAACTGGCCCACACCAAGACACACCACAATTAAAATGCCAAAGTTAAGTGACAAAGATAAAATCCTAAAAGCAGCAAGATAAAAGCTGCTTTTTAAAAAATAAGTAGTTTTTTTTAAAAATAAGTAGTTACTGACAAGGGAGATCCCATAAGACTATCAGCTGATTTCTCAACAGAAAGTATGCAGGTCAGAGGGACTGGCATGAAATATTCGAAGTGATGGAATTCAAGGACCTACAACCAAAACTACTCTACTCAGGAAGTCGATCATTGACTTGAATGAGAGATAAAGTGCTTTTTAGCAAGAAAAAGCAAAGGAATTCATTATCACCAAGCCAGTATTACAAGAAATATTAAAGAGATTTGTTTAGAAATAAGTATAAAAAGATAAAGAATATAAATAATAAATGGCATTAACTCCATTTCTATCAACAATTACTTTCAATGTACATGGATTAAATGCTCGAATCAAAAGATAGGGTGGCTGAATGGATAAGAAAACAAGACCCTTATATTTGCTATCTACAAGAGACTCACTTCAGATTGAAACAAACACACATACTGAAAGTTAAGGGATAGAAAAACATGTTCCATGAAAATGAAAAAGCATGCCCCATATCTCTTGATATGCAGCAAAACAAACAAAAAAGCCAAAACATAGGTGATAACATGAGACAAAGATAGACCCAGTAATCCCATGTTTTGGTATTTATCCAAAGAAACCCAAAGGACTACTGTGAAGGGATGTGTGCATCCATCTGTTCATTCAGTATTATTTACAATAGTGAAGATATAAAGGCAACCTGAATGTCCATCAATGGATGAATGGGTAAAGAAGAGGTGGAACATATATACAATGGAATATTACTCAGCCATAGAAAGAATGAAATCTTGCCATCTGTAACAACCTGGATGGACCTAGTGGGTATTGTGCCAAGTGAAATAAATCCAACAGAGAAAGACAAATGCCATATGATTTCACTTTTATGTGGAATCTAAAGAACAAAATAAATGAACAAACAAAATTGAAACAAACTCATAGATACAGAGAACATTTTGATCGTTGCCAGATGGGAGGGGCATTGGGAGTGGATAAAAAAGGGAAAAGGATTAAGAAGTACAAATGAGTAGTTACAAAATAGTCATGGGATATACTGTACAGCATAAGGAATATAGTCAATAATATTGTAATAACCATGTGTGGTGTCAGATGGGTACTGATTTATTGGGGGCATCATTTCATAAGTTATGTAAATGTCTAATAACTATGTTGTGCACCTGAAACTAGCATAATATGGTATATCAACTATGAAACAACAACTATGCAACAACATGGATGGATCTTGAGATTATTATGCTAAGTGAAATAGGCAGAAAAAGTCAAGAACCATCTGACCTCACTCATATGTGGGATACAATATTGAAAGCAACAAAGGAACAAGACAAATGAAACAAAAACTCATAGACACAGACAATTGTTTAGTGGTTATCAGAGGGTAAGGGGGGAAGGAGGGTGGTAGAAGAGGGAAAAGGGAATCAACTATACAGTGATGGAAGGAGAACTGACTCTGGCTGGTGAACACACAATGTGATATATAAATGATGTATTATAGAAATGTACATTTAAAACATATATAATTTTAATAACCAATGACACCTTAACAAATTTAATAAAAAAAGAAAAAAAAGAAAAATAAAAAAATATTAAAAATAATGAAAATAATGATATTAAATATCTTTGAAGAAATAATATAGTCAAAAACATTAAATTTCACAGGTCAAGCTTTTATTTCTGAGGTAAATTCAACTTAGGCATGAAGTGTGAACTTTTATATATACATATATATATATATATAGTGGATTCAATTTGCAAAAAGTTTTTTAAGGGTATTTTATCAAAATTCACAAGGGGTATTAACATGTACTAGTTCTTTTTTTTTTTTTTATATTCCCAGAAAGTATTTTCTGTTAATGAAAATTCTAAATGAGTGTGAAACTAACAACTGAGCATCAAAAACAAAACAAAACAAAACAAAAAAGATGCAAAACTGGTACCTCTAAAAGAGAAATGGAAAATCATCAATTACAGTATTATATTTTAACTAAACTCTTTCACTAACAGAAAGAATAGAGATAAGTAAGAGTATAGAAAAATTGAACAATCTTATCAACAATCTTGATCTGACCATTTAAAGCACTCTACCAATCAACAGCAGAGTACACATTATTTTGAAATGCTCATGGAAGTAGAGCAAGATAGACCATATTCAGGGCCATAATATCAGTTTCAATAAATTTAAAAGGTTGAAATGATAATATTATATCATTTGACACTATAAAATTGCATAAAGAAAGGTACATGAAAAATCGCTAATTAAACAACATACTTCTGAAAAAGATATTTAAATAAGATATTTATCTTTCATAAATAACTTATTCAGGAATATGTTAATTTCCAAATATTTAGGGATTTTCCATGTATCTTTCTTTATAGTGTTTCCAATGTAATTTCATAATGTCAATTTAAAAAAAAAGAAAGAGAAATTCAATAATTAAATATAAAAAAAGATATTTGTCAAAGAAATTATCACACAGAAAGGTCACTAAATATATGAAAAATTATATTTAACTACAAGAGAATAGCAAAACACATGTCAATAATTATGGAATGGAGCTTAAACAGTGATCAGAGTGAAATTTATCTTATTAAATTAGATAAGCTCTCAAATGAATGGCCTAAGTTTATGACTAAAAAGGGTGAAAAAAGAAAAAAAAACTAAATTAAACCAGCAGCTAGTAAAGGAGGAAAGTAAACACAAGTGCAGAAATTAATGAAATTGAAAACTGAACCTAAGTAAAATCAAAAGGCAGTACTTTGAGGAAATCAAGAAAATTGTATTAGAGAGAGAGAGAGAGAGAGAGAGAGAGAGAGAAAGAAAACAAATTACTGGTATCTAGAATAAGTGGGGGATTACAACAGTTCCTACAGGAATTAAAAATATATTAAAGTAGTATTAGGAAAACTTTGTGTTGATACATTCTACAACTTAGATAAAATAGATTCATTGAAAGATAGCAATTGCCAAATTCACTCAAAAGGAAATAATCCAAATACCCAACATCTGTTAATGAAATTGAATTCATAGTTAAAACTTTCTTACACATTTCCCAGTGGCACATATTTCGTAAAAAATATTAGTGTCATCACTATTATTATTAAATTTCATTCAGTTATTCTGTATGCTTTATGGCAGGATATATATATATAAATATATTTATGTAGTATATTTTAATTCATAGACAATTAAGATCTACCTGGTCAATGTTATTTTTAAGGTCATTATGACTTTATCAAATATCTTCTCCAACTGTTCAATCAAAAAATTAATAGTATCTTATTCATTTAATATTCTTTAGATCATATTTATTTCAATTATTTGTAATATTAGAGCTTCTTTTACATCATATCTCTATCTCTTCATAATCCTAAATATTGCTCTTGCGTTTCATTTACAGAGACACAATTTTGTTACTGTACTATATAACATATAACTATATAACTATATAACATTGGGCAAAATAATGCACTTCTATATAAATTTACATATCTATATATTCCAATTGGCATACCGTTTTTTGTCCAAATTCATTAGTTTTCACTAGCATACTTTTGAAATTACATGAATAAAGATTTAACAGAATAGTGTTTCTATTGTTAGAAAATGAATCTGGAATACAAAACATGAGAAATGCATGAGAACTTGTTCAAAATATGGTATATATTGCTATAGGCATATTAGATGGTGTAATTCAATAACAATTCTGGAAAAGACATGTTTAAACTTTGCTAAGTAGTGTTTTATAAAAGGAAACAAATCTGCCTTTAAATTTGATTGAAAAATGCTTAACTACTCAATTTCTTCAACTAGCTTTGTTTGCATATAATTTGCTTTCACTGCTTTGTGATTGTACATTTGCATTTAAATAGATTCATCTTCAAATGAAGTGCAATATACAATACCAATGTGGGAACGTGAGGCCATTTTGTAGAAGAATTTTTACTGAACTGATATTCCAAACTGCTATAAAGCTCTCTTTGACATTTTGAAGATTACACAATGAATTTTATCACATCAATAACTCACAATGAAATTACAATTTGAAATGATTTCTCAATGTGTGTCTTGAACCTGACTCTTCCCTTCATTCTTCACCTCATTCTAATGCAGATTGATGAAACAGAATGTCTCAGCCATTTATCTAACCTCGAATCTGGGTAGAGGACTATGCAATCTGAGATAACTCAAATGTCATTATGTACTTTTATTGATTTTTCCTTCTGAGTAGCAGTGTCTACTTCACTTCTAATATTGGAAAGCAAAATTTGTTCATACTGAAAATGATGATGTTAAAGTTATACCCACTAAAGTTGTAATGATATTGTAGAATTGAAGTACAGGTAATAAGATCTTTAGAATACACGCATACCTAAACCCTCATGCATTTTATATGTATGTGCCATAAATTACTTATACCTGACTTATTTTCCTGCCATAAAGCTAGCGTAACAAGGGCTATTAAATAAATTATATGATCTCTAGAATGATTTTAAGATGGCCAGTTCTGTTTTATTTTATTATTTTCTTTTAGGTCTTACCTAATTGCCACTTTTATAACATTATTTTGTTTAATTCTTTGATTAGTATTTCTCAGTTACTAATTTTTAAAAATTTATTTTTGACCCCATTTACCCTCCTCTGCTATTTACCCTCCTCCACCCATTTACCCTCTGGTAACCACTGAATTGTTGTCGATGTCAATGAGATTTTGTTTGTTTGTCTCGTTCCTTTATTGCTTTCATTTTTATATCCCACATATCAGTGAAATCACATGGTTCTCGACTTTTTCTGTCTAACTTACTTTGCTTAGCATAATAATCTCAAGATCCATCCACAGTCAAATATATAGTGATGGAAGGAGAACTGACTCTGGGTGATGAACACACAATGCAATATGTAGATGATGTATTATAGAAATGGACACTTGAACCCTATATAATTTTACTAACCAATATCACCCCAATAAATGTAATGAAATAAGAGACTACTTTTTATTACTTGCTTTCCTCACTAGAGTAGGAGCTATATGAATATAATTATTATATTTAATGTAGCTGAATTTATTGATATGGAAATGACCTCTTCTAAAAGGTCTTTCAATGAAAAATTATAGAAAGGAAAATAGAACCCTGTAGTTGTATGGATGACTTCTAGAAAGAAGTCAATTTTGAGAGGAACATTTGATAAGATGTCCTCATAAAAGATGAAAACTGAAAGGAGGCAATTTGATTTGGTTAATAACAAATTAATTAATGATAACTAACTTATCAGCATTCTAGGAGAAGAAACCAGATGTCAATGAGACAAGGAAGTAATAATAAGTGCTGTTATGGAGGAAATAAAATTGAAAAAACTCTTTCCAAATTTTTGGTTAAGATGTAGAATGTAATAGCTTCACGTTGATCCATAAGGTTTAATCTTGATTTGAATATTCTACACATACACACATATACATACTCAAGAAATAATCTATATAATCACCTCATATAATATATGTGCATATATAGTTAAAATAATGTATATAATAACTTTGTCTCTAGGTAAAAAAAGTGATACTAATCAGAACAATGTTGAAACTTTCACATTTAAGGGAATAAACACTTCAAGATGGACTGTATAAGTACTAAACTAATATTTGGATTTATATCTATCCTGTTATGTTTTTATAAAATTTTATTTTGATACAGTACATTTGTTTGAAGAAGTTGAAAATTGAAAATGGAAATAATGAAAAAAGTAGCAATTAAACAATTGCTAATTGTTCAAACCTAACGAAAGAAATTGTAGGACATACAGTTTTAGAAAACTCTTGGCAAAGCTGAAATGACCTAAATTCTCATCGTCTTGGCCCAGGAAACTGTTTTATTCTCAAACTGAATTCTCAAACTGAATTTAATATTAAAAAAGAATTACTTGGTTCTTATTTATTTGTGTCTATTTCTCCATCATCAACTAAGCAAAAAATATTATTCCTTTTCTAGGTTTTCTTCATTCCAAATTTTTCTACTTCTGAAAAAATGTTAAACACATTTTTGCTACATTTACACAACATAAAATAAGAAGACTGTTTTCAAGCTGCGAGCATTTTTCTTCATAAAGGATGTGACAAGAAACAGTTTTACTCAGCCTTATCTTGCACTACTACACCGCCAGCACATTTGGGATGGTACATTTATTATTATTCCCATTACAGCCACTGTCAGTTTGGGAACTACTAATTTTGTCTAAATACATAGCTTGCAGATTTCAAATCACCATTTCTGGAAATAACAAAACACACACTATCAGGCTTAATGTTATGTTGCATTTTATCTGAAAATGTAGTATTCTACCAACTGAATTCTCTTGGTTCTAAACTTTTCTGAGAATGAATAATTCCTTTTTTTTTTGCATAGTAAACAAAATATATCAAGACTTCAAGGGATAAACTATAGAACGCTGTCGGGACACTGATGGAGGGAGAGGCCACAGAAGATACAAATAATATGGGAGGAATTTATTCTCTAGGAGACAAAATGGAAATCAGAAAGATCAGAAGCTGTGACAACCGTACAAGTAGGAGGCTGTACTAAAAGTCTGGAATAGTATCAGAGGAAACTTGATTGAGCTTGAATCACTCTTCTGTCACTGGCAAATTATATAACTTCTGTAAGTGAAGATACCAATAATGTTTTATAATTCTTTTATTGTTTATTGCAGAGATTAAATAAAATAATAATTACAAAATAAATATCAACTGTCATTATTTTCTGAAGTAAAGGGGCTTTAGAGAAGATAAATGGATTCTAAGCCTGGGGCAAGGAGGGAAAAAAAAATTATTCTGATATTCTACACCCCACTGTGAGATGTCTAGAAATTTGGGAAGAAGACCTAATACACAGTAGTGAGTACATCTATCTCTACAATCCACTCAACAACATTGATAAAGCCTTCATAGTTATTGTTAAGGTAAATGAATCTTTAGACTAAATTGTACCTGGAATTTTCAGTGTTTGTTTTCAGTCCATCCACTGAATGTTTGAATTGCTAACTGTATTTTTCTAATTCATTTAATTAAATGCGCTTTAGTCCAAAAATTTGTGAGGATTTAAGGAAGCCAAACAATCGAATATGAAATGTGCTATAACAGATAGAGTTTTGAGAATAACATTGATAATTATCTGCTGACAAAATAACTTAGGACCTGTGCATATTCTCTGAAAATCAGTTTTGTGAAATATCTTGGATCCAAGAAATAGATGATCAGCCATAAACCATGATGTCGATATTTGAAAAGTAAGTCTCACAAAGTACGTGTATTTTTGCTTTTTTCTATATTGACAAAAATGTAGCTAAACCTGGTGATTTAGGCCTGTCTATCAATTCATTTGAAACATAGATGATTACTAGAATAGTAGGGCAATCACACTGTAAGGTATAAACATGTCACATCACCCTATTGTACACTTAAGACTAATATAACTAATATAATGATGTATACGACTATATTTATTTATGCATTATTTTTTAAATTACAGTTGATATTCAATATTACTATATATTAGTTTCAAGTGCACAGCATAGTGGATAAACATTTATATAATTTACAAAGTGATCTCCCTGATAAGTCGAATCCCTCCTGGCACTGTACATAGTTATCACAATATTATTGACTATATTTCCTATGCTGTAATTTACATCCCCATGACTATTTTGTAACTACCAATTTGTACTTCTTACTCTCCTCACCTTTTTTTCCCCAGCCCCCCCAACCTCTCCTATCTATCAACCACCAGTTTGTTCTCTTGTATACCGACTATATTTAAATAAGAGTCCTAGTCAGAGCAATCAGGCAAGAGAAAGAAATAAAAAGTATCTAAATTGAAACTGAGAAATTCAAATTGTCACTTTTTGCAGATGATGTGATCCTTTATATAGAAAACCCTAAAGACTCCACCAAATAAACCTATTAGAAACAAACAAACAAACAAACAAACAAAATACAGTAAAGTTGCATCATGCAAAATCAATAAGAATAGAATTACCAAATGAGCCAACAATCCGTCTTCTGGATATCTACCCAAAAAATCTGGAAACATTTTTCTGTGAAGATATATGTGTTCCGATGTTCATTACAGCTTTATTTACGGTGGCCAAGACATGGAAACAACCAAAGTGTCCTTCGATAGATGATTGCGTAAAGAAGTGGTATAAATACACAATGGAATACTACCCTGCCATAAGGAAAGATGAAATACTTCCATTTGCGACAGCATGGATTGATCTTTAGATTATCATGCTAAGTGAAAGAAGTCAAACAGAAAAAATTGAGAAACATATGACTTCACTCACATGTGGGATATAAAACTGAAAGCAATAAAGGAACAAGACAAACAAACAGCAAAACTCTTAGACATCAACAATAGTTTAGTGGTTACCAGAGAGTAAGGGGGGTGGGAGGGTAGTAGAAGAGGATAAAAGGGGTCAAATATATGGTGAAAGGCTTTTGGGGGGTTAACCTCAGTAAACATGTAGGGTAACTTTGACTACTCTACTAAGTTTCTAAGTTCAGATTTAAGTGGAAGGTAACTAGACTTCTCTTCATAGAGTAGCAAGATAATATGGCAGAGAGGTATGTGGGATAGGAGATACTGTTAGAGTCATCTTTGGAAAATAAAATCTACTCCTGTATGTCCTTTGGTCACAATTCACCTCCCTCCACATGCAAAATATAGTTATCCACTTCAAAGAGGCAAATAAAAATTATCCCTTTACTGAGGACCAGGGTTTTATCATCTATTTTGGGGCCAGGTACACCTGAGTCTCTTTTGGCAAGTTGTTTTCTCATGTAGTTTATCTCCATTCAAAAGCTTTTAAACAAAGGAAATCAGTTATCTTTCTCCTAAAAACCCAACATATAATCATGAATCATGGAACTACTATAATACACATTGTCATAGAAAAGTGGTATATATTAGATATACAACAGCCACTGCTCCACAGCAATTCTGTAGGCCAGCTGGATATATGTGTTGCTAGTTCCAAAGGCTTCTTCATTTTGCATTGTTTTGGTCACTTTTAGTCCAAGCTGATAAAATCCTTTAAAAAAAAAAAAAGGTACGCACCTCATATGTATCAATTTGTAATCCACTCCATTAAAAGAAAGCCACATCCCAAAATCTCTGTGATAAATTCTCTCAACCTTGGGTTTCCTTTGAGAAGTTGTATGACAACACCCTTACGATTTAACTAGAAGTCCACTTTTTAACAGAGTATCTCAGAAGTGTATGATAAATCTTAATAAACCTTTGCATGTCTTATGGAGTTCATTAGGCATCACTTTGAATTTTTTTGAGGGTTTAACAAGATTTTCAATCAGACCTTTGGCTTTATCTTTACTCTGAGGCCACATTTTCCTGATAACATTGCAGAGCTAATTATTTGCCCTTAATCCCTTTACAGTTTTGAATTTTTTTTTTTTTTTTTTTTTTTTTGTATTTTGAAGAGGCTGGGATTGAAAAATAGTTTTGTTTTGTTTTTAAAATTCAGCAAGTTTTGTCTCCTATATTTTTCCAAAGTTTACTTAATAATACATTTTTTAAAGCTGATTTCTATTTATATTTTATCATATATAGCTAAATTAAGTGCCTGTTGGTACTTTGAAAATTCAGTACGAAAATATCCTTAGCAATTCAATTAGTTTGTTAAATACAGTTTTTCATGTTACCAGGTGACAATATTGCCCTGCTTGTTGTGCTATATAACAAGGGTCCATCCATGTTGTCGCAAATGGCACTATTTAATCTTTTCTTATGGCAGAGTAGTATTCCATTGTGTATATATACCACATCTTCTGTATCCAATCATCTATTGAAGGACACTTTGGTTGTTCCCATGCCTTGGCCACTGTAAACAAAGCTGCAATGAGCATCAGAGTACATATATCTTTATGAATAAATGTTTTCAGACTTTTGGGGCATATACTCAGGAGAGGGGTTGCTGGGCCACATGGTAATTCTATCTCTATCCCATTTTTGAATAGATTTCACTATGAGATATTTCATCAACAGACTCTTAAATTTGAATTACTATTGAAATTACCTTTTGAATCATGGTAGACCAGATCCCACAATGGAATGACAAAAATAAAGTGGAAGTGATTTCTATTCATCAAATAAGATGTAACAGAGCCTTAGATGTAACGACCATTGCTTGGTCGTTAGATCTAATGTTTGCACATTAGATTCTTTCTAAATAAGTTTAGTATTAGCATTATGAACCCTGGACAAATTATGATATAACATATGCCTTTGATGCCATCTATGTTTTGTGAGGGAGCAGGTGACATGAGAGTTACCTGGATAAATTATGCAAGGTGATGCTAGGGGTAAGGAACATATGGGACATCTGGTCTCACCGTGCAAAGCATAATTTAACATAATCAGCTGCAGCATATTGTCACTGCCTCATGTGGCCAAAACACTCACTTGACGAAGAGATCCATGGGATCTAGAAAGCCGTAAATGTTCTGGGTTAGCAAGTAATCTGTTTTTAGAGAGATAAGGAAGGCAATATGTGAACCTTCACATATCTGTTACCAAATTTTTGTTAGGTAAAGCTTCACATGTTCTATAACTTGTCACAATGAAGATCAGGGTCTAAGTTTGTCTACTAAAAGAAACAAAGAGATTTCTTCCTACAAATGACAAGTTTTTAAAACATTGTTAGAACTGCCGACTTCTACTCTAGAATGTTTAGAATAGGAACACTTGTTAGACTGGTTCAGAAAAATGTGTTCATCAAAGTTTTAAGCGATATTTGGTATAAGACAATGGTTTTCCTGATAATAATTGAGGGTGATCATTGAGTATACTCTGCGGATCTCCTTTAAAATACTTAACATTTCTAAGTAGGTTAAGATCATATCTAAAGGCAATCTTCTTTGCAAAAAACAAACAAACAAAAATGTTTGCATTTTAAATAATAAATCTAACAGTTGTCTTCTTGATCTACTTCTCAGGAGAATTCAAAGACTAATGAATCCTCCCATATTGAAATATTTTACTACTTTTTAACTCTAATGTCACTGCATTTTACTGGTAATCATTATTTTAAATGTGTCTGGGTATATATACCATATCATTATATTCTACCCAATCCATCAATATAGTTTCTGTATATTGAGAGGATTATAGATTACTCATCTAAAATTAAATGAACTAGAATATAACAGATTCATTAAATGAGCTAGACTCAGTGGGTTAAAGCATAAAGCAATTTCACCCACTCTCATCCATACACCTTCAATCTACTCTGTTGAATTGTTCTTCCCTATCTTTGTGTAAAACATTGAGTAAATCCCAAAGCTTTTATAATCATATTCTAGCATTTAAAAGTGCAATTTAGTCTAATGACAAAACTTTATTCTTTCATCCATTCAAAGCTATTCCCTTTCCACACAGCTTTAACCTCGATCAGTCAAAGCAGCATTCATATACTTTATGTTCAGCTGCTTTCTCGTTTGCTTGACCTCCTCTTCTGTAACCCAGCTGGTGATTATGTCTATTTTCAGACTTAAGGTAATGGGTAATAGGAAATAAGCATAATTTTATGTGGCCAGTGTAAATACAATATGACATCAGGACCATCTTTGTGTCACATATTGAAATAATGCAGTTCTGTCTGTCAAAGATATTTTGGGAGTTCTTTAGGATAACCATCACAGGAGAGCACTTTTCTGAAGCTTCTTCCAATTAGATTGTTATGACATACCCTCTCAACCTCTAGCTGCTGTCTGTGTACCCCATGCATACTCTGTCTCTCGAGATCACTTTGCTTATGCCCATTTCCATAAAGTTCAACTCTGGCACCATAAGAAACTGCCTTGTAGAAATTAACTTCTGTCCATTCCCCGTGCAGTTTGTTTCACTCTGTTGCCACAGGTCATTCAAACCTGTGACACACATTTCAGGCTTGAATCAAAAACTGCTTCTATCCCAAAAAATCAAAAGGAAACACATAACATCTCTATATGGTTCCCTGATCTTCATTTCACATTGCTTGGTCACAGGAGAGGAATGCACATCATAATAGTATCTCTTTTCAAATCAACTCCTAATTTATAGTACTTTTAAATTTTTATTAAACTTATTGGGGTGACATTGGTTATAAAATTATATAGTTTTCAAGTGTATAATTCTATATAATACATCATCTATATATGGCATTGTATGTTCACCACCCAAAGTCAAACCTTTTTCCATCACCATATCATTAACTCCCTTTATTCTCTTCTTACCGTCTGGTAACCACTAAGTGGTTGTATCTGACTATGAGTTTTTGTTTGTTTTTTTTTTTGCTCATTTGTTAATTTTACTTTTATATCCTACATATGAATTAAATCATACGGTTCTCGACTTTTTCTGACTTGTTTTGCTTACCCTGATAATCTCAAGATCCACCCATGTTGTTGTAAACTGCAATATTTTCTCTTATCATATGCTTGAATAATATTCTATTGTGTAAATCTACTATATCATCTTTATCCTAACATCTATTGAGGAACAGTTTGGTTCTTTCTATGTCTTGACCACCATGAATACTGCTGCAGTGGACATAGGGGTACATATTTATAGATAAAAGTTTTTAGAAAAATGACATACCACCTCACACCTGTGAGAATGGCTATTATCAATAAGACAAGTGACAACAAGTGTTGGAGTGGTTGTGGGGGAAAAAGGAACCCTTTTATACTGCTGGTACAGCCACTATGGAAAATAGTGTGGAGGTTCTTCAAAACATTAAGCATAGAATTACCATATGACCTAGTGATCCCTCTTCTGGATATCTACCCCTAAATTTGCAGTTATTTTTACCATCACTATCTTCTCTCCTGCTATAAGCTGGAGTTGGATAAATAACTAGTTTTACTGTGTCTTAACATGGTTTGCTTATGATCTATACTTTTTGCCTAGTGTAGCCACTCCCAAAAGCAAAGAAATTCCAAGACAATAGAAAAAGTTACTTTTAACATTATGTTACAAAGAGTCAACTCCTAAAGAGACCTTGAGACCTTTAATTCTAATTCTGTACCTTCAAAGAGGTCATGGAAAAAGTCATTAAGACTAAATGAGATTAAGGACCAATGTGCAGCCTTAACTACTTCAATGACAGTTTTTATACATTTTATATTTTGTGGCACACTTACTTGGAATCACATCTTATACTAATAGTTTATTAATTTACTTGCAGTATGCATTATTAGGAGAGAAAACTAGACTCATTTATATTTAAGTATCTAATGATACATTTTATACAAGTTTAAAATTATTAAAAGTAGGTTATATTAAACCATTAAAAATAGGTTGCTTAAGATGCAAGTTTATATTCTGGAACTATGTAAAGTCTGCTCATTAGAGAAGTCACCTGCAGGTATGACTATCACATTGGATTATGTCTTTCCCAAATACATTCAATACCTCCTTTTCTTATGACATTAAAATTATACTTCCTAGTTCAATGTGAAAGGTGCTCCTTTTATACATAATTCCTATTTTCTACAAGGGGCCTACCTCACACTACTTTCACATGCAGTTCTTCTGCTCATCCATACAATCTTTTTTTTTTTTTAATTTGTGTTAAATTTATTGGGGTGATATTGATTAGTAGAATTATATAGGTTTCAAGTATACATTGCTATAATACAATGAAATTTATCATACAATTCCCCCAGGTGTCTGGTTCCCTCAGTCCCTCCAGTTAAAGTCCTGTGTTAATAATTGTACTGACTTATTCAGAATTTGATGCTTAGGCTCATTGTAAATATGTATCTGCAGGTTCATCTCAACTATATTTTAAATTTTAAGCAAAATAAGTCAGACAGAAAAAAAAATCAAGAACCATATGTTTTCACTTATATGTGGGATATAAAACTGAAAACAACAAACAAACAAGAAAAAGAAAAAAAAAAAACAACTCATAGACACAGATACCAGTTTAGTGGCAACCAGAGTGTAAAGGGGAGGGCGTGGTAGTGAAGGGAAAGGGAGATCAAATATATGTGATGGAAGGAGAACGGATTCTGTGTGGTCAATACACAATGCAATATATAGATGATATATTAAGAATTGCACACTTGAAACCTATATAATTTTACTAACCAATGTCACCCCAATAAATTTAATAATAACAAAAAAGATGTATGAAAGGAAAAAGAAAATTAAAGAGCCTTTCTCTACCCTCTTGGATCTGGGCTGGCCTTATGACTTGCTTAGGCCAAGGGGAGAATAGCAAGCATGATGCAAGCAGAAGTTTAAGAAACACTTTACGATTCCTTCACATTCTGGAAATCTTTCTACCATCACATGAAGAAGCCTGAGCTAGCCTACGTAAGGATGAGACTAAGCTGAACCATACGAGGCCCTGGAGACCTACCAGACTCCAATCCCCAGTAGTCTGATGACATCCTAGTACACAGTGCCCCAGTCATGCCACCAACTACCTGCAGTGATCAGCGAAGCCAGTCCAGAACAAAATCGTGAGTTAAATAAATGGCTACCATTAAGCCCCTAAATGTTGAGGCAGTTTGTTACACATATTATAAAATGGTGTTTAGATACAATTACATATTTATTGGGACTATAAAAAATGAATTACATTATAATGATGTATTACAGTAATACATATGTTTTAATTCAAAAGAATTTAACCATAATCTTAATTGTACTAAATGTGCATGTGCTCCTTATGTCATTGGAAACCTGAATTTTTCTTCTTGCTTATGAACTGAGCCGTGGATTTGCGGGGGTGGGCATATTGAGAATTTAGTGTATTCCATAGAGAATAGCTGTAAGATTGGAAGGCGATAAAATGCAGGTCTGCAAACAACATCCAGCAAAAGCCATTTAGCTAATAGAATAAAAGAAAGCAAGAATGACAATAGTTTGTGGAGCACTTTCCAGGAATCTTACCTATATTAATTATCTATTAAATTACTTATAGTATATGAGAGGAAACTACACTCATTTATACTTAGGTAACTACTGATACGTTTTGTACAAGTTTAAAATTATTAAAAGTAAATAGTACTTTTACATTTATTTTACTAAATATACCCTCCAATAAAATGAATTTGGTGTGAAAGATAAATGAAATACTTTACTTGGAAAAACATGTGTGACCTTTGTAATATTCCACTGCTAATTCATATTTTTTAAACCTTTGTGCAAAACCAAAATTAAAATCCCAAGATTCCTATTCACAAAGTTATAACATATTCAGATCAAGATACACACATACACACACACACTAATGTTCTCATTAATTTATGTTCCAAACATCTGAATTTTTCTTAAACTATGAAAGGGTTTACCATTGTATTTATGGAGATATAAATAGGAAGTAAAATATTATAAATGCATTTAATATCTGTTATGGACTATTGTTTTTCTTCACAGTATTTTATTCAAATGACTGCTGCTTGTATAGAGAGGTTATTCATATAGCTGAATAATATTCTATTATATGTACATACCACATTTTCTTTCTTTATTCATCTTTGAAGGGCAGTTGAGTTGGTCCTGTATCTTGTCTACTAGGAATAGTGTTGCAATGACAAGGGGGTGCAATTATTTTGGATATATACCCAGAAATAGCATTTCTGGATCATATAGCAGTTTTACTTTTAATTTTTTAAGGAATCTCCATACCGTTTTTCATAATGGCAATACCATTTTACATTCCCACATAGAGTGTACAAGGATTCTAATTTCTTCACAAACTCACCAACTCATATCTTTAAAAAAAATAATAGTCATGCTAACAGGTTTGACATGGTATCTCACTATAGTTTTGATTTGAAATTCCTTTTTTTTGTTTTGTTAATTTTAATTTATTGGTTTCAGGTGTACAAGACAAGGTAATACTTAGACGTTCATCATTTATATCCCTCACACTGTGATAATTAATGATGTTGAAAATCTTTTCATATGTCCATTAGCCATTTGTATGTCATTTTTGGATAAATGGCTATTCAAGTCTTTTGCTGATTTTTTAATTGGCTTACCACAACAAAAAGGGAGAGGAGAACACAAAGAAACTCTGAGAGATGTTGGATATGTCTATCACAATGATTGTTTTATGATACCCTGTGCTTGTGTATATCCAAACTCATCAAATTGCACACATTAAATACATATAGAGACATATACACATATATGTATGTTAATTATAACTCCATAAAGCTGTTAAAAAGAGGTGAGGCACTTAGCTTCAGAGAATATACATAATATCTAAAAAAATAAACATAATATTTACTATTTGTCAGACCTTGCTCTAACTGCTTTAAATATATATATGTATGTGTATACATGTGTATACATAAATATATATGTGTGTGTATATATATACACACACATATACATATGTATATAAATTTAATAATAATAAAAAGATGTATGAAATGAAAAAGAAAATTAAAGAGCCATATATATGTATATATACATTTACATACATACATATATACATATATAAAATTTTGGCTGCTGCCAACTGCCTTCGAAACTGGAAATGAGATGCCTTATATACAGTGTCTCGTTTTCAGTTTTTGAAGGCAGTTGGCAGCAGCCAAAAACACACCCCTCCTCTCCAGGGAGATCATTACCACAACAACCCTGTCATGGGCTTGGATGTCATCATTTTATAGCTAAGGAAATCAAAGCTCAAGGGGGTGCACAATTTGCCACATGCCACCTATTGGTAAGTAGATTTTCTTCCTCCCATTGCATTGCTCCTTCTCTTATTTCATGTATCTATTGTCTCAGCATATAAACCAATTAAAGAACTCATGCAGCGTTGGACCACTCAGCAAGTCCCCAGCCCCTCCTTCTCCCATTTACCCCCTGAGTTTACAGACCCAGGTATATAACTCATGTTTTCATGATTAACTGTAACCACAGGGAACAATACAAGGTATGACATTCATGTAGAACACTGGTAAGTAAATTTATGTGTGTCTAAATGTCTCTTCTTCATTTATAGATTAAGCTACTTTCCTCCAAGCAATACTACCCCTAATTATACTAATAAGAGTGGTCAAATTAAATTTTTAGATATTACCGCTGGAAATTGACTTTGTTGGCAATCAGTGAAGTCCGTATAACTTATTTGGTCTCCATTCTCTGGGGCTTCTTGAAAATGACCTCTAGCTCTTAGTATAAATTAATGCTGTCAAATGTGTTCACATTTGGAGAACAAGGTTGAGACCTCTAGTTCAAGGACAAAAGAAAATTAAACTTTTAATGTTTCAGATTTTCTTTTCTTCCTGTATTACAACAACTTATACATAAATATACTTTTTTGTGAATAAGGCCTATGTTGCATTTTAAAAATGCAGTTTACTTTAAAATTGGCTCATGTGGGTAATACAAAACACATTAAGGATGAATTAAAGTAAGGTTTAAGTGATGAAACATAGTGCCACATCATTTCAAAACAGCAATGGCAGCAGTTTCTGTGCATGACTCTACAATATAGTCACCAGAGATTTAACAAGAACATACCTCTAAAAAATATGTAGGAAACAATTAACCATAGTGTAAGGCAATATTTGAAAGTGATACATGACAGATCCAAAGTAAGTGAAACAAGAAGACAGAGGGAAAAAAACATAAATTGTTTTGTAAAGGATAAGAGAAAACTTTGCGGAAGGAGAATTTGAGTTGAGGTGACAAATGGATTGGATGACATGGAAAGAAAACTTAATTCAAGTACATAGAAGTAAGAACATCAATACGGCACAAATACAACAAAGCTCTTGGAAGAATAAGGACAGTGTTTGATGTGGTTATATCTGAATTGAGATTTCTCAACAAATTCTCTCAGCTCCCAAAATCTAGGAAATGAAATTGCTATCAGTATAAATATGTCTAACATAGAAATCATGGCTGATGTCTTGAATTTCCCTCAGTCGTAATAAATCTGAAGACCCAAACATCAGCCTCACTTTCTTTTGAATATGTACTTTGGGAGGGTGTGAGCTTTATGCTGATTTTGAGCATTTTGGTACATGACACTTAGCAGATGATAATTTTTGGTTAATTTTCATAATTTGAGTAACGTCTAAGAGGAACTGAATTTTACTCTTAACCTAATTTTCAAGACAAACTAAAAAAAATTCAAGAAAAACCGAAAACAAAACAGAAGCATAGGGTCAATGAGGCTGTTTAAAATATCTTTAAAAAAAAATCTCAAATAGCCGCTTAGTCAAATGGCTAATGTGGTAAATGCCAGCAATTTTCAGCAATCATTAAAGTGTCATCAATAATGACTTATACTTGTGTCTCATTTGTCAGTACAAATACTTATTTTTAAAACTTTATCACTCAAATAATACATTTATTTATTCATTTTGATTGTCCCACACTTAATCTGAAAAATGAGGACTTATTTAATGTGTTTTACTTTATCACTGTGTGTGACCGCAGATTTTTTTGAACAGTGGTATTGGAAAATAACTTTTTTCCCCTTTTCTATTTTAATGATGTTGTCACCTAAAATTAATAGGACAAAACAATTTATAGATTTTTTATTTATACTACATATGGCTACTGTAGGGCAAGCTACTACATGAGAGAAACTTCATTTAAACCACCTATATAACGAGGTTAACACAGTGCCCTGCCAGCTCAGCAGTAGATACTTCATTTAGTGTTAACTATGTACCAAATCCTATGCTAAGTACATTATCTTCATAGATCCTCAAAGTCTTGGCTTATTCTAATTTTATAAACAAGGAAACTGATGATTTGAGGGATTATGTTAATTCTCCAGTGTCCTATAATTAATTAGTGGCAGAATACTGAGAATGTGTTCTATACAGATCTACATGTCCAGGTCAAGGCTAGGAGTTGCATACTGCTTGTGTTATTTCTGAAAAACGATAACTCTGTGGAGAGCCTACCTTTATAACCCTCAAACCCGATTATTACTTAGAAGTACTCTTTACTGCTGCTGTTACAGATTTTAATTCTTCTCTTGCACTTTAAAAAAATTATTTTTCACTGAGGGATAAATTACATGTAGGAAAATGTACACATATTGCTTATATAACACACACACACACACACACACACACACACACACACACACACACCACCCCAAACTTCTATCAAGACAGATTACTCGACCCAAGAAAGCTTCCTCTTGCCACTCCCCAGACGATTCCTTGCCAAATCCATGAGTCAATCACTTTTATTATTTCTTTCCCTACTTTTATTATTTCTTTCCCATAGAATAGATTAGTTTTACCTATTCCAAAGCTTGATTGAAATGAGATTAAAAATAATGTACTATTTTGTGTCTAGTTTTTCTTGCTTAGAACGATCATTTTGAGGTTCACTCACGTTGTTTGTATTTATAGAATGCTCCTATTTATTACTAAGTAATATTCCAATGTATGAATAAATCACAATATTTTAAGCCATGTTCCTGTTGATAGTTTTGTTGTTTCCAGTATTTGGTTATTATTAATAAAGCAGCTGTGAATACTTAAGTTTTTCATAGGCAAAAATTTTCATATCTCTTGTGGAACATCAAAAAGTAAAATTGCTGGTTCACAGAATAGGTGTATTGTGAACTCCTATTAGAAATTGTCAAACCAATTTCTGATGTTATTTTACCACTTTATACTTCAATATTCGGATTGCTCTGTGTAATTGTCAATATTTGGTATAGTTAGTCTTTCTTATTTTAATCACTCTAATAGGTGAATAATGGTATCTCATTGTGATTTTAGTTGTAATTTCCTTGATGAGTGATGATAATGAGTGTTCATGAAACTTAGCCATTTGTGTATTTCCTTATGTGAAATGACTATTATTATTTTCCCCATTTTAATTGTGTAATTTATCTCTTTAATATCAATTTTTAAGAGTTGTCTATATAATTTGGACAAAACTTCATCAGGTATATGTATTATCAATATTTCCTCCCTTTCTGTGCTTATGTATTTATTTTACTAAAGGTGTATTTTTAAATAGACATTACTTTTTAGAGCACTTTTAGATTTACAGAAAAGTTATAAATAAAGTATAGAGGGTTCTTATATATCCACACTCCCACACAATCTCCCTCTATTATTTACATCTTGTATTAGTAGTTATTGTTGTGGTACATGTACTACAATTGATTATATGATTGCATGAACTGATTCTGACACATTATTAACTAAAGTCTGTAGTTTATATTAGGGTTCACTTTTTGTATTGTACAGTTCCATGGATTTTAACAAATGAATAATGTCATATATCAACCATTACAGAGTAGTTTGACAACCCTAAAAATGCCATGTTCCACCTATTCCTAGCAACTATTGATTTTTTTTTTTTAATTTTATTGGGGAAGGGGAACAGGACTTTATTGGGGAACAGTGTGTACTTCCAGGCCTTTTTTCCAAGTCAAGTTGTTGTCCTTTCTGTCTTAGTTGTGGAGAACCCAGCTCAGCTCCAGGTCCAGTTGCCGTTTTCTAGTTGCAGGGAACACAGCCCACCATCCCTTGTGGGAGTCAAACCAACAACCTTGTGTTTGAGAGGACGTGCTCCAACCAACTGAGCCATCCAGGAGCTCAGCCGCAGCTCAGCTCAAAGTGCCATGTTCAATCTTAGTTGCAGGGGGTGTTGCCCACCATCCCTTGTTGGACTCGAGTTGTTGAACGGGCAAACCTGTGGTTGAGAGGCCACTGGCCCATGTGGGAATCGAACCAGAAGCCTTTGGAGTTAGGAGCATGGAGCTTTAACCGCCTGAGCCACCGGGCCGGCCCCTGATTTTTTTTTTTTTTTTTTTTTTTTTTTAATGTCTCTATACCTTACCTTTAGATTCAGTTTGCTGATCTCTACAAAGTAACTTGCCAGGATTTTGAGTGGGATTGAGTGTGATACAGGTCAAGTTTGGAAGAGCTGCCATCTTAACAACACTGGGTCCTTATATCCATGAGCATGGAATCTCTTTTCATTTATTTAGATTTTCTTTGATTTCTTTCATCAGAGTTTTATAGTTTTCTTCATATAGGTCCCAAACATATTTTGTTAGGTATATAGCTAAGTTTTTTTTTTTTTTTTTTGGTGGTAATGTAAATGGTGGTATGTCTTGAGCTCTACATTCAAGGAAAGGGTGATCATAACTGTCCCGACCCGCGGGACACTACACGAGGGACCCCGAAGCACCTAGAAGGGAGGAAAATGGGAGACACAAAGACCGGAGACAAGACAGGAGTTCTGATCAAGTCTCTCTTTATTGCAGCTCAATCAGGGGTTATATACATTTTTTTGCTGGGTGGAGGGGCATTAACATAAGAAGGGTTGCTACAAGCTAGCAGTCTTAAGCCATCCGGACACACCCTACAGGATGTGGGTGTTATCTAAAGTAACTTTTGCAGGCTAGCAGTCTTAAGCCATCCGGACACACCCTACAGGATGTGGGTGTTATCTAAAGTAACTTTTTCTATCTCATGCTTCTCAGTTATGTGATGGTGCCTTATAGGCACCCGCCCCCTACAGGTCCCCCTTTTCTGTTTTATAAAGAAAAAAGAGCTCTAAGCCCCTAGGGAACTGTGCCTGTCTTAGGTTGGGACAGTCCATCTCTGTGAAACCTGGTACAGTGACAGGTTTTTATTTTTTACTTAGAGAGCTGTCCTCTTACCCGTCATTGGCTATCCAGTTCATCTCACAGGGGAGGAGTCCTGTTTTATGACTCCTGTTATTGGAGATAGGGATCTCCTTGCTCTTGCATCTCCAGTCGGGTATAACGGACCTGTATGGGCTTGGCCTGCAAGGCCTCTATTTGTTGTCTGAGAAAGCGCATGAGTTTATTGAGGAAGATGGGTCCCAGTGATAGTAGGATAAAGCACCAAGTATGGGGCCAAGCAGGGGTAGTAAGCAGGGAAAAAGTCCATTGAATCCAGAGAGGGTTGGAAAGGAGGTCTCTTCTTCTTTTTTCAAGGTCTTCTTGTAATTTTTGACTCTGTCACGAACAATTCCAGATTTGTTAGCATAAAAACAACATTTTTCTCTGAGGGCCAGGCAGATGCCCCCTTTTTCTGCAGTAAGTAAATCTAATCCCCTCCTGTTTTGGAGGACAATTTCTGCTAGGGAATCCACCTGATCTTGAAGATCTTGGATAGTTTCTGAGAGTACCTGGACATCTGATATGAGTTGCCCAGATAATTTATGGTATTGTACTAGGGAATGTCCTATCCCCGCGGACCCGGTGGCAAGTGCGGTGGTGATGCTAGGCCCGCTAATAAGGGAATAAAATGGACTGCACGTTTAGTGCATCCTGCAATATGTTCAAAAGTCGGGATAGGGACTGGCTCATCTCCTGGAATGATGGATACATCTGGGAGGAGGGAGCCTAGGGCACAAACTCCTGTCCAGTTTTGTGGTAAATAGGTGTAGGCATAATTATTTTCACAGATATATATTGATCCATTGGGTACACGCATAGGAGAATACATTAATGAACGAGGAGCAATTTGTAAAGGAGAGGCTTCCTAAAACAACCTCTGTAGTATATTGTTAAAGCCAAGGGGTTGGACTTAAAAAAAAAAAAAAGGAGAGCTATGTTGCATGAATTAGCAGTCATTTTTGTGCCTGTCATGAAAGATGGCTTCTCAGGGAGCGGGGCTGTCCCTGGAATGGGGGTTAACATCTATTTGTTTTATAAGTCTCTCGGGAAGCCACCTGGCAGCTTGGGTTTTATTATCAAAAATGCAGACTGATCCTCGTCCCCAAATGAGGACAGGATCTGGGCCTGACCATAGATTTGTTATGGGGTCTCGCCACAAAACAGAGGCAAAATTATCAGCTGTGGATGGATGCCAGAGGCGGTCAGCGGCAGTTTTTGAGTTTTGGTCGAGTTGCAGGAAGTTTAGAATAAAAAGCGCATGAGCAACAACATTTTTTGGGGAATTTTTTTTTGAGTAGCAGCAGAGGAGAGTTGTGAATCTAACTGTTGAAGTTGTTTAAGGAGAGTTAGATGTTGTTTTTTGAGTTGAACGGTTTTTTCTAATTGTTGGACTTGGTGGGAGAGGAGAGTTTGATCAGGATCCTGGATAGGAGCTGAAGGCATTTGGGGATTATAGGGAGGGGGCAATTGATTAGAGGCCAGAGACTGCCAGTCAGGATTAGCGGCAGCTTCCTCTAAATCAGCCTCATCCTCAAGGCTTAACTGATCGTCCGCAGGTGGGCTCGAAGTTACATTAAAATCAGGACAATTAGGTGAGGACTCTTTTAGTCCTGAGATAAACTTGTCATGAACACTAACCTCTTGTCCCATTATGAGAAGGAATAAAGACTCTCCTCACGTAGGCAGTCGGTTGGTACAATCCGCCAACACGGACCCAAACGAGACGGCTCGGATGGTAACGACCCGCAGACGAATGTCTTTTGGGACTCACCCGGCCGGAGCGACGGGGGTGTTGGGATGAGAGGAGAAAAAGCCCTTACGTGAGCAATCGGTTGGTATAATCCGCCAACACGGACCCCGAGAGGCGACGCGGCTGGTAACGACCCTCAGGCGAAAGCCAGTCGGGACTCAACCGGTCGGGAAATCCTCTGGGTGGACGATTGGAGCTCAAAGTAAGCAGGCAAAATCTCGCTCAAACGGTCCCAAACACCTAGAAAACTGTCTCGTTGGTGAACGACTAAAACCCAAAGTGAGCTGAGAGCAGATAAAAAGGGAGACTGGGACAACAGGTTAGGGGAAAGGGGAACCCTAGTCTAAGTGTCTGAGGGGAAGCCTGTAGACTATGCATAAGTCTAGAACACAAATATATGTCCCATTTTTTGAAGGAGTCGTCCGCTTACCTGTACAGATCTCCCACAAGTTGGGTAGTCTTATGGTGATCAAAGAAATATGCTGCAGCTCTTTAGACTGGACGAACTCAGGCATCTCATCTTCTAGGAGACTTCAGGCCCCACGTTGGGCGCCAGTTGTCCCGACCCGCGGGACACTACACGAGGGACCCCGAAGCACCTAGAAGGGAGGAAAATGGGAGACACAAAGACCGGAGACAAGACAGGAGTTCTGATCAAGTCTCTCTTTATTGCAGCTCAATCAGGGGTTATATACATTTTTTTGCTGGGTGGAGGGGCATTAACATAAGAAGGGTTGCTACAAGCTAGCAGTCTTAAGCCATCCGGACACACCCTACAGGATGTGGGTGTTATCTAAAGTAACTTTTGCAGGCTAGCAGTCTTAAGCCATCCGGACACACCCTACAGGATGTGGGTGTTATCTAAAGTAACTTTTTCTATCTCATGCTTCTCAGTTATGTGATGGTGCCTTATAGGCACCCGCCCCCTACACATAACAAACTGATTCTTTATGAAGTTCAAATGTTTAAAACAATAACTTTATATTTAGAAGATATTTCTCAATATTGTAATAGAAAAGAGAGTTGAAATACCTAAAAGTTACAAAATTTTAAAGTGTAAATAGCATCATAGCTGAAAAATCACTTGAATTCCATATATCATAAAAATCCAAATTTCTGTACTATAATCAAGCCATGAAATGATTGAACTATTTTGAACTAATGTAAATGTATTTAAGCACTCTTTTTTATCACTTCTATCCTTGAATTTTATTAGTCAAATCTTCATAAAAGTACCCCTAACAGAAATGATAAGACAGTTATTGAATAACAGCAAATTATATGAATAATCACAAATGCTAGATGAATAAGATGCTTAATATCAAGGGCTTGAAAGGGCACTTGGACATAAATATCAAAAAAATATTGCTTCAATGATTGGGTTTCCTGAAGCTATTTTTGAAAAATGGTAGGCGTGTCTATTTATAGCTGCAAGGGTCAAATCCGGATGGAATGTGGACAACACCAGAGAGGGGTTTTCTTATCATGGTTTTCATTATGCCCTATTTTGATAAAACCAAATTTACTCTTATTTTACTTTATTTAAAATTTTTTGTTTCTTATTTTACCTTTATTTAAACTATATTATATGATGTGCAGCATTCTTCCTTCAGTGTGGATGTGACTGTATACTTATTTGTAGGCACAGATCTACATTGCTGCTCTTTCACCAGAGACAGAAAAAGCCGTCACCCTGAAGTACTATTGTAATTAGAGAAATGCGTTTTAATAGCGACTTATGCAAAGTGTAAATGGAATAAGATGTAGAGCTAGCTGCCAGAGGCATTCAAGTAAGGCACCATCTGCCAAGGGAGCAGCATTTGAAGGAAGGGGAGGAGAAGGAAGGATGGTGATATTTCACCATTAAGAAACAAATATAAAGGCACAAAAGCGTGGGCTGTCATTGGGAAAAGCAAACAGCTTGGGACACCAGAGTGCAGTGTATTTGGAGGAGTAATTGAGAAACAAAAGATTTACAGAGAATGCAGAAAGAGAACTATGCTAAGAAGACTTCAGTTTGTCATAAATGCTTTTGAACACAGTATTGATAAACAGTGGATTTTTCTTAGTAAAATTCATGCTAGCCTAGTTTGGGATATTTAATTTGGAAGCCAGGATAAGGGATACTTGGAGAAAAAGAACAACAATGCAGTGAGGAAAATATTGTGGCATCTGAGTAGGAGGAGAAACTGAGGTTCTATATTCTACAGCTCCCTCTCTTACTTCAGATGTTGAAATGCTGATTACTCACCACAGTGATTAATTCAGGCTTCTTTTTTATCTTTATTGAATTTATTGGGGTGACATTGGTTAGTAACATTATATAGGTTTCAAGTGTACAATTCTATCATACATTATTTATATATTGCATTGTGTGTTCACCACCCAGAGTCAGTTCTCCTTCCATCACCATATATTGACCCCATTTACCCTCATCAACCACCCCATGTCCTCTTACCTCAGGTAACCACCAAACTGCTGTCTGTGTCTATGAGTTTTTGTTTGTTTGTTTGTCTTGTTCATTTGTTGCTTTCAGATTTACATCCCACATATAAGTGAAGTCATATGTTTCTTGACCTTTTCTTTCAGCACATGTATGAAAATACAGGCTTCTTTATATGACACTTATGGCCAATAATTCGCCTATCCTGTGTTACACTGTGGAAAAACAAAGCAATAAGACATGGCCCTTGAGCTAGCAGAGATCATGGTGTAATGGGCTACAAATAGGAACAGACAATGCTACTATACAAAGCCTGGAGTTATAGCAAAGATAAGGTACATTACAAGAAATAATCTATGTGCAGGATTAAAGAATTATAAGGAATATTTAAGACATACCTGAAATTTTGAGATCTACATCTTGAAATATAATTGTTCACCCTCAGCAAATACTTCTGTCTAATTCTGGATAGCATATCCCTTTGCTTCAACTAATTTAATTAGTGGCATTATCATTATATAAACCTAGGTTAACTAATTATGCAAAATAAGTGATGTATATTAAACTGCATTTAATCAAAGGAAGACATTGTTCTGTTTTGGAGTTTTTAGAAAAATTATTTCCCTACTTCTAATCATTTGTTTTCTTATTTAAATACATATTATCTCTGGTTATCTTAAGAGAAACATAAAAAAAATAAAATAAATAAGCATATATATATTTAATTTATTATTATAGCAATATGAAGTCAAAAGGGAGGAGAGATAATATCAGAAAACAAAAGAGAAATAAAAATTGAGAAGAGAAGAGTACAACAAAGGCCACTCCTGTGCATGGCTCATAATAGGTGCTTAATAAATAATAAATGACTTAAGAACAGATTGTGTTTGAATTGATTTTTAAAAGTAATGTTTCAGTTTATTTATTTATTATTTGTTTTTACATTTAAATTCTAATTTTAATTTGTTTTAAAACATTCCATTTAAGTTTCAGATTTTTTAACTTTCATTTTTAACTTTTCTCATTTATTATTTACTTCCTCAAAAAGCATAGTGCTTTTCAAATTCAATTATAGTCCTTATTAAAATAATGTATATAAGCAAAGTTTAAGATTAAGAACCAAATATGTAAGTTGAAATTTTTCAGAAATATTTCCAAATGACTATTTGATGGAATTTGAGATTTTTTTTTTTGGTCTTAAAATTGAGTAATTATTTCTCAAGATTGCTGAGGCTATCCGGGGTCTTTTATGGTCCCATATAAATTTCAGGATTTTATGTTCTATTTCTGTGAAAAACGTCGTTGGTAGTTTGATAGGAATTGCGTTGAATATGTATATTGCCTTAGGCAGCATGGACATTTTAACTATATTAATTCTTCCTATCCATGAACATGAAATGTGTTTCCATCTGTTTATGTCTTCTTTCATTTCTTTCTTCAGTGTCGTATAATTTTCTGAGTACAGATCTTTTACATCTTTGGTTAGATTTATTTCCAGATATTTTATAGTCTTTGGAGCAATTGTAAATGGAATTGTTTTTTTTTAATTTCTCCTTCTGATATTTTATCATTGGTATATACAAATGCAACTGATTTCCAAATATTAATTTCATATCCTGCTACTTTACTAAATTCATCTATCAGTTCTAATAGTTTCTTGGTGGAGTCTTTAGGGTTCTCTATATATAGTATCATATCATCTGCATATAGTGATAATTTTACTTCCTCCTTACCAATTTGGATGCCTTTTATTTCTTTCTCTTGTCTGATTGCTGTGGCTAGAACTTCCAGCACTATGTTGAATAGAAGTGGGAGGTATAACGATACCTGATTTCAAACTATACTACAAGGCTACAGAAATCAAAACAGCATGGTACTGGCATAAAAATAGACACATAGATCAATGGAACAGAATAGAGAGTCCAGAAGTAAATCCATGCCTATATGCCCATCTAATCTACGACGATGGAAGCAAGAATGTACAATGGGGTAAAGACAGTCTGTTCAATAAGTGCTGTTGGGAAACCTGGACAGACACATGCAAGAAAATGAAGCTGGACCACCTCCTTACACTATATACAAAAATAAATCCAAAATGGCTTAAAGATTTAAATATAAGATCTGAAACCATAAAATATCTAGAAGAAAATATAGGAAGAAACTTCATGGACATTACCCGGAGTAAGATTTTCACTGATATATCCCCTCGCGTGAGGGAAGTAAGAGAAAAAATAAACATGTGGGATTACATCAAACTAAAAAGTTTTTACACAGCAAAGGAAACCATCAATAAAACAAAAAGGGATCCTACTGAATGGGAAAAGATATTTGCCAATGATATATCTGATAAGGGATTAATATCACAAATCTATAAAAAACTTACTCAACTCCAAAAAAACAAACAACCCAATTAAAAAATGGGCAGAGGACTTGAGGAGACATTTTTCTAAAAAGGACATACAGAAGGCAAGAAGACATATGAAGAAATGCTCAACCTCACTAACCATCAGAGAAATGCAAATAAAAACCACAATGAGATACCACCTCACTCCAGTCAAAATGGCTATTATCAATAAATCAACAAACAACAAATGCTGGCGCGGATGTGGAGAAAAGGGAACGCTAGTGCACTGTTGGTGGGATTGCAGATTAGTGCAGCCACTATTGAAAACAGTATGGAGGTATCTCAGGAATCTGAAAATGGAACTACCCTATGATCCAGTAATTCCACTCCTAGGCATCTACCCGGAGAAATCCAAAACTCCAATTCAAAAATCAGTATGCACTCCTATGTTTACTGCAGCACTTTACACAATAGCCAAGATATGGAAACAACCGAAATGCCCATCGGTAGATGACTAGATTAAGAAGCTGTGTGACTTATTTCACTTAGCATTATTCTCTCGAGATCCATCCATGTTGTCACAAATGCTCCTATATCATCTTTCCTTAACGCCGAATAGTATTCCATTGTGTATATGTACCACAACTTCTTTATCCATTCATCTATCGAAGGACATTTTGATTGTTTCCATGTCTTGGCCACCGTAAACAAAGCTGCAGTGATGAGGGTAAAGGGGATCAAATATATGGTGATGGAAGGAGAACTGACTCTGGGTGGTGAACACGCAATGGGATTTATAGAAGATGTAATACAGAAGTGTACACCTGAAATCTATGTAAATTTACTAACAATTGTCACCCCAATAAAATTAATTAAAAAAAAAAAAAGAAGCTGTGGTACATTTATACAATGGAGTATTATGCAGCCATAAAGAAGAAAGAAATCTTATCATTTGCAACAACATGAATGGATCTAGAGAACATTATGTTAAGTGAAATAAGTCAGAAAGAGAAAGACAAGTACCATATTATCTCACTTATATGCGGAATCTAAAGAAAAGAATATGTGAATGAACTAATCAGAGACAGTTTTGAGGACACAAAGAAAAAACCGAGAGTTGTTAGATGGGCGGGGGCGAGGGGGGGGTTGGGGCTAAGGGGAAAGGTGAAGGGATTAGGAAGCAGCTGGTAACCACAAGATGGCCTCAGGGTTTTCTGAAAATTAATTTCGGGAACTTATTCAATAATGTTGTAAAGATTTTGTTGGGTATCCGATGGACATGCTTCCTATTTGGGAGACCACCTCAGAGATAATGTGGATGCCTGATCATGGCATTGTACACCAGAAGCTAAACATTAATGAATGCCAACTATAATTTTACATATATATATATATATATATATATATATATATATATATATATATATAATGTGATTGTGGGGTGTGAGGTCGGAGGGATAATGGATGGGGGGAGGGGGGTTCACAGTGTGAGGGATATAAATGATGAACGTCTAAGTATTACCTTGTCTTGTACACCTGAAACTAATAAAAAAAAAGTGAGTAATTAATACAATGAGAATGTCACTATATTCATTTACTAGTTTTATTTCTTAATACTAAATGAGCCTTGTTGTTTATTTTTATTGCAATATGCACATGAAGAATGGCCACTGGAGTTTGTCAGCTGAAAATGACATAAAAATGACAAAATAAAGATATTCCACTCTTTACACTTCACCACATGTGAATTAGATCTAAATTATGCATCTTCTATTCCAAGAACTTCATAAAAAATATTGGGACTATAAAACACACACTTTTGAAGTTTATAATTTCTATGTCATATAGATCATTCATTTGAATAATTTGTCACATGGGAGAATACAAGAAGGGAAAAATGAAATGGTAACCTCTCTCCTCCTACAGTTCTCCATTCTTTTGCTTCTCTTCTATGTATAATCCTAGTCTCTTGTTCTGGATCCATTTGGATCCAGAAAATACATACACACGATATATATTTTTTTCATGGAAAAAATACACATATATATGTATATATGTGTGTATACATACATACATATATATATATATATATATATATATATACATACATACACACACACACACACACACACACACACACACACACATATATATGTATGTGTATTTAAATGAAGAAACTCTTTCATTATTCCTGCCTCAGAAATGTTATAAAAGTTCAAGGCCTCAGAAGAACTTACTGGCTACTCAGTATCTCTGAGATGTTGTTTCTTCTCTTCTAATGTATTGGACCATGAAGCGCATCTAGAGGCATTTTCACTTCAATGTACTGTCTGACAGACAGTGTCACTACTCCCACATTCATTTTGGAGATATTATACTTTTGACTATAATGTGTGTAAAAATAGAAAAATATTTTTGAAAGTTTCTTTCAAAGATAAATACATTTAGCTATACCAGGAACAAAGTAAGTAACCACATTTATAAGATGGATTGTTATTTTTATTGTAAAGGGAATTGATGTTTGACTATTGTAGAGCCATTTATGATTTTAAAAGAAAAACAAACAAAATTTAATAATAAGTTGGAGGGGACTTCCACTGCAAGTCAGTAAAACCATGTAAAATCTCCTTTATGAAAACAGTAACAGACAAATAGATCATTGGCACAGAAGAGAATTTTGAGAAATACATCCAAATACCCCCAAAGATTTATAAAAGTGGCATTTATATACTATGCGACAGGGATTATTTTGGTAGGTGAAATTGGAAAAAAAATAGGTAATCCTCAAAATGAAAACAAAATTATATTCTCTCTCACTTCATATAGCAAAATAATATTCAGTGAATTTAAAACCTAGCAAACAAAAATTTTAAAAATTGATGTTATCACTTTAGGTTAAAGGATAACGTAAGCAGGATTTCAAGTGTGAGAGAGAATTGACTCATTGATGCTGGAAGGAGCCATGTGGATAGCCTGAGAAGGAATACAGTCTTCAGGAGGCTGGGTCTCAGATGGCAGCTGGAAAAGAAATGAGGACTGACATTTAAGTACAAGGAACTAAATTTGACCAAAAACCTGAATGAGTTTGGATTTTTACAGAATTATAGAGAACAAATTGATTGTCTCCAGATGGGAGAGGAGTTGGGGGACTGGGTGAAAAAGGGGGAGGGATGAAGAAATACACATTGGCAGTTAGAAAATTGTCATGGAGATGTCAAGTACAGCATAGGGAATATAATCAGTAAAATTGTAATAACTATGTATAGTTCCTGAAGATTTTTACCTTCAGATAAGATTCAAGCTCAGTCAACACCTTGATTTCAGCCTAGTAAGGTCTTGTACAAAAGACATAGTTGAGTCACTCTGTGCCTAAACTGACACACAAAACTGTGAGATAAAAAGACTGTTTTTCTAAGGGTCTTAGAAAAATTGTGGTAATGTTACAACAGCAATAAAAAAACTAATACATCGATAAAGTCACTTTGCTATACAAGGATTGTTAATTAATTGACAGAAAATTCATCACTAAAATTAACTGTAATTATTAGTTAGTTCATATCATCTAAATAAAAAAATAGGCTAAATTTATTTGCATCACAGTATTTACATCCTGGTGAAGCTATTTCTATGTATTAGAACATACCCAGTTATATTCACGAGTAGAATCTTGGCCATATTTATAGATATTTCCTCAGTCCACTTTCAAGCAGGAATGGGAGATGTTAAGATACTTATGATTCTACCCTTTGACAAGAAATAGCTCATTAAGGAGACAGAGTCAATACAACCTTAGATAGTCCAACAATTATTTCCTCAATAATCTTATTCATTAAAAATGATTGCTTCAGTGTGTTTGAAGGGGGAAAAAAAACAAACTTATAAGTTTATCCAGATAGTCATCCACTAACAACCCAGATGACTATTTATGCGTTAATTGAATATATATATTTTTTAATTTCTATGGGCAGTATCTGGACAAATACATTTTATCATGGAACTTATATAACTGATTGTTTTATTTCAGTAATCACTTATAAAACCAGATAGAAAATCGGAGGAGATTCTTTAAGTCTGGTTAATCAACTTGGTATAAAATCTCCTGAGGTTATAACTTTCCATTAGTGTTTCATACTTTAATTCCTGGTGTCTTACTTTTTTTTACCACAGCTTTAAAATTTAGCCCAAATGTAGAGTTAAATGATTCTTTTGATGTCCATTTAAAAGCTGTGATAACTGATGTTTAATAGCATGTTAAATCCCAAGCCTTATTTAATAGTCACCAACATGAAGACATTCAATATAATATCACTCTATATGTTAATTCATTTATATATTAATACACAAAATATACATGTACAGACAAGTGTGGCTATGGCTATTGAGAGATGTTTGTCCAATTATAGCTCAATATAAATTCTTCAGAATTAAAATATTCATTTTACCCAAAAACTTATTGGAGTGTCAATGACCAAAATTATCCTAAAAGAAAAAGCCAACACTGCCACCACGTTACTCAGTGGCACTCAGTTAAAGTGGTTCTGCTTTAACCAACAGTCATCAATGTAAATCCGACAAACATTGCAAGGCAAAAAAATCATACAAGAAGACAAATTTCAAAGCCCAAAAACAAAGTAGAAAAATAAATTCTAAACCTTTTGGTAGACCTAATGTTTCTGCCTTGAGCTACTCCTTTCAATTATTAAACAGAGGCATTATGGCCAGTATAAATATAAATACACACACACACAATCTATACATAGATATGTATATATTTGTTCTTACTTAAAAAAAAGGTAGTATGAAAAAATCTGTTGTATTAGTGCCAAAAGATATGCTTTGAAATATTGGCATGCACACACATTTATAGGAAATAAAAGCAGTCTCTCTCTGTCTCTCTCTCTCTCTCTCTGTCTCTCTCTCTCTCTCTCTCTCTCTCTCTCTCTCTCTCTCTCTCTCTCTCTCTCTCTCTGTCTATCTCTCTGTCTCTCAGTCTATAGGTAAAATAGTATAGCTAAGTTGCATCTCCCGATTAAATTGAATACTGTGGAAAAATCAAGCTCAATACAACATAAAAATATTTTCATTGATAGAGGCATTACATTTTTGCTATCTTCTCTGCCTGTTGCATAATTTATAATTGTGCCTTTATGTTTGTGGTCAATATGATCTTGTTGAGGGATTGGTAGGAGTGATATTCTATAGAGCAGCTACACAGTTTTGTGAAAAATCAATGGCACTGGCATTCAGGTCAAGTTGGAGCACGGAGTTCAAGCTTTGATCACCCTCTTGGTTCTAAACACACAGTAATGATTGATAAAATATTAAAGAAGAAAACCTAAAGGCACTGCTGGGCTCAAATATAAGATAAAAATCTCTGTGTGCCAGAAATAGAATAAAAACAGAAGTAATAAGCTGGGCTGAAGCTGTAGGCTTACTGAGCTCTAGGTGCAAACGAAAGCAGTGCTGGCCAGAAATTCAACTTCTGCAGGGTAAATGGTACTAATATTACAACATGCAACATGTAAAATAGAGACTCTGAACCATACTGACTACATGAAGCCAGGGCATAAAACTACCAATAACTTTGTAAAGAAAGACAAAAATTAAAATATAATAAAATAAATGATATAAATCATATATTGGTCTGGGTCTATAAATCGTTGAAGCTTCAAACATAACAGAGATGAATAGACAGACATTCAAACCAGGAGTTGGGCTAAATCACTACCTGCGTCTGCATCTGTATCTGCAATTCCTAATGTAACCATAGAACAGAAAATCCAAACTTTATTAAAAATTCCGTTCTTTACTGTGGGCCTGTAGGGTTGAGTGGAGGTAACTGACATATTTCTACAAAGCAAGAAGTGATCTGTGAATGATGGGGAAAGAGAAGCAATACTCCAAAATCCAAACATTTCAAACCAACCACACACAATAACAAAATATTTGAAAATAATTGAATGCAAGGATAGACAAAAAATTATAAATTGGATTATAGAAACTTTATACTTGAAATGAATTTTATAACAGATTCTTACAAATATTTTAATTACATGACAATACTCAAAGATAAATATGGGTACATAGATTCCAGTTTTAAAAAGAAGTATTTTTAAAGAAAAGCAAAGACAAATGAAACAGGGAAAAGCAAATATAAAGTAAGAAGTCTCTAAAGGAATTAATTACTGAAATGCAATATGTGAGCAATATTCTAGACTAACATATTTGATGAGTGGAACAATAAATGAATGGCAAAATACCGTGTTTCCCCGAAAATAAGACTGGGTCTTATATTAAGTTGTACGCCAAAAGACGCAGTAGGGCTTATGTTCAGCGGAGGTTCTCCTGAAAAACCTGCTAGGGCTTATTTTCCGGTTAGGTCTTATTTTGGGGGAAACATGGTAGTATCGAGGAATGCACACATAATGCAGCAAGAAGGACAAAAAAATTTAAATACACATATGAACAAGTAGTTAGGAAAGCTGCAAATATTTTGAAAAATTCTACATTTGAACAAAACAGAGGGTGCCAAAAAATGTGTAGATTTTAAGAAAGGAAAAAACTGTATTAAAATTGTAATACCTAATATATATTGATAACAAAAGATGAACACAAGTCGTATGTATACATTTTTTGGCACTCATGGCAGTTGTTACAGAAGAAAAAACCGGCAATAGCAGAAAATTAATATTTAAAGTAATAATAGCTAGATTTTTTCCCCAGAACTGAAATTAGATATAAGCTCTTATTTTGAAAGTACACTGAGGTTAATTAATAATAAAAATAAAAGAAAATCTAAACCCCTTGACATTTTATTGAAATGGCAGACCATCAAGGATAATTAAATAATTATAATGCTCCAAGATGAAAATGTTTATGAAGGAACAGTTATTAAACAGACCTTAGATGGTCTTACATACAACAGTCAATGGCAGAGAATAGTGTGATGATATCTTCAGAATGCTCTTGAAATACAATTAACAACTCAGAAGTTTATACTCAGCTAAACACTCATTGAGTAGCAAGAATAAAGTTAAGATACACTCAGAAAACAAAAACCAAGGTAATTATTCATGAATATTAATGAATACTAGTGAATAAGAATTAAGATCAAAACACCCTCACTAAAATGCCTCTTAAATGTCATCCTTTGTCAAAAAGAACTATACTAAGAGATATTAGAAAAATGAGAAGATCAGGTAAAAGAAATAGTAGTAAATCCATAAAATAAACATGTCATGTTCATTTGCTGCTTTTAGTTTTATGTCCCGCATATGAGTGAAATCATATGGTTTTCTGCTTTTTCTGTTTAACTTATTTCGCTTAGCATGGTAATCTCAAGACAGACAAACAAGCAAAAACTCAGACACAGACAACAGTTTAGTGGTTACCAGTGGGTAAGGGGCGGGTAAAGGGGATCAAATATATAGTGATGGAAAAAGAACTGACTCTGGATGGTAAACATATAATGCAATATATGTATGATATTTTATAGAATTGTACTCTTGAAACCTATATAGTTTTATTAACCAATGCCACCACAGTAAATTTAATAAAAGATAAAAAAAATACAAAAAGGAAAAATAATTAAACATATAAGTAAACTATATTAATTATTGTTTTAAAAACAGGAATTATGTTATTGTGTTAAATATAAAAGAACCTAATATTCTAAACAGAAAAAATAGTGCCTGTGGGTAAACGTTCAATGGGTATTTAACTAAGGTCTTTTCATTATTAGGATAGATATATAAATACTGAATGTGTAGAGAAATACTAGACTCAGTGATTCCTAAAGATTTGACACTTAAAGTTCCTTGCATTATAAAATCAAGCAACAATTTGTAGGAGCTTATCAATGGAAGATCCAAAATAAATATAAACATAGCCAAGGACCATATACAAGACTAAGCATCTGCACTTCATTTTTGAGATTGGTTATTAAATAATAAGTAACTGATAGTGATAATACATAGCAGCACAAGAGAAAGGCAGATGGTCATGAACTCCTTGGTGCTAAATGACTACCTAGGTATTAAAGTCTCCATATCATTTTCAGTTTCAGAATAAGTTACTTGTTTAGTACCAAACATTCCTGGGTTTGCTCTGAAGGCCTTGTTTTCCATTCAAAACAAATGGCTGCAAAAACATGCTGTAGTTTTGGTAGAATGGCAGGTTAGAGGGAATACAAGTCAAAGAACCAACCCAAGGTAATGAAATTTGATAACTCCCCAACACTTAAAACTGAAATTTTCAAAAATACAAATAATATTATTCAGCTATGAGCAAGAAGGGAATCCAGCCATTTGTGACAACATGGATGAACTTTGAGAACATTATGATAAGTGGCCTAAGTCAGAGGAAGACAAACAATCTATGATATCACTTAAATACGAAATCTAAAAAAACTAAACTTGTAAAAATAGAGAGTAGAATGGTGGTCAACAGGGTGGGGGTAACTGGGGAGATGTTTAAGGGTACAAAGTTAAGCTAGTAGCTAAATAAGCTCTGGAAATATAACACATTTTATATAATAATGTTTATAGTCAATAATACTATATTAGAAACTTCAATTTCTAAGACACTAAATCTATCTTCCTTCTCAAGGTTTAGCCTTAGACCAAAAAAAAAAGTATGTGACAGGATAGAGTATTAGCTAGTTCTACTATAGTGATCATATTGCAATATAAATGTATCAAACAAAACATTGTATACCTTAAACTTACCAAGTGCTATACGTCAATTATAGTTCAATAAAAAACATATTTTAAAGCAGCACTATACACAATAGCCAAGACATGGAAACAACCGAAATGCCCATCGGTAGATGACTGGATTAAGAAACCCTGGTACATTTATACAATGGAGTATTACGCAGCCATAAAGAAGAAAGAAATCTTACCATTTGCAACAACATGGATGGATCTAGAGAACATTATGTTAAGTGAAATAAGTCAGAAAGAGAAAGACAAGTACCATATGATCTCACTCATATGCGGAATCTAAAGAAAAGAATAAGTGAATGAACTAATCAGAAACAGTTTTGGGGACAAAGAGGAAAAACTAAGGGTTGCTAGATGGGCGGGGGGGTGGGGATAAGGGGGAAGGTGAGGGGATTAGAAAACAGTCGGTAAACAAGATGGTCACGGGGTTTTGAAAATTAATTTGGGTAACGTAATCAATAATATTGTAAAGATTTTGTAGGGTATCCGATGGACACGTGTCCCATTTGGGAGACCACCTCAGGGATACTGTAGATGCCTGATCATGGCATTGTACACCAGAAGCTAAACCATAATGAATGCCAACTATAATTTTATATATATAATGTGATGGTCGGTGTGAGGTCGGAGGGATAGTGGATGGGGGGAGGGGGTTCACAGTGTATATATGGGATATATGGGATATAAATGATGAACGTCTAAGTATTACCTTGTCTTGTACACCTGAAACTAATAAAAAAAATAAAAAAATAAAGCTGAAATTCAAAGGGTGCCCTCTCAGAGTAATGTGAATCAGAAGTCCTTGCATGAGATGCATTCTAAGTTAGCATTACCTCAGTGGTCCTGAGCATCTCAGGACTTGAACTTGGAGTAAGTAGTTTCTGACTGGTAAATTCTCTCTGAAGAAAGGTAACATCATTCTGGGCTCCAAATATTCCCTCCATTTTAAAAACATAATATGCAGTACAAAGGCAAGAATTGTCAGACACATAGATAAATAAATTAATAAAAAATAATGATTATTGAGGAAGACCAGAATCAGGTATCAGAGAGTCACAAGACCCTGATATTGCAACATTTAAAAACTAGACTGAGAAATAAGTATATCAACTATGTCGAAAAAGACAAAAGATAGGTGAAATTGTCCAGGAGGAACTGGAAGTATAAAATGTGGCAGAGCAAATTTGAAAATAAAACAAAAAATTTCAAACTATAAAAATTAAGAACTTAGTAGATTAGCTTGACATAGGATTATATATGTTAGAAGAGAGAATTAGTGAACTGTGAGATATGGGTTAGATGGTTATCCGGAGATAGAAAACACCAAAAGATATACAATTGATAATGAGAGACATAAAGGGTCAAGTGAGAAAGTCTAACATAAGCCTTCTAGAGGGGAAAAAAAAAAAGAGAGAGAGAAAGATGGACAGGAGATAGAAAGGGGCAGAAGTAATATTGGAGGAAAAAAGTGTCAAAAATTTTAAAACAAATAAAATATCCCTAATAACAGATTCAAGAATCTCTACAAATTCTTATTAGGATCATTTTTTTTTAAAGATCCATACAAAGACACAGCAGAGATAAACTATAGAAATCCAAGGATAAAAAGAAATTTTAAAACATGAATGACGGTTGGACTGGTTACCTTTATGATATAAAAGTATAAAAGATATAACAATCATATCACAGAGCTCTTTCTGTGCAAGATGCAAGGCAGAAAACAACAGAAAGGTATTTTCATTCTGATAAAAGAAAATAACTGATTTTTAGAAGTCCAAATCAGCAAAACATATGTTTTAAAAATGAAGGCGCAATTCAGATGAACAAAAATGAAGTGTTTGCCACTAACCGATGTATAATAATGAAAATCTAAAGAATATACTTAGGAAAATTTTGTAATGGTAATTTACAAAGGGAAAGAGAAATTAATAGGGAAAAGATTTTATATGTATATATTAATTATATAATATATTAATTATGTGTTTAATATGTATTATATATTATATATCATAATGCATTAAAGTTAACTATATATAATGATGCTTTGTGAAGTTTCAAAAATATATTTGTAGTCATGTGTGTTTTATTGTATACCAATATATTAAAATAATAATATGTAAGTTGAGAAGTTAAAAATGGAATTAATGTGCTCTAAGTTCATCTATTATGTGCTGAGAGGACCAGATATTTATCATTTTTAAGTCATTTAAGGTAGTATGTTGTAATTTGGAAGATAACCATTGCAACAATAGTAACAATAATAATCTATGTGTTCTGACATGGTAAAGACAAACATGGATTGATAAAAAAAAACAGAAAGCAACTAAAAAAAGGAAAGAAACGAGAAAAAAATAGAGCAGAGAGAATATGTAGAAAGCACATAAGTTGTTAAATTTGAACTCAAATATTATAGAGTTAAAGTGAATTTAAGTAGATTAACTGCTCTCTACTGTATTCTACTAAAATAAATAAATTTAAAATGTGAGTACACATAAAGAATAAAAATTAGGAAACAGAAAAATATCCAACATTCAAAACTATAAGAGATTTTGTGAAATTACCCTAACATCAGATAAAGAGGAATTTTTAAAAAAAAGAAATGTTTCTAGAAATCCTTCACAGTGATAAAAACTTTTCATTTTCCTGGAAGATATCATAACCTAAATTGGTATAAATGTAATTATATAGCAGTGCTATCCAATAGAACTTTCTGGTATGATAGAAATATTCTATATCTACACGGACAATATGAGAATCACTGTCCAATATGTAACTGAGCATTTGAATTTCAGCTATTGTGGATGAATACCTGAGTTTAAATTTTATGCAATTTTGATTTAAATAGATAAGTATGGTTAGTGCTTACCATACTGGACAGAACAGTTACATATCCTCTAAATATATAAAGCAAAATTCAGAGAAGTCAAAAAACAAGTAGAAAAATACAGAATTATAGTTGGAAATTTTAACATATCTCTTTTGGTAACAGATAAAGCAAGCGGAAAAATAAAAACTAAGTGTAAGACTTGAACACATCAAATAACAAACTTGACATAGTTGATACGTATATACTACTGCATCCAAACTGAAGAATATTCGTTGTTTTCAAGTTCAATTTTTATGAAAATTGCCTTTAAGCTGGAGCATAAGCAAAGCTCAGCAAATATAAAATAAAAAAAAAATCATAAAGAATATGTAAGAGAAACTGCAGAAAAAGATAGATTTAAGATAGACATTAATATCAACCAGATAATTCCTATTTATGATATTAAATAAACTCCTAAATAATACGTATGTCCAAGATAAAACAATCGATTTTAGAAAACTCTTTAAAAGGATGTACAATTCAATGAAAGTAAAATATATTAAAATGAGTCTGCTCCAGCTAAATTTTTGTTACAACGGAATTTTTAGCCTTCAATGCACATACAAGAGAATAGGAAAGGTATAAATCAACGAGCCAAGAATTCATTAAATGCATTTTGAAAAGACTAACATGATTAACAATAGTATGTGGAGACTTGTTCAAGAAGAAAAAGCACAAATAAACCAATTCCATGAGTATAAAAGGGAATAGCATCACAGACCTTAATGCCATCCAGAAGGATGTAAGAGAATATCATGAGCAACTTTATACATATAACTTAGAACATTTAAATAAAATGGATGAAGTCCTAGAAAAATGTAAATTATCTAAAAGGACACAAAAAGAAATTGACTTTCTTAGTTGTCCTATATTATCATTTAAAAATGTAAAATCCATAATTAAATATTCTGGTAAAAAATATCAGACCTACACATATTTATGAGTGTATTCTAATATTTAAGGAACAACACCATTCTTATATAAAATCCTCCAGAGAATAGATAAAAAAGAAGTATTTTCCACCTTGTTTCTGAGGGCAACATATCCTTGATACCAAAATCAGTAAAAATGAAAATATAGTCCAATATTACTTAAGAACACTGATGCCAAAATTCTCAACAATATACTGAGAAAAACCTAATGCTGCAATACATAAAACCTAAAAGACATTGTGAATGAATGAGTAGAACATAACACGGTAATATAAGGTTGGTTTGTAAATTTCCAAAATACATATTGAATCAATGCTTTTAAAATTAAATACTGGGAATAATGCCTATATTTGTTAATAAGAAATCAGAAATATAAAAAAACATAATTTTAAGTTAATTTATTAAAACAACCATCTATAAATATGGATACATCTCAAAATATAATGATAGTCATAAAAATAATTATGATATAATGCCCTTTATCTAAATTTCTAATACCAGAAAACTATTTCCATTTAATATTTAGCAGTACATAAATATATCGTAAGTATGCATGAAAACTCTGCTAGGGGAAAAGAAAAATGACACTGAGGAAAGCTTACTTTTTTTTTTTTCTTTTCTTTTTTTTTACACACATTCTGCCCTCCCACTAAATAAAAACTGTGGCTTAATGTTAAAGAAAAATGGGGAAACGTCTTTATATTTCTTTTTTTTTAAGTTTACTGGGGTGACAATGGTTAGTAAAATTACATAGGTTTCAAGTGGACAATTCTGTAATACATCATCTACATATCACATTTTGTGTTCACCACCCAGAGTTAGTTCTCCCTCCACCATATATTTGACCCCGTTTACTTTCCTCTACCACTTCCATTCCTCCTTACGCTCTGGTAACTGCTAAACTATTGTCTGTGTCTATGAGTTTTTGCTTCTTTATTTGTTTCTTTTGTTCTTTTGTTGCTTTCAGTTTGATATCCCACATATCGGTGAAATCACATGGTTCTCGACTTTTTCTGTCTGAGTTATTTCGCTTAGCATAATAATCTTAAGATCCATCCACGTTGTCACAAATGGTACTATTTCGTCTTTTCTTATGTCACAGTAGTATTTCATTGTGTATATATACCACATTTTCTTTATCCAATCATCTACTGAAGGATGCTTTGGTTGTTTCCATGTCTTTATATTTCTTAAGGTATTCACTAATTCCTGGGAAGCCCCCACAGTAGGCAGCAGAAGGCAGATGTTCAAACCTGGTCATGCACCCCTTCATGAAGTTACATTTCATTGACCTTCTGCCTAGTGTTTACTAGAGAGTCCTTCAATTTCACTTCTCATGAAAATCAAATTTGTGTCTGGATGAACATACAGATAAGATTCCTTTAGTGACAAAGATTATGGGAAAGAAAACTCTCCTTTTCTTTTTTTCCCTATTGGATTTGCCAAGTTAGATCTCACTCATCTAATTTTTCTAAGATTGTGCATTTTCTCTCTCCAAAAGAGACAGGAAGATATCATGACATCTTGTCTCAAATGTACTGAATATTGACCCATGAGCTTCCCTAGTGTTATTAGGACACATGGATAGAGGTAGAATGATAATTGAGCTAATATAAGAAGTTACACAGGCAGTGTATATTCCAAGTATTTGCATGACAAGGCATAAAAGTTTCCAATGGGTAAGTGGCCTTCAAGGGTTAAACTGTATTCTAGGTACCCCATAAAGCCTGACCTTTTGGGCAACAGCGCTCATGATGGAAAAAAAAAAATCTATAGAATGGATTTTTTGTGACCAAGGCTGATTAGGGGAGAATAAAGTTTGACTGAATCAATCTCTCACGCCAGAGACTGCATGGTTAAAATCCCTGCAGAACCAAACTTTCAGCAAAGATTCAAGGTGACCCCAGGCAGACTTTCTAGAGCTTTTTTCTGCAAACCTCTTTCCTTCCTGGAATGCTAATCGACAATGGCCAGTCACCTCAGACTTGTTGAGCTTCTTTTCCTTCTGTAACTGTTTTCACAACTCAGCAAAACTGCTGTGGAATGCTGGCGCCTGTTCTATGGTTGGAATGTGCCTCGAGACAGCAAGCCATGCCTTTATTGTTCTTGTCTGAGAAATTGTAGTCAAATGTCAGAAAACAATTTCTCTACATGTTTTGTTATTTATCTAGTTGATTAAGGTGAATAAATCCAGTAGCTATTACTACATCATGGCCAAAAGCAAAAGCCAACATAATATCTATACTCTAATAATAATAATAATAATAATAATAAATTTTGTATTGGTGAATTTTTTACTGGTAAAGTTATGAAAAAGGTTTTAAAATTATATTTTTATTTTGGACGATGGATATCTTTTTTATTATTTTATTAGGCGTCATGAAATTCTAGTATAATATGTACATAAAGCTAAATGGAATGAATAAAATACAGAGGGTGACAAAAATATGTATACACATTTTAAGAAAAGAAAAAAAACTATTAAAATTATAATACTCAATATATACCAATAACAAAAAATGAATACAAGTCATGTGTATACATTTTTTGGCACCCTCAGTATATTCATTTTGGATGTTATTTTATTATAAAAAAGCAATTTATATAAGTTTAAAATAATATTAGATTTATCATTGTGCATTGAATTGAAATATTTGAAGGAAATATTTCTTTTAGCAAGCAAAAATAATTACATTAATTAAAAATTATTGATAATGCATTCAATAATACATGACTTACTAAACAACCAATTTTCACCAACATATATGGAAATGAAAGAAAAAATGCAAATCGCTTTTCAGAAAAATGTATTTTGTGGTGTTGATGGCTCCAAATAATTTTGGATTATTTTGGATAATTTTGATAAGATTTAGATACAATTTAGGGTAATAGTGCAGATGATAATATTTTGTTTTACAACCCTCTTGCTTTATATATATATATATTTTTTTTTTTTTCTTTTGAAATGAGAACCAATGTTAAAGATTTGAACAAAATATGTTAAAAAATCATCTACAGGATAAATGTTAAAGATGACAAATATCCAAATAGTTGTTTGGAAACATTCAAATTGTTGTTGCTGAAATAAGGAAGGAAAATAGTATTAATAGCAATATTGAAACCAATAAACCTAAACATAGATTCCTTTGTATTTCTTAATCTTTATATAAATTCATGCTGGTATAACTTTTATGAATATAATACATAAGACATTTGTATTTCTTCTGAGAAAGTTGGCAGAGATTCATTAGTTTTAACGTTTATATCATTTTTAAAAAGAAAGTAATTTCAGTTTATCTAAACAAATATAAAAATGGGATGCATGGCTGATAAAAGTTTTACAGTTCTCTAAGCAAGTAATTCGGCTCACTTTTTTTATCGCTCTTATTTTATATATTGTCAGAGAATGAAAAAATTAGATTTTTCCCTTGATGACATGTATATGTGGACTTTCCTTCAAGAAGGCTTAACTCCCTAAAGATAATACTCTTTTCATAGAACGTATCTTTTTACAGAGTTTTTAAGAACAGATATTTTCCTGGATACAAATATATTTATTGTATGTCAATTTCCTGAAATAGAGTGTTAGAGGGGACTGCCTTCCCTCATTACTGATTTCACTGGAGAGCTTTTTTGACACCCCCAGTATATGGGGGTACAGTATATATGTACCCCCAGGGCTTTCTCCAACTTGCTTTGTCTCTGAAGAAGGGCTTATCCCAGTAAAATCTTTGATTCCCATTGGCATGAAGGGTGTCTCTCCCTCTCTTCTAGAGGACAGTCTGCCAGTGGATTATGGGGGAGTCTCTGCCCTGGCTCTGCATTGCCTGTGACTGAGCTTTCAGTCAAGGTGATGCTAGAATTCAGGTAACAGGGATAGTGGTTCTCCTGGTAAACTGGGGCATCCACCCGGGCCTTTTTCTGTGGTAAAGGTAGTATGCTAACCATCATCTTCTATTCCTTGTTTTATTTCTCAATGTATTTAGAATTAGGCTAGAGAAAAAGGACAGTATTTAAAAAAGACAACTTTAAAGGTCCAACATGAATAGTGAAAAATGTAGAAAACCAAGTAGTGTAGAGCTGAGTTTGAATGTCACTTCATCAGGTGTGTTATTTTGGGCAAGGTGTTTTCTCTAAACTTAAGTTTTCTTATCTGTAAATGATGCTAACATAGTGTTTATTATAAGGATGTAGCGAACTATTGTTTCATATGTATACCTATCTTTCAAGTATATGTAACAATAAAGAATATAATAATTATTTATATCCTGTTAAGTGTATAAAGGTTAAGTGACCTGTTTTTACACAGACATATAAAATACTTAACAGAAAGTGTATGAGAGGTAAAGTTATTGCATTTTTATGATACATACAATAGGCAGAAGTCTTGGTATAATAATTTGTATGTGTAAAAGAGTTCCATAGAATATCAAGTATCAATCACTGAAAGGAATAATGGAAAAAAATGTTTTAGGATAGAAGAGAAACAGAGTTTCTTTAATACTATGAGACTTATTTTTTTCGGTGAACATGTTTCTTGAACATTCAGGTTGACAGTAAAGAAAGAGATAAGCAAGGAAGGAAGGGCATGCTTATTTTTTTTATTCATAATACCACTTTTTCTTAGTGTTTCTTACAGTTGCCTTTCTATGTTTCTCTCTCTCTCTCTCTCTCTCTCTCTCTCTCTCTCTCTTTTTCTCTCTCTCTCTCTCTTTTTTTTTTTTTGGCAGTAACGCTTTATATTGCAAATTATTTTCTATTTAGTTCCACTGCTATAGATTAATTTTTTCACTATAGTATGATCATTAGCTATAAATATTAGTATTGGGATAATTAATTAATAACCTATGTAACTTTATTTATCCAAAATGATATGGAACTTCTATGTATAGATTATCTTGAGAAATTAGAATTTTTTCTGTGGAACTGAAGGAGTACTGGAGATATCCTCTCCCAATTTCAGAAGTAAGTGAAAAAAGAAATTAAATATCTAGCTACAACTACAGCAGGAGAAACTAAGATGGAACTCAAGACAGTTTAGAAACACCCAACCTACTTAAAAAGATAAATTCTGTATGTAACGGGTGACATAAATAAAATAATGAACACTTTATGAGTCACAAAACAGTTCTTTGAATTTCATATGAATGTGATATGTCGCTACCTAGTGAGTAGCAAATTAATATTTGCTGGCTGTCATCTATATGTTTTATTTGGTTTACAATATCACAAGTTTCCTGAAGCTATTCCTCTAAGGTAAACTAGTACAATGATTGGTAATCACTACCTTTCGTACTCTCCGAATTATCTACCAGATTACTACATTATTATTATTATTTTTTTCTGTGTGGTTAGCTTGCATCATACCATACTCCAGTGGTAGGTCTGTAACTAGCAAAAAACAATAATTTATAGTAAGAGAGGAGACAAATAAAGATATGACTTCACATAGGTGAAGAAAATACTTTATAGAAGTTAAGATATCTACCAAAGAACGTAGGTTTTTCAGTTAGTTATACATAGTACCACATGAAATAAAGACCTCTGATTATTATAATTAAAGAAAACACAGTTAAATGATACATGAATCCTTACCATCCAAAACATTTAAAGAAATAAAATATAAAAATCATGAATATAACAATAAGGTTGAGTTTTTCAAATACTATTGGGTGGTAGATTAAATAAGCAAGATTCATACGTAGAATGTTTTTTAAAGATGACAAACATATGTCTCAAGTATACTTTGTGAATATAGTAATTATTTTTAAAATATGAAATTTTCTAAGATAAAAAGGAAACCTAAATTTCCTAATATGAAAATTGGCTATGTCATTTATATATATATATATATACATATATATATATATACTTATATATATATGTGTATATATATATATTTATATATATATGTGTATATATATATAGTATTTTATTATTGTCCAAATATGGCATAATTACCACTTGCTTGAATCATATATGATTGATTTAAATTATATATACATACAGAGGGTGCCAAAAATATACTGTTAACAAAAGACGAATACAAGTCATGTGCATACATCTTTTGGCACCCTGTATATGTGATGCAGTTCAGGACAGGTTGCCCCAGAATGTGCACTTTAGTATGTAAATTATTTTGAACTGAAGACAACCAAAGCCCAAAAAACTCAGGCACAAAAAACTCTTTCAGCCAGAAAAAAAAAAAAAGAAAGAAAAAAGAAAGGAAAAAAAGGAGGGCCAGTCCAGAAAGCAAATTGTCTCCAGAAAAAAACAACAAAGAGTAGGGGCTACATGGGGGGATCTCCACAGGGTCTGGAGATCAAATTTCTCTCTGTGATCCATTGTCTCTGAATGGAATAGTAAATATTCGTTTGTTTGTTTACCAAACATTTCCTCTTTCTCTCTTCCTGTAAATTGTCTTCCTCCCTTTTGAAGTTTCAGACCCTTACCTTTTTTCCTCAGTTCAGGATGGCATGTAAGCCTGAATTGCCTGACTGCCTGTGGCTTTAATATACTAATGGGATTCCCAAAGGTACATACTTAAATTTGTTTTTCTGTTGTTAATCTGTTTTATGTCAATTCAATTTTTAGACTAGCCAAAAAAAGACTGGAAAGGAAGAAAGGAGCATTTTTCTGTCCCTCCTTTTTGTTTGTTTGTTTTGTTTTGTACACACATATATGTATATATATGTAGAAATATCTCTCTATTCACATGCAATAAAGAGGCATTTAAATGTGTGTGTATGAGAGATAAATGCTATATCTATTTCACATCCAATAAGGATGTAATATAAAGATATAAGGGTTTATATCCATATATATATATATATATATATATATATATATATATATGTGTGTGTGTGTGTGTGTGTGTGTGTGTGTGTGTGTGTGTAGGTATATATAATATACATACATATATATGCGTGTGCATATGCATATGTATATGTATATAGACACACACATACACAAAGAGAAAGAGAAAAAAGTAAATATGCTTGGGAGAAATTACCCTGTGAACCTTCTTCTGAATTAGTCATTTTTAGTCATTTTATTATAGTAACTATACTATTCCAAATTATATCTCATTTTTTAATAAATATGAGGCAAGATCTAAGTGCAAAAAATCCTTTCTTATTAGGGTACACAACAGCTAACTGTGATATGATGCTAATTTAGTATGATGGAAAGCATGTGATGATATAAGACTTTCAAATCATGTTAGTGTACAAATACTCTGTCTCATGATCATTTTCAACAGCATTACAGTCGGTGGCTAATGGTATGCGTGTCCTGGAGAGAGAGCAGATTTTATTTGATCAGATAGGTTAAGAACTGACAAAACAGTGTAGTGGTGAGATTCTTGATTGCACGGCACATTCTTGTTACTTGCTGGTTATTGAAAGAGAATCTTACTGATTTCTTTAAAGAGACTAATTGGAAATGAATGAGCTCTCAGAGTTTATCAATTTAAGAAGCAGCATAAATCATCCTAGTCCATGTACTCTTCCAATGCCAGTGGGTGGTAGTGTAGGGATGGAATTGAACTGAACCATTTCATAATCACAGTCGAACACATCCTGTCGTGATGGTGTCAAATGTTAAACATAGGAGCTGGTTGTTTAGATTAGAGTCTGCACTATTTCTGCAAGGTGTTTTTGTTTATTTGTTTTGTAAATCACAACATTTACTCCACTAAAAAAATGGAACTGGGAATTTCACTGTCTAAGACATAGGAGATATTATTTTTAAAAGGTTTAAAGGACCAGTATTTTCAGTAATATCTGCCCAGGATTCCTGAAGGAGCAGCACCTCCAATGTGACACTAAAGCTCCTTAAAGCAGCTGATAATTGGCATTTCTGAATGCTGTATGTTCAATACTTAAATATGACATTCATGCCATTTTTATATTTAATTACACCTATTTTTGTGAGTGTGAATTTTCTACATTGGTTCAGAATTTTTAAAATTACTTTTATCTATTACTGTCTGTGTGTTTTCTTTGAAGTTAATTCAGTTTTTTTATAATAGCACATAAATAGTTTAAGAAGTAAAATAAAATCAGTTTCTGTGATTGGTTTTGTTTTATTTTAAACTGGGCTTCAGTGTTTGTGTGAATATCTGACTCTATATGTAGAAAATTACATTTATATACATTTTTCTGAAAATGGTTTATGTAGCTTTCATAAAATTTTTAGACAAGTTTTTCATTCCCAAATATAAAAAAGCCTTATCTTTAGAACTTTAAGTATTTCTAAAGATAGTTAATCGGTCAATTTTGATGGTAAAAGTACACTAGTCCTTCCTTACTTAGGGGGATATGTTCCAAGGCACCCAGTGGATGCCTGAAACTGAAGATAATACTGAACCCTTTATATACTATGTTTTTTCCTATACATACATACATACCTATGATAACGTTTAATTTACAAATAAGGCACAGTCAGAGATTAACAACAAAAAACTAATATGAAACAGAACAACTATAATATAATGTAATAAAAGTTATGTGAGTGTGGTGTCTCTCTCATAACATGTTATTGTACTGTACTCACTCTTCTTGTGATGTGAGAGGATACAATGCCTCCATGATGAGGTGAAGTGAGGTGAATGATATTGGCATTGTGAGGAAGCATGAGGTGACTACCGCGTTCCCCAGAAAATAAGACCTAACTGGAAAATAAGCCCTAGCATGATTTTTCAGGGTGACATCCCTGAACATAAGCCCTAATGCATCTTTTGGAGCAAAAATTAACATAAGACCCGGTCTTGTTTTCAGGGAAAAACAGTATAAGGGTTAGTTGAACACAAGCACTGCAAAACCAGGACAATTGGTTTGATAACAGAGATGACTACTAACTGAGTAACTAACAGCTGGGTAGCTCATAGAGCATGGATACTTCGGACAAAGGGATGATTCAAGTCCTGGGTGGGATTAAGAGGGATGGCATGAGGTTTCATCATTCTACTTAGAACGGTGCACGATTTAAAACTTATAAATTGTTTATTTATGGAATTTTCCATTTAATATTTTCAGACCATGGTTGACCATGGCTAAATGAAACCACAGAAAGTGAAACCATGGATAGGAGGAAACTACTGTATCTGTAAATTGAGAGTGTGCTTATTTATTGGATACATATGTAGAGTCTCTTGAATGACAGCAGTGTCAACATCCTGACAATTAGCTACTTCTTCCATAATTCCATTATGTTCAATTCAAATTGTATCTCAAGCATTACATCTTTTTTTTTTTATTTGCTGCACTTTTATCTTTCTTGACCAATTCCCTTTCTTAATTATCCATTTTTGTAGAATGTTATATGAGTTTATCACCAAGCGACAAGAAAGTAACACATTGATATGCTTTCCTCCATGTACTTAAACTGAATAACAGATGTGTAGTAATCAGTCACTTCAAATGACTTTGAAAGTAATAATGTGATTTGTCACTGATCAAAATATACGTCTGTAACTTATATGATGATTTGTGGACTGAAGAGTTAACAGCAAAGTTTATACTTCATGCAATTACTCACAGTTAATATGCTGTGGGAACTGAAATTTGAACCATGTTGTGAGGGATTCGTAGTATTTAACTAACTGGGGTAATTGAAACTCATACATATCAGAATCATACAAAGCAAGAACTACCTGTATTCAATATTAAGTGAAAATATCATTCAAGTACCAAGGCAAAATGCTTTTTTTCAGATAAACAAAAACTGGAAAAAGTTGGTACCACCATATCTGAACTATATAGAAATACGGAGTAACTTCAGGCTGAAGGGGAATGATAGCAGCCTTAGCTGAGGGAAGCTTGCATCTATAGGAAAGAAAGAATAACACTACCAGGGAGATCTACCCGAGTAACTTTAGAGAGCATATAAAATTTTCTTCATTTCATTTGTCTAAACGTCAGTTGACAATTTAAATGCAAAAAAAATATTGTGAACTTTATAATATAGGTAGATGTAAAATATACGAAAACAGTATTACCAAGAATGTGGTAGTATAAAGGGAGTTGAAGTATGCAATGTTCTTATATTTCACATGAAGCACGATATGATCTAAACACAGATTCTGATAAGAAACAAAGTATTGTAATACCTACATCAATAATTTTAAAATATATGTAGTTAAAAATACCACGAGATGAACTAAAATAGAATACTAAAAAAAATTGATTAATCAAAAGCAGGGAGGAAATGACAAAGAATGCAAATGAGAAAAGTTAAACAATGGAATCTCCAAATCCAATTACATCAGTAATTCCACTAAATGTAAATTGACTAAATACAAATATTCCCATTAACAGTGGATACCATACCAGATAAACCATGTAGTTCTATGTACAAACTGTCTAAAAGAGAAATTTGAAATGTAAAGACATAGTTAGCTTTGATAAAAGGATGAAAAGTGCAAACCATTCTAAAAGTAAGCATAAGAGTCTGTTTTGTCTATATTAATATAAATGTGGATATTAAGATAATGAGTCTTAGGAGAAAGAAAGGACAATTCATAATAAACAAAGGTCTATTCGTCAGGAATATATCATTCTTGTAAATATGTGTGTGTGTCTGCCTAATTAAAGAGCATAAAAACAACTTAAAAAAAACTGAAAAATAAAAGGAGAAATGGGCAAATGCATTACTACAGTTGGAGATTTTAACACTTATACTTGTGACCCTATTGACACTACTTCATCACTTAAAGCTAGTCTCCTGGTCTACTAAATAAGCATATTTATGTCTTAAATTTGGTGATATATGCAATGTGTTACTTTCAGGGCTGTAGGGCACATAAAAAAGATTTCTGTAACAGTAGAAGCTAATGATTTTTTGTTGTTGTTTGTTTGTTTTTTAATTTATTGGGGTGACAGTTGTTAGTGAAATTACATAGACTTCAGGTGTACAATTCTGTATTACATCATCTATAAATCCCATGTGCGTTCACCACCCAGAGTCAGTTCTCCTTCCATCACCATATATTTGATCCCCCTTACCCTCATCTCCCCCCCACCCCCCTTACCCTCTGGTAACCACTAAACTATTGTCTGTGTCTATGAGTTTTGTTTCTCATTTGTTTGTCTTGTTCTTTTGTTGTTTGGGTTTATATACCACATATCAGTGAAATCATACGGTTCTCTGCTTTTTCTGACTTATTTCGCTTAGCATCACACTCTCAAGATCCATCCATGTTGTCACAAATGTTCCTATATCATCTTTTCTCACAGCCGAATAGTATTCCATTGTGTATATATACCACAACTTCTTTATCCATTCATCTATCGAAAGACATTTTGGTTGTTTCCATGTCTTGGCCACCGTAAACAAAGCTGCAATGAACATTGGAGCCCATGTGTCTTTACGGATAAATGTTTTCAGATTTTTTGGGTAGATACCCAGGAGAGCGATTGCTGGGTCATATGGTAATTCTATTCGTAATTTTTTGAGGAGCCTCCACACTGCCTTCCATAGCGGCTGCACCAGTCTGCATTCCCACCAACAGTGTATGAGGGTTCCTTTTTCTCCACAGCCTCTCCAACACTTGTTACTATTTGTCTTGTTGATGAAAGCCATTCTGACTGGGGTGAGGTGATATCTCATTGTGGTTTTTATTTGCATTTCTCTGATGATTAGTGATGTTGAGAATTTTTTCATATGTCTATTTGCCATTTGTATGTACTCTTTGGAGAAATGTCTCTTCAGGTCGTCTGCCCATTTTTCAAATGGGTTGTTTTTTTTTTTGTTGTTGTTGTTGTTGAATTGCATAAGTTCCTTGTGTATTTTGGATATTAGCTCCTTATCAGAGGCACTGTTTGCAAAAGCCTTCTCCCATTCAGTTGGTTACCTCTTTATTTTGTTGATGGTTTCTTTTGCTGTGCAGAAGCTTTTAAGTTTCGTATAGTCCCATTCATTTATTTCAGCTTTTACTTCCATTGCCTTTGGAGTCAAATTCATAAAATTGCACTTTGAACCCAAGGTCCATAAGTTTAGTACCTATGTTTTCTTCTATGCAGTTTATTGTGTCAGGTCTTATGCTTAAGTCTTTGATCCATTTTGAATTAATTTTGGTACATGGTGACAGCTAGCAGTCCAGTTTAATTATTTTGTACCTGGCTATCCAATTCTCCCAGCACCATTTATTGAAGGGGCTGTCTTTCCTCCATTGTATGGTTTTAGCTTCTTTGTCAAAAATTATCTGTCCATATTTATGTGGTTTTATTTCTGGGTTCTCAATTCTATTCCATTGGTCTATGTTTCTGTTTTTCTGCCAATACCATGCTGTTTTTATTATTGTTGCCCTGTAGTATAAGCTAAAGTCAGGGAGTGTAATACCTCCAGCATTGTTCTTTTTTCTTAAGATGGCTTTGGCTATTCAGGGTCTTTTGTGGTTCCAAACAAATCTGATGATATTTTTTGTTCTTTAAAAAAATGCCATTGGGATTTTGATGGGGATTGCATCAAATCTGTATATTGCTTTGTGTAATATGGCCATTTTAACTATGTTGATTTTTCCAATCCATGAGCACGGAATGTCTTTCCATTTCTTTGTGTCTTCAATCTTTCAAAAATGTCTTACAGTTTTCAGCATATAGGTCCTTCACATCCTTGGTTAAGTTTATTCCTAGGTATTTTATTCTTTTTGCTGCAATTCCTAAGGAATTGTTTTTTGTATTTCTTTTTCTGAGATTTCATTGTTAGTATATAGGAAAGCAATGGACTTTTGTACTTTGATTTTGTAGCCAATGTTTTAATTTATAATATTACATCATATAAAGAAGAAAAGTCCATTAGCTATAATGCCCTCTAATTTCAAAAATAACTTTTTTGAGCTTTTTTGAGCATTGCCATATTTTTTTTTTCTTTTTTTCTTTTTTTATTGTGAAACTCTCCTTTTTTTTTTTTCCAATACACCTTCTACCTTAATACTTTGATCTGTAGATTCTGCCCTTTCATTCTACAGAAATTGATCTCTCAAAGGTTGTGTCATCCTCTTCTAGACAAAATATGTTGCACCTTCCCAGACCTCATCTTCTTTGATGTGTTGTTCACAGGTGTAGAACCTGAATTCTTCATTTTGGTTCTATATTATGCAACTCTTTGAATTGCTCTCATGTGTTTTATTTATTACTCTCTCTATCATTTTATTGTTCCGTTTTCTTCTCGCCTTGGGATATCTTTCAAAGGTTTGATGATTTTTATGCACACTCTTTTTAAAGATATATACTTGTGGGACTTATTTTTCATTCTAAGTGATACCTCTTCATTGATGATTATAAACTACATTTTCATCCCCCAAATAACAATTTGTTCATTCATCTTAAATTTAAAATAATGAGTTGTTGGTACTATGATTCACTATGTAAGAAATTGTCTTTCCCTTTGGTCATATTAGCAAATTTGAATGTCAGGTTAATTTTTCTTTTACAATCTGTCTGGAATGTGTCAGCACTTACTCTCTTATTGCCACACTCATCACCATGATTCTATATTATGAGAGTAGCTCCTTTACTGGACTCTAATTCATTCTCCTCTTTTTCCTTCCAACTCATCCTGAACCACGTCAGGCTTCCTTAAGCAATAATATCTACCTGATAGTATTAGCTTCCCTTAAAGACCCCAACGGCTGCATAGTAAATGTTTATCCAAATTACTCTCTGATGTTCTCATAATCGGACAGTCTTCATTAATCCAACCAGTTTTATCTGCCTCTTTTCGAATATGTGTTTTCATTATTATTCCTGGTAAGTCATGCTTCTCGTTTCCCCTTCTTGTGAACTGCTCCTCTCTGTGATCCGTTATCCTGGACCACAACAAATTTCTTACCACACCGCAGACAATTTGCTCACCTTCTCATCTTCAGCTCAACATTCCCTCTTTTACGAAATTTTTGCTTATTTTACTGCCCATAATACCCCTGCCTTTATGTGCTGTGCCAGTTACTAAACTGTTATCAGATTACAATTCACTCTCTTGTGCTCAGCAAGGAGTCTGTAAACGGTGTGTTAACTTGCTGGCTGGCTCCCTATTAGCTTCTGCCACTGGAGGGATTGGAGGAGAATAAAGAATCAGAGGAGGGAGAAGGGTTTAGGTTCCTCTTGTTCTGCTTCCAGTTTCAGGCTTCTTTTTTGCTCCTGTCCTCATCACAACAGTGCACCTTGACTTTGGAGATGGTAATTCATGTGGTAACAGCAGTCAATCTCAGTGTCCAGTTTGTCTAATTTCCAGAACCAGCCTCATCATGATCCCTTGGAGATACCAGACCATCCTTCTGGCAACCCTCCTTCTGGGTCTGAGTCCCTGCTCTATTAGGTCCTTCCTCTGAGGTCCTTAGATGTCTATACCCCTTCCTTATAAGTCAGAGTTTCAACTCTGCAGAAACGCTCTTCTGGGTTTTTACATTTTAATAATTTCAACCTCTTTTCTGTTAGCTCAGACTAATAAGTTTTAACTGCTTCCTGCGTTAACTACCACTGTGTTAATTTAATGTTCTTCTGTTTGTCATAACAGTTCTCCAACAATATTAACAATTGTTTTTAATAAAATATCCCTGTTAAAATAACTGGAGTGGTTATAACTGGAGATCCTTTCTTGGCAGGACACTGTTTAGTAGACTTCTTTTCTATACCATCTCTCCTTATTGTATGCTTCCTTATGACATCTGTCAATTTAAAGTATTTATTTTGTATCTGTTTAATCTCAAAGAAGTGGATGTTTCCTGAAGGCAGGATGCTCTTCTTTCTGTACTCTCTGAACCCAGCACACAGCCTGGGGCACCATATCTATTTGTTAAATGAACAGATAATGAATGACAGCATTGGATTTCCCCAGGTCTCTATGTCTGTCAGGTGGTGATGAAGCATTCTGGAAGCCTGGCTTTGTAAGCTGCATGTCAGAGCAGAAGAGGAAGTGTCTAGCTGGAGGCTGTGAGGAGCACCAGCCTCCCAATCAATGAGTCATCACTTATTCAGGTTTTCACGACTGTCTAGGAAAGGACAGAATGTCATTTTTCTCTCCCCTCTGAAAGTGTGTGCTATAGGCTTCCTTCTGAGGAAGAGACCTTACATTGCAAGTTCTCTCAAATTAGACTATTTCTAAATTCTTTCCTATGACTAAAAAATACAAAGATGAAAATTGCTAAATTGTGATTTAAATGATATAAATTAAACTCAATTGGTATTATTTTATACACATTAATTGTGTAATAAAATCAATGGCGCTATATATCATTGTACTGAATATTTTCTATAATTGTCATTTTCCTTTCTTGTGATTGATTATTGAATAGAATATCACCCTACCACTTAGTAGCCTTACCCGAGACAATTCATTCTGCATTTATTTTAAACATATTCCTAGTGATTTTTTAAAAAATCCTGTTCTCCAAAAAATATAAAAACCTAGTGTTTTCATATTTATGTAACATTTATTTGAAATTGCCCTTGAATTATAAGATGAAAAATATTTGTTAGATATTTTCACCACATGGTCTACCTGAATAAAACATTTATATACAATTTTCACCAAGCAAATCCCAGTTTAATAGTGGTGAAACTAGATGAGAGAAAATAAAAGCATGATTTTAAAAATCTATTTAATATATGCACACAATTGTGTGAATAGAATAAGTTCATACTTCACTAGTCACATTAACCCAAAGAGGACACCAAGTTATATATATATATATATATAATATATATGGCACTTACCACAATTATTTTATTTATATTATGCCACTATGTTTTCTATGTGTAGCTTTCTTTTTTCTTTTGAAGATGTCTCCTCCTGTCCTCTCTTTCACGATCCCGAGTTGAATAATCAACCTAAAATTATTTGTCAATCTCTTGTTTAAATCAATCTTACACAGAGAAAGATGGTGCCTTTTAAGTGTATAGAAAATGAATTTGTTTACACATTGTCAATTCTAAAAAGTTTTTCTCAGATAACATGTAAATAAATCATAGTGTACACTCTTTTCATTCAACAATGAAATGATTCACCTTTTTCCCCTTCACAAGAGATGCTAGCTTTTGTAATTCATCTTGCTTTTTTTTTTTTTTTAATAGGGTACAACACCATTCTTAGGAGGAAGCTCTCAATCAATGTTACGAGCTTAAAGTGTTCAGAATGTCATTCCTCTCGAAGTAATTGACTACAGTAATATTTAATCTGTCTTCTTTTTCTAATGTTGTGATCTCCTTCTTCTGACAACTAGGCTTCACACAGTAGGATTCAGCAAGGTTAATAATTAAATATCTTGAATTCATCTATTTGTCCACAGGATCATTATTTGACTAAACAATAAGGCACAAAACACACATTAAGAGTCTAGAGAGGTGCAGAGTATAGAAAGGAAAGACACAAATTACAAATCCTGTGCAAATCAATGGGACTGTTTTTAAAAATCAGTATTAGGCAACATGGTGGCTAGGAAAATGACCCTCTTCTCCAGGGGTTGCTGATAGATGTAGTTTAATAAGTAAAACTGCTACAGCTAGCAATCAGTCTGCTATGAAATGCCTTCCACAGAAAATGGAATTGCCAACAAGCTTCATCCTGATCAAAAAGCCGTATGTGCTATTAATGAGCAGCCTGTACCTATTTTGTTCTTACTGCCTTTACAAATTCAAGAGCAGTGCAGGTTGAATGATGTAAAATAGGAAGAAAATGTTGCCTCTACTTGGAGTAAGGGAGAAAAGTTGAGAAAAGTCAATTGGTTGTAGATATGTTGCTAACTTGTTCTAACAGCAGTTTGGACTCTTATGTTTTCTTATATGTTCGGTTTATGAGAAAATATTTTGAAAATTTAAAAGTAAATATATATCTAAGAGTTAAATGTTTTTGATATCTTTTTGTACCAATCATTTCTAAACCAAATCTTTCTCTTTTGCAAGCAAAACAGCCCAAATCGCAATTGGAAAAGGAAGAAATATACCACTTTTAGGTACTTTTCATCCTTCTAGGTTGCCTTTATATTACAGATATCAGTTTTGTCACCCTAACCTGATAGGTTATGCTGGGAAAGGGAAACTAAATTCATTCACATTGTAATACCAACAGGTAGCAAAGCATGGTAATGCCATGACCTTTTATTTTTCTGAGTTTTGCATGCATCGTTCCATTTTTTCTAGTAAGTTCACCATTGTCCTATGTACTTGGAAAAAACAAACTCATCCTTCATGTCTCTGCTCAAAGTTTCAGACTTCTCTGTAGCACCTGTCTGAGGTCCATGTACAGAGAGGGGCTTCCATCAATGTTTAACACCTTCAGAATACTCTGCTTCCATTTTAACACTTATTACCTTTAGATTTGGGGTTGTTCTTTCATTGTTTTGTCTTTGTATCCACTGGGATAAATAGTGCCTGGTGCACATTAAGCACTTAATAAAATCTACTCAATGGTCACATATGTTAATTATCGATTAACAATATTTTGTGTAAAATTACTTCAACATTTGCAGTTTCACAAGAGACAACGATTTTAGAAGTTCAGCCAGCAAAACACTTGATTGGGAATATATATTTGAGTACACAAGAATTATCTGAAGCACCTCTGAAATTTAAGCTTGCACAGGTGATTAGTCTTATTTGAGGTATCCTTTCCTGCAAACCCTAAGTTGTAACATTGTGTCACTGCCATGCTACTGCTATGGCACTTAGTTTCTTTCTCCAGGACACATAGTTCTAGTGCTTGTGATCAACTGAGTAACCCTCAGACATACCAGATCCGGGTCTTCTTATTGCCCTCATTTCATGCTCTGGACTTCTGCTATTTATACACTATCATTGCCTACTCCAGTGTTTAAAAGTAAGGGGAGTTTTTCTTTACTACTACTTGTTCTCTCCCTAGAGCTACAGTTATGAATTTTTGAACAGTGACAATGATTTGATTTTTACTGTTCATGGACAGTTTCTATCTTCCCTGTTATTTCTATCTGGGGATGCCCTGCCTTTAGTAATCACAATAGTAGCATTTGCAAGTATGAAGATTGATATTTGCAAACTGTCATGAGGATCAGGCCTTTCTCAGCATAAATTTCTGTGGTCAGTTTGACTGTTTATTATCACCACCGAGAATAGGCAAGGCTAATGACAAGTCCTGGAACTCTCTAGTGTCACCCAGGCCCTATGACAGGCCCTGGCCACTTCAATCAGAAGAAGCTAAGAAAAATTAGGGTGAAAAACAAAGAAGAAGATTGAGGCCAAAGAGGGAGAAAATTCAGTTAGGAAGCAAAAAAGTCCTTCCTTAGCCAATAAATCCTATAAGAACGTATTATTTGTCTTTGCAACTCCTATTCTAATAAATATCTGACAGTGTCAATATATTTAAAGTAAAATTTTGACTCTGCATTGAAATAATCTACAACAATATTTTTTTAATCTTCAGTTGTTTCAGAATTTCCAGTATCCTTATATTGGATAATGATCTTCAGCATATACCAGAATCTAATTTTAAACAAGTATAGATTGTTTACTAAACACATGCAATATATATCATAGTGAAGCATTTAATACCCTATCTACAAAAATTTATTAATATCATGATAATAATCTTGATTGTAATAATTGCCATTTTATTTTCACCGATTGAGGTATTATGCTAGGTGGTTCACAGTTACCCAAGGGCTTCATATCTTGAATCCATGGGTAGAAAAACAAATCACACTTTCATTTTAAGTAACAACTAATTTAAGCATTTTCTTTGAATTTCTTATAGGAAACAAAGTATAGAGTATTAATAATAACTGTGATTCGATCACTGAAAAATATTCCACATTAGAGTTGTTACTTTGTTTCATAATCCTATGAACTATGTATGTATTAAAAAGTATTATTCTGGTTAGTGGATCCATGGGCTTCACCAGCCATCTAAAGGAATACATAGAAAAAGTTTAATATCTGCTCTGAAAAAAATAAAAATAAATAAATATATATATATATATATACACACACATCTGCTCTGATGCTTTTGTTTTAGTATGTTTACCTAGCAAACAACCCTTGTATATTAAAACTTCTCATGGATACCTTAAATGTTTCCTCCTAGAAAACTCTCAGGAACCAGATCAAGGCAATTTTATAGTGGTTTCTTGACGATTCCTGAGTGTTTTAGTGAAACAAAATATATTGTGAGGTTATAAACAAAATGAGATTTTATGAGATTACATTCATTATATCAAAATCAAACTTTTACATAGGGTAAATGGCATCTAATTATTGAAATCACAGCTCTCTAACTACACACACACACACACACACACACACACACACACACACACACACATATGCAGGTAATTTTGGGAAAAAGGAGCCAAAAGCATACAATGAAGAAAAGAAAACCTGTTCAATAAGTTGAGCTACAAGACTGCTGTATGTCACCATATACCAAAATTAACAAAAATACAGAATCTTATAAATATTAATCTATTTAGGGTCATAATAATATGTGACATTATCTTTATCAGATTGAGGAACTGGGTTAAGTTAAAAATTAAAATCAGCTTTCATTGTGTAGAACTTCTTTTGGCCAACTTTAAGCTGTAACATGTAAATTTTAACCAAATTAATTTGGTCCATATTTTAAGAAGAGATTTTTGTTCACATCTACATTTAAAAATGTCAAAAGCAATGTGAAAATATTTTTATTACACAGCCACAATTTTTCTTCAAGTTGTATTCAATTGTATATAATTATAATTTGTCAATTATTTTTGGTTGCCTCGCACTATTTCCATTCCACCATCAGTTGTGGACTCAACGAGCCCTGGAAGTCCTTAGTTCAGTTGTGTGTGTGTGTGTGTGTGTGTGTGTGTGTGTGTGTGTGTGTGTGTTTCAGTATAGTTGGTATAAAATCATACATTGGTTATGTTAGTTTCATGTGTATAATACAGTGATTCACCCACTAATGTGATCACCCACTAATTCTAGTAATCATATGTCACTGTGCAAACTTGTCACAACATTATTGACTATATACTCCTAGCCCTTTTCATTGATTCCCCGACCCCATCCCTACTGTTAACCATCCCTTTGGTCTCTGTTTCTATGAGTGTGTTTTTGTTTTGCTTTGTTTTGTTTTTAGATTCCACATTAAGTGAAAATATATAGTGTTTGTCTTTCTCTGCCTAACTTATTTTATTAGCATAAGACCCTCTAGGTCCATCCGTGTTGTTGCAATTGGCAAGATTCCATTCTTTTTCACTGCTGAACAATATTCCATTGTGTTTTTGTATAAATGAGGAGTGGTGGTGCTAAAAAATGTATACAAGTGGGCACTTTGGTCAACGTTTCTCAAGCAGTAGTTCACTATAATCAGAAGTGTCTGGATGCTGATGGTCACCACTTTGAGCTCCTCTTGTACTACTTGCAGAAGTCAAACGTGACTTGTAGTCATCTTTTGTTATCAGTATATATTGAGTATTACAATTTTAATTCAGTTTTCCTTTCTTAAAATGTGTATACATTGTTTGGTACCCTCTGTATACCGCATCTTCTTTATGCATTCATCTATTGATGTAGACTTACATTGCTTCCATACTTTGGCTATCGCAAATAATGCTGCGATGAACATAGTGCTGTATATATCTTTTCTTATTAGGTTTTTTTTTGTTTGTTTCTTTGGATAAATACCCAGGAGTTGAATGGCTGGGTTGTATGTTACATTCATTTTTGTTTTTGTTGAGGAATCTCCATATTTTTTTCCATAGTGGCTGCACTAATTTACAATCCCACTAATAGTGTACAAGTGTTCCTTTTTCACCACGTCCTCACCAATACATGTTATTTGTTGACTTTTTGATATTAACCATTCTGTTTGATGTGAGGTGGTATTTCATTGTGGTTTTGATTAACATTTCTTGGATGATTAGTGATGTTGAACATCTTTTCATATGTTTGCTGGCCATCTGCATGTCTTCTTTTAGAAATGTCTTTTTATGTCCTCTTCCCACGTTTTGATTGAATTATTTATTTATTATTTTTGTTATTGAGTTGTAAGATTTTCTTGAATACTTTGGAATCTGTACCCACTAGCAATTAATTTGAAGCAATAATCAAAAAACTTCCAATGAACAAAGCCTAGGACCAGATGCCTTCATAGGTAAATTCTACCAAACATTTAAAAAAGTACCTATCCTTCTAAAAACAATTCCAAAAAATTGATGAGGAAGGAATACTTCCAAACTAATTCTACAAGGCCACCATTACCCTGGCACCGAAGGCATACAAAGACATTACAAAGAGAATTACAGTACAATATCCCGGATGAATATAGATGCCAAAATTCTCAACAAAATACTAGTAAACTGAATTCAACAGTACATTAAAAGGAGTATACACCACGATCAAGTGAGATTTATAGTAGCGATACAAGCGTAGTTCAACATTTGCAAAATAATTAATGTGAATCCTCACATTAACAAAACCAAGGATAAAACATGTACAATTATCTCAATAGAGACAGAACAAAGCAATTGACGAAATCCAACATCCGTTTATGATAAAAACTCTCAACAGAGTTTTTACAGAAGGACCTTACCTAAACTTGATAAAGGCTATCCATGACAAGCCCACAGCTAACATAATACTTAGTGGTGAAAAAACTGAAAACTTTTGCTCTAAGATCAAGAAGAAGACGAAGATGCTCACTCTCACCATTATAATTAAATATAGTGCTGGACATTGTAGCCACAGCAATCAGACAAGGAAAAGGAAAAAAGGCATCCAAATAGGAAAGGAAGAAGTAAAACTGTCACTGTTTGCAGATGGCATGCTACTAAATATAGAAAACCCTAGAGAATCCCCCCCAAAATAATGGAATTAATGAAAGAATTCACTAAAGTAGCAGGATACAAAATTAATGTACATAAATCTGTTGGGTTTCTACACACTAATAATGAACCATCAGAATGAGAAATGAAGAAAACAATCCCATTCACAACTGCACCGGAAATAATAAAATACATAAGCATAAACTTATCCAAGAAGTTGAAAGACCTGTACTCTGAAAACTATAAAACATTGAAAAAAGAAATTAAAGAGGACACAAAGAAATTGAAGGATACACTGTGCTCATGAATTGGAAGCATTAATATTGTTAAAATGACCATATTATTCGACGTAATTTACAGATTCAATATAATTTCTATCAAAATATCAATGCCATTCTTCTCAGAACTAGAACAAATAATACTACAATTTATATGGAACCACAAAGGACCCTGAATAGCCACAGCAATCTTGAGAAAGAACAAAGTTAGAGGTTTCATGTCCCTGATCTCAATCTATATACTTAAAGCTAAAATAATCAAAACAATATAGCACTGGCACAAAAACATACATAGGCCAATGGAACAAAATAGAGAGCCCAGAAATAAACCCTCGCTTACATGGTCAACTAATCTATGACAAGGGAAGTAAAAATATATACTAGAGTAATGACAGTCTCTTCAACGAGTGATGTTGGAAAATCTAGTCAGATACATGCAGGAAAAAAAAATGAAACTGGACAACTCTTTTACACCATTTACAAATATAAACTCAAAATGGATTAAAGATTTAAATGTAAAGCCTGAAACCATAAACTTTATAGAAGAAAACACAGGAAATAAACTATTTGACCTCAGTCTAAGCAATATCTTTTTGAATTTGTCTCCTCAAGCAAGGGAAACAAAAGCAAAAATAAACACACGGGACTGCATTAGACTAAAAAGTTCCTGCATAGAGAAAGAAACCTTCAACAAAATAAAAAGGCAACCCACTGAATGGGAGAATATATATATATTTAAATGGTATGCCTGATAAAGTGTTGATATCCAGTTCAATATTTTAGAGAAGTCTGTTCATGACATTGAAGTCAGATTTCACTGGCAATGATCTATTCATAAATATATATCTTGCATTACCAATAGTAAAGAAGAAGTATAGTACGTTACTGAAATTATTATTTTATTGCTTTTCTCTCTATCCTGTAGCTTTTGGAAGCGGGCTTCAAGCTAGCATGAGAGAAAAAGAAAAATCACCTTTTGATAACACTGAGTGGTTCTAAATAATTTATTCCAGCAATCAGTAATATTAGAATGGAGGCAAATGAGATCCTCTTTTTGTTATATGACATACATGGAAGATTATCCTAGGGCTAGAAACACATTATGGGTACCAGGGTACTGAAAAAAACTCCAGGGTCTTTTGCTCATTCACAAAGTATGTGTTAACAGTCAAAGATAATGAGGATAGCTTAATCTAGGATTAAATTCTCATGAAATTATTAATTTATTGAAAATTAGAATGTTACTCTGTATATATATGTATCCTGCTATCTAAAATAAAACAAGTGGACGGAAACATTCTCCTGAAGTCATTTACATTAATAATATTTTACCTGTACACAAATCGTCTAAGAGAGGTTTGGCATCTATTTTTTATTTTTTTTTAAATTGGCAGCTGTTTCCTTCTTGTGAGCTTGATAAATAGTATAACTTATAAAGGCGTTATCTAATTAATATATGAAGAGAACACCTGCATACTTATTTCTATTAATTCTCCTTTAATAAGTGAGAGAATAAACCTTGGAGCTAGTTAGTGGCCACCTAGAAAATACTAACATACTTTTCATGGAAAAGCCAAACCAACAGTTGAATGAATTATTCTGAACTTGGGCCTAAATTTACGAAAGTCAGTAAGTATCAAATAGAGTTCTGAGAAGACATTGTCCATTCATAAATACAAACACATAATTTATAGGTGTATGCATCTTGAGAAACAATTACAAATTAGATTTAGAAGGGCAGTAATTAAAATAAAACAACATTAAATAAAAATAATTATTAAGAAATCTAGCTTTTTGAGAACCCCTTTCTGTGAAAAAATTATTCAGGATCATGTCCAAGTATAAAAATTTAACCAGCTCTTAGCAAGTAATAAGCACAAAATGAACTAAAAACATTTAGGGATTATAATTACAGAGCAATACGATCGCAGTAAAGTGTGTCTAAGCAATGACAAGCATTGTGAGATAGTTTACAAGGAATAACTAAGCGTATGTGCAACATTGCCTCAGGTTTACTTGGGATAAGTCTTTTTTAAAAGTCATTTTAGTTACAAGTGTTTGCATTGTCATCGTCACACATAAAATTCAATATTACGTTTCCATTATATTTCACACAATGACGAGATCAGAGAGAAGATATATAGCTGTTTTTAAGTCAAGTTATCAAACTATTTTAATTTGTCCAAGAACTTCAATAGAGGTACAACATTAATATTTGATTTTTAAAATTATCTGTATTTATGTGCCAACTTAAAAAATTTCAGAAATTTCTATTGTAATTTTATGACTACTAGACTAACAGTCATTTTCATTAGTTTGTTTTTCACCAAACAATCAGCTATCATTATCTGAACTTGACGCTTCCTGAGCTGGCAGCCACACTTTAATCATTGGAAATTCAAGTATTTCCTTCTCTTAAAATTCTCCAGAACTTTCATCTGAGATTTAAAAATATGTTGAATAGTATCTGTAATCCTATCACAAAAAGCCCTTCACATATTTGGTATATTTTATCTAATTTATTAACACCTCCTTGAAGTAGGATATTTATGACAGCATGTTTTCTTAAAAGATATTCCACCCCCACATGATGAAAGAATCTTATCAGACTCCCAGATATGCCTGGGATTTTTTGAGGTCACTTTTCTCTGTGTGATATAAGCCATTTCCCTGGTGCTGAGACTAATTAGAGATTAGTATAGGTAGAGAATTGTAACCTAGAGAACCATGGTAACGAGTACATGGTTAGATGGTGAGTTGTGCTAAAGGCTTAACTCAAAATGTCAGTGCCTTGTTATTGGCACACAAAGCTTTACTTCAAATCTTGGTTTAGCTAATTTGTATATGGGACTTTACCACCCCTTAAAAGAGAAAAAGTTATAACCTCAGATGTAAGTAATAAGAAGTTACGAAATGCCAGACAAGCCAAACGCAGGTGGACATGTCCCTTTTAGCATCTACAATTCGATATTTAAGTTGCATATTCAAGCTCATTGCCACAGTTGTCATAAAAATCAGCTACTGCTGAGAAAGCAGAGCTCTTTGATCTTAAATCATGCTAAACCAGTTCTGATTTATTTAAATATTTGTTTATATTTTCCTCTTTGACCGTAGAATTGTCTGTGCAACTCAGACATCCCTCTAGAAGAAGCAAAGACAGAAATAGGTGATCAGTTCATCTCCAAGAGGGTCCCCGATACACCATCCTTAATATTCAGAATCATCATTATAAAAAGACCCTTATAATTGGCTAATTATGTTGTTTCAGGAAGAATAAACGCTTTCTAACTTAAAGATATACAGTCTCATAGGGATGACATACTTTAATTCTATATTTTAAGTTATGGGTTAAAAGCAAATACGTATTTTAAAACTCCTGCATGGTAGACATACACAGGACAATTTGAGGATTCCATCTAGAGCCAAATTACAATAGGATGTCGGATGTGATATGGAGCAACTTTCTCAACCATGCAGTTGAGCCTTGCCTGGCGTCTCTGTAACATTCAATGATAAATCTATGATGATTGGAGGAGAACTGACTGGGTGGTGAACACACAATGTGATATGTAGATGATATATTACAGAATTGTACACTGGAAACCTATATAATTTTACTAACCAATGTAACCCCAATACATTTAATGAAAAAGCAAAATAATAAAAAATCGTAATTCTAAGGAGCTCAGAACTCCTAAAAATTAAGTCCCCAGAAGAAAGAGGGAAAACTGTGCTCATAAGTCAAATTTTCATAGATAGTTAACAATTCAGATTGAATAAGATTGTGTAAGTTTTGAATTAAAAAAATAAATTTCTGTCTCTGATTACAAACATTTCTCAGTCTATCATGAAATGTAAAACTCTATAACCTATGTTGCATATTTTAGAAAGCAAGGCCTTTAGAAATGTAAATCATTTCTACGCCATAGTAGTTTCATGCTTCATTTCCCACAATGGACTAGACCAAGATAAGCATTAATTTCTTACATTTAATGGCATTCATCTAATCATCAATAGGACCATAAATGTTTAATAGCCATTAGTTTAATGGAAGGATTTAGGATATTCAATCACACAGATTTGTGTAATTCCAGGTTTATGCTTCCTTTTTTTCCCCAAGAATGTAAACCTCTAGCATCCTTTGGATACTTTTTTTTTAACCCCTAAACTAAGGATGCAAGCATTTCTTTTCTACAGTCTCCAGCTGGATGAATTGTTTCAATCAATGCACATTTTCTAATCTCTTTGTTCAGCTAGAATTCGCAAGATATGAAACATCTTGATTTCTTCTTAGCATATTCCCTCTTCATTTATATTCCAACAGGGTTTCTATTTGTTCTTCTGCCTAGAGTCACATTACCAAATCTTTCAAGTTATTATTGGCATTGCTTCTTGCTTTGTTTCAGAAATGGAGCAAAAGGGGAAGAAGAAAATTCTTGTCTTGTTACATAGTTCAACTACAGTCAGTTCTGGTATAATGATTGTTTTGAAACAAATTTGTTCCAATGAGACTGATATAGTAGGAAGCAATTTGCGCATAACTCAAATTTCACATCTGCTTATATTGAATTCTGTCCCAAGAAACCTCAGGAGAACACAGTATTCTGAACCTAAATGAGCCAAGCTGTGTAGAAATATACAAACTACACACATCTAGACATCTATTAACTTTTTCAATTCACTTTTATCTGCTATGAGTCACACCTATGCACATTCCATGTTATAAACTTCCATCTAACTTCAGATAACCCTCTCTCCAATTCACAAAAATTCCCAAGCTCATAGATGAAGAATATACATAATTCGTTTAGACTTGTAATTGATCATTACAGTCAATTTTATTCTTACTAGAGATAAATCACTTTTCCCAACTAATCAGAAACACGAGTACACATGTGTTTACTCTGTTATAATTATCATTTTTAAAAAGACAACAGCAGCTAAACAACCCATTTTCATTAAGTTCCAAGAGGTTAACTTGTGTCTTGCTGTTAAGAAACCCACGAGTTTTGGCCACCATGCCCAAACAAGTATGACTGTTGTAAACTTTAGAGTAGGTCAAATGACTAAGCTGTACTGGTTACCAATACTATTATGATGATTTTATAAATCAAATTGAATTACCATTATCTATGCTTTCAAAAAGGCCTTTAGAAAAATTCAGTCTATATATATATTATTTTTTTCAAAAATAAGTCTGAGTCTTTTACTACTTTGAAAGGGCAATGGGACCTCTCAAGATTGGCCCTTAAAGTTATAGATCAGGGGCTATTGTTTAGCCTGGGCAACTTTCTTTATCATCCATCTTTCTTGATCTCTGTTTTTTTCAAATGATCATCTTTTGGTTTAAATAGAGCAGAGGACTAAAAACATTGCAATTTTTGTCTTCTGGGAAGTCCCAGTGTTTCAGTATATGAAATATATAGGATAGTTCAACGATACACCTCTAACATGCGCCATCCTTTTGCTGTGAAAATCTCATTTGATCCTCACATTATATTAGGCATTATACTCCTTATTTTACAAGAAGAGGTATTTAAATTCACTTTTTAGTATCCGTGCTAACTCTGAGGCCTATACTCCTTTCTTCTGACCAGTATACTTCCCTCAGAAATTTATAGAACTTTGACATAAATGGTAAATGTATGTTGTCATTAATTTATAAATGCAAGAAATCTATTAGATATCTAGTAGTTTTTATAACATCATTAGCCAAAAAGTAAGATGTAGAACTTTAGGCTCAGAGAAGTACGTGACTTATCTATGTAATAGTATGTATAGAATTTGAATATTAATTAAAGAAACACAGTGAGTTTAGTAAAACATTTGGTTATCTGATAAATTGATATCACTATTTCATATTTAATTACAATGCCATTTTTCCTGTTATACATAGGCATACAATTATGCTTAATAAAGAAGGTAGTTGAAAGACGACAACAATTAAATCTTTGCATCAAGCAGCTACGAATTGGTAACTTCACATTTATTAGCAACAGCACGAAATCACTTCAAAGTGTCATTTAGCATGTTTACATATTATAGCTAAATCTGAAAAACATGAAAATTGTAAAATTTGTGAATTATTGTACTAAAAACAGATTGGAATTAGAGTCAGAATCTCTCTCAATTTCAAATTCCTGATCCTTCATTGATTATGAAATTTTTATCAAGTTATTTAACCACTGTACTCACTTTAATTTTCTTTTCTTTTCTTTTTTTTTTTGTTGTTGTTTACTGCAAGGATAGCACCTGCCTGTTGCAGTATTGTGGGAATATATAACTTAACGTGAAATGTTTTTCTTTAAGCTCTGTATAATGTAAAGTGTTATTGCAAATAAAACAAAATAGAAAGCATCACTGAGTCAGTTTTACGTTAATTTCCTTGATGTAAATACAAAAAGTATGAAATTGATAATTTGGGGCAATTCAAATATGTAGTAATTTACTTATGGATCTTAATGGCTATATTTAAACTTCAAAAGACAATTGAATTGTTAGTAAGTTATTGCTTAAAGAATTTTTAAAAAACATATTCACTGCTATAGACATATTGGTATATTAATATGTATCCATTTATTACATGGTATGTCTCATTTGGAACATTGGCAGTATTGGTTTGGTCAGGTTTGAGAGGTTGAGAGGTTCACCATCTTATGAAAATCTGACTGGATCAATTTGGAGTGTTTCCTCTAAATATTTAGGATACACTATTTCTTTCTTTTTCTTTTTTTTCTTTTTCTTTTCTTTTCTTTCTTTTTTTATTATTTTACCATACTCTTTTGGCTTTGCCTTTCCTGGCGTCTGATGTGTAATGTACAGAAGATAAGCTTTTGCATGTGGATGTTGGGAGGGAAGGAAAAGGCTACCTAAGCATGTCACTAGCCTTGACGAAAGGGCCAACTAGCAATACTCATTTAATATACATTCATCTATACATTCATTTTATATACATTCTAGAATGGTGGAGCCAGGATATGAACCCAGCTATCTCCCACTACAAAGCTACTTTACACCACAGCATTTCTTCACTTCTGAAAAGGAGACTCTTTGCTAGATTGTCCAAAAACTTAACATAAAAAGTGTTGACTTTTAGGTATAGTACACACATCTTAATAATTTATTGCTCTAGTACAGTGAATAAAAATAAGGCAACAAATTTACAAAAATAAAGAAATATACATTGAAATACACTAATTTTTATATGATTTTGCTGTACAAAATGCAAAATAGTTTTCTATATGAATCTTTCATGCTAATCTTCTTAGTTCAGCTAGTCTTCTTAGTTCTCAAAAATTAAACCTATAAGGAGGTTTTCTTCCTTACAAAGATGTTTTTTTCTTAAAGTTGGCTCAGATGAAAGATTGGTTAAGTAATTTATTTTCATCAATGTATACATTTTAGGAGAAATGTAAATTGTTTCAGAACCTATTTTATCTAAACAGACGTTACAAAGCATAACAGATAACAAATATACTTTTTAATTATCACGAGATCACTCTAGGACAGTTAGTCTCTTGATAAAAGGCTCCTTGAATTAAACTAAAGTGTCAGCACTTAAAATCTTAACCATGAAAATAGTTTTCAAAGATATGTATATTCCACTAACTCTTTACATTATTCCAACATCATGAAAAAAATCACAAATGGGTAATTGAAAATGTGTATTTTATCAAAAACATAAGTTAGATATTGGTTTTAGAATGACACTTTACATGAATATATATACACATTTAGACATAAATACATTTTTACAATGGGGAATCAAACAATTAATGTTATATCAATTTGCTACTGAGGAATACAAAGAATGGTGTAGTTTATAGTTTCATAGTTTTCCAATAGAAATGCCAGTGAAATATGTTTCCCTGGTACTTCTGCTGGGCACCAAGCCTGTGCTACTTGAATGTTGTTTACTCTGAAAGTCCCTTATTGTCACTGAAAAACAAAAGAGAGAAACTGGAAGTCTTGGTACTTAGCTCCTCCCTGGATCTGGGCAGTGCCAATATATCATGTTTTCCTGATGTTCAGAGGCTTCAATAGAGAAGTGTCATTGCGGTGATAGATTTCTCAGAGAAGATATGTACCTCAGATATGTACCTGTTCTCACACCTCTGTTCTATCAGATACATTATTCCCTATACAAAGCTTCACAGGTTTAGAATTTGGCACAGAGATAGTGCATGCAACAGCCTGGGTTGTCTTTGGAACACCTTGAGTACTGGACTACATTGGGGCCTATAAGTTTCTTTAGTGAATTCAACAACGTCAGGATTTGCAAGAAATGAAACAGATGGGACTTATAATGATTATATGACATTTGATTTTATTTTCCATTTCCTTTTAAATGAACCATCTCTTATTTTGTATTTGTAATATATTTTTCCATATTCATTGTAGAAATTGTTAAAAGATTTAGAAACCATTTTTATCCTTGTCCAGAAAGGTAATTTGAATACATTTACTTGCTATAGGATTTTCTAGGTCATCAGTATATAATGACTGATTTATATTTGGCAAACAATTGTCAATGTACATACACATATATAGGACACTTCACTATTTTGACTTCATTTAAAACACACAAAGGCAGGCAGCAACTACTACACAGCTACTGAGGCAAAGCAGGAAAAATTATATATATATATATACACATATATATGTGTGTATATATATATATATATATATATATATATATATATATATATATATAAATTTATATATCACAAGCATTTTAGTTATCCTCTGATATAATAACTATGCTGGCACACTACCAAATACATTATTCCCTATACACTACCAAAGGTTGATTTTCCAACAGGTGACTGATTGAACATTTTCATTAATCATAAGTGAAAATAAATTTCCTTTTCTAATTTTCATAAGCATACCTTTCATTCTCATATATACTTACATGTATGTATACAAACATATACAACCCTCTGAGCAGGACTGTATCATGTGGGTTACCAAAAAAAAAAAAGGAAGGAAAAATTATGAATTGAAAAAAATCAAATATCTTGTATATATTAAATTGATTAAGTATTTATGACAAAATCAGTACTTAGGAAATGGAGTAATTGCCTTAGCAGTAAAACATAACATTTTTGGTACCAGCCATGTTTGATGTATTTAGGATTTTAATGGTAATTTCAATGTACTCAATACTCAATATACATAACTTTTGACATCGTACAAAATGATATGAAATTCTTAGACACTCAAAAAATGCATTAAGACACAAATTATATTGTGAATTCTCCTAATGCAATCATAGCTGCAGTCTTCTCCAATCTTAAAACATGATGCATCAATGAAAACAACATAAGGAAATGATGCTCAGTGGCAAGTAATTTTGCTATTTGCCCTTCTATATTCAGAAATACACTCCTTGGTTTAAGAAATAATTTACTCATCACTTCACTTTTTTTTTTTTCCAATCATGGTTAAATGGTTGAAAATAAGTGATCTGAGTTGTAGAAATGATTCATAAAGTTTTAGGACTATAGTTTACATAAAGAGGCTTTTATGGAGCTGAATTGGGTTTCTATTTTAAGGTTTCGTTTCTGAAATTCACTTACTGGAATGTTATTTTTTTTTTTTGTTTAATGTTCATGTAAGTGACACTATATTGCAATAATATTCCAAAGATATTTTATAATCTTGTTTTGAGGAATATAAGCCAAAGGATTGATACTTGATGTCCTTCATAGACAAAAATGTACAATTGATTCCAAGGACTTCTGAATTCCATTGACTATCTTTAAAAGATTGAAATTATGAAACTGATGCCCTTTTTCATGTCCCTGGGATTATAAAAGTAACCTAAACAAAAAGTGTGAATAAATACTTCCATATATTATAGAACAATTATGTTTTTAAATATGAAGATGAACAGTCAGCTCTAAAACTATGCATTCATCTTTAAAATGCTGCTGGAAAATAAACTGCAACAATGATTTAATCATAAATGCAAATTCTAGAGTTACCCTCATACTTGAGACCTGCTAATAGGATGAGACTTCCAGTTTTCCAGTTGGTCTCCCTTCATTTTATATTATTTTTCTGTTTTTTTTTCGTTGTTGTTGTTAAATATAACTTTTCTATTTTTGAACACTTTCTATAAACTAGTCCATTAATGTAACCAAAATTACATTATATGCAATAATCTTAGCAAGGACAATTATGAGAATGAAAATGACAAGAACTAGGAAAAATGTGACTTTCCAGAGAGAAGCTGTACAGTGAATAATTTGAGTGATCTATTTAACAGAATCAAAGTGTTTTTCCTCTTACTGAAAGCACTTTTTTTTTTTGACTCCCATAAATGCTTTTAAGACTTTCTTTGGAAAACCTGTCATTTTCAAAGTACCCTTAAGAGCACATAATCCCTACATAATTTGAAAAAATTGCACTTTTCTGAAATAATGGCAATTTTCTAGATAACTAGTTTATACAATAAAGAAATGCCTCAGACATGCTTCAAAAATGGGAGAGCATTACAGATGGACACCTTGTGCAATACTCTGGATGGATTATATTACCCACAAACAAATACACAGATTAATGTGCACTAGATAATAATCTATACTTTTTTTCAGGGAAAAATATGCAGCTCAGAAAACTCCCAGGCATTTTGGGTGAGAGGGGTGGTATTATAAACCAATGCTCCTTAAAGCCTTGTAAGAAGAAAACAACAGCTATTTGGGGAATAATACAGGTACATTATATTTTTAAAGGTTACTTTACATGCTATATAAGGTGAGCTGTAAAAGAGAAAGAGAACACAGGTTGATCCTGACCTACCTTGACATATTATACCTGTCACTTTTGCAATATGATTCTGAGATTATTCTTATGCTACCCAATGTAGAGAAGGGAAATTGTAATATGATAGTGAGCAAGAGAGAAAAATGAATAAATTATCCTACAGATGGGATTAAATTCCACTTCCCTAACAAATAGAGATTATTTTTTTTTCATACCTCCAACACTCAGAATTCTGTATCATATGCTCTGCTGTAGGATGACCTTTTTTAAATTGTTTACAATTACACATCATCATCATCATGCCATGGAAAATCAGAATTGCTTCCTTCTTACAATATCGATACTCCTACAAAATCTAGCCTAGAAGATTATCAGAACTTTCTATAGTGGAAATTGTCCTACAAGAGAATGAAATCTTTCATGATTATCAACTGTTTACTTATAGAGATGATGATGATGATGATGATGATATTTTTATTTATTTATTTTTTTTACCCATTCCCTGGGAACAAAAAATTGATTTATGAGAGAAGACCCAAATAACACATCTCTTACATAAAAAAGCAGTCAGTGGTGGTTGAAAATATATCATCGTCATTCATAATCACAATCAGTTAAATCCAATAGGAGTACTGAAGGTAAACCCTTTCCTTTGGGTTATACATTGTAAAATACTTTAGAATGGGAAAATATTCATTGTTCTTGGAGAAGGATCTTGAAATACTAGTTCAATTATAGTATCCTCATGAGAACATGAGGCTCTGCATTGTGTGTGAAAACTCAATAATAAAAAAAAAACACTCAGTTTGTAAGTTGTTCACATATTAAAATAGATGAAAATAGCATATATAATGAGTTATCATAAGCATTCAAAAGGAGAAGAGGATATTAAAATGTCATATTATTCTGGATTCTATAGCAAGATGATTTTAAAACATGACCACCTTGAATACATTACAGTCAGATATAGCATGATCCAAAGAGACCTATGTTCCCCTGAAGACCTAATCTTCAGGGGAAAACAAAACAAAACAACTTTTGTTCAAGGTAAATATTTTAAGTTAACCATCTAAATAAAAATGTAATCTTAGATAACTCAAGTATATAAAGTAAAATGTAATGTGACAAAATAATCTTATGTGTGGGAGATACAAGATGGCAGAGTAGAAAAACACTGTGCCTGCTTCTTTCCATGAACACTAAACATTACAAGTAAACATTAAAAATTACAAGTAAATTATAGAACAATCAACCTGGAGAATCATCTGAAGTCTAGCCAAATAGAAGTTCTATAACTAAAAATATAAAGAAGTCATGTCAAGACTCATAAGAGGGGCAGAGACACGAAACGGGCTGGACCCAAATCTTCCTGTGGTGGTTGAGAATCAGGAGGGATACCTCAGACATGGAAATTCCTCCCAAAGGTGCAAGAGATCCCAGGCCCACACCAAGTTCCCCAACCTGGAGTACTGGTGTTGGGAAGAGGAGCCCCTGCAACATCTGACTGTGAAAAACAGTGGGGATTTAGACCATTTGGGTGGGCCAGAATGTCGTGGGAAACTCAGACGTGCTCTTAAAGGGACCATGCACAGACTTACTTGCTCACAGGCACTCACTCTGGGCTCAGTGGGAAGATGGTGACTCTGGAGTGGAGGGGGGCCATCAGAGGCATACGGGATGCAGACTGAGGTGTATTGCCTTAGTACGGGTGCTGGAGGACTCTCACCATTTTCCCTGTGAGAGGTTTTTCTGCTGTGCAGCCAACAGGCAGGCACCATCTTTCTTTTGTTAAGTTACCTCCCGCCCCCACCCCACGCCCATGTCCACATCTGAATCTAATTGGTCTGGTGATTTATGCTGGGATCTCGCCCCACCCAACTTCCCTAACACTGAAGGCACTTTTTCCATGAGCAGCCAGCCCTGTCCACATTGCACTCCTTCTTGGAGAACTATTAGAGTGCCACAGGCCCCAGGCAGGTGGTACTTGGCTTCCGTAAGCTCTGAGATTTTTGCTGAGTAGCTCCAGGCTCAGCACTGACACAAAACCAGCATTTACATTAATTAGGTGACCACAACTCTTCCCACTCTAGTGACTCCCTGAGACCCTGCCTCATTCAACTTTCATACAGCTTATGAGGCTCTATCAGGAGCTAAACCTTAAGGGGGAGGCAGGCCTCTGGGTATCCTGAGTTTTTGTGTAGCTACCCCATCCCCAGTACTGGTGGCAGACATTCTGTTTGTAACATGGCCTCTCCCACACGCCTCCAGGTTTAGCACAGGCAGTGGACAATGTAGATGGCTTTGGGGCTCCTTCCATGCAGCCCCTGGCTGGTCACAGTTAGTGGGTGACCTGAGTCTGCACCAGACCCTCCTACGAAGCCCCAGAACCAACATACTTGAAGGTTGGTTTCAGACCACAGCACAGCATCACCCAATTAGCCCCACAAGTGACACACACAAAGGGTAGTCTCAACAGGAACCAGACCTGCTGAAGCAAATCCTACTCGATGTGATAAGCCCCCTGCACAGCAGCCTGTAAACTGTGGATATAGCCAAATCCCACAGCCAATCAGCATGAAGGTCAATCCCACCTACTGACATGCAAATAGCTATTAAAACACAACTATAACAGGAAGGTACACACAACGGACACTTATGGAACACCTGAAGCAGGTGATCAAGGAAACTGTGCCAGGACCCCACAGGGCACCTACTACATTAGTGCACCTGGCCAAGACTGGGTGACATAACAAATCTATTTAATACATAGAAACAAACACAAAAAGGCATCCAGAATGAGGAAACAAAGAAATGTGTCCCAAATTAAAGAACAGGGGAAAATTCCAGAAAAAGAACTAAACAAAGAGAATGGATCTGGAGAATATTGTGCTGCGTGGAGTGTGCCAGACCAAGGAAGACAGATACAATGTGATTTCGTTTATATCTGGAATCTAAAGAACAAAATTAATCAAATAGAAAACAAACAATCAAATAAACAACAACAAAAAAAAACACTCATAGATACAGAGAACATTTTGATGGTTTCCAGATAGTAGGGTTGGGTGGAATAGGGGAAGACGTTAAGAAGTACAAATTGGTGGTTAAACAATAGTCATGGGGATGCAGGGTATAGCATAAGGAATATAGTCAATAATATTGTAATAACTGCATATGGTGTCAGATGGGTACTAGATTTGTTGGAGTGATAGATGAGACAGGGTTGGGGGACAGGGTGAAAATGGTGAAGGGATTAAGAAGTACAAATTGGTAGTTACAAAATAGTCATGGGGATGTAAAGTAAAGCACAGGGAATATAGACAATGATATGGCACTACGTATAGTGCCAGTGAATACTAAACTAGTTAGGGGGATGACCTTTTAAATTATACAAATGTCTAACTACTATGTTGTATACTTGAAATTAATATAAAATAATATTGAATTTCAACTGTAATTGAAAATTTTTAAAAAGGGTGTGGGAGGGGAAAGAAATAAGAAGCCCAAATTTCCAGGTATAAAACAAATAAGTCATGGAGATGTAATGTACAGCACAGGGAATATAGTCAATAATATTGTGATAGCGTGGTACAGTGTCAGGAGGTTGTTGGACTTATCATGGTGATCATTTTTTTTAGGTATATAAATGTTTAATCTTTGGTGTACCACAAAAACTAATAATATTGTATGTTAGTTACATTTTAGTAGAAATTTTTAAAGAATAAACAAACTTATGCTATATGATTATGGAGCTAGAGTGGAAACTGACAAAAATGATTAAACATTGTAGGTTATACAACTGTAACACATACTCAAATTATTTTTTTAAATGAAGGAAACATGAAGACTTAGTTTATCCTCATTTTCTTACAGATAACAACAAAATGTAGTTAATGGGCAGTTGCTTGTACTGTTTCTCTCACTAGAAACTAGAGTTTTAGCACTTACTAAATCTTAGACACTGTGCTGATACAGTGAAAGTATTTTTTATTTGAATTCTAATCATTATTCTGTGAAGTTGGTACAGTGGGCAGAATGAAATTATTTCTTCTATAAGGATTAGTTTGTAATTAGGTGAAAATTTAATGAAGTCAAAGTTCTTTACATAAAGCCTTAGATGAAGGTGCATGTGAGAGATTAATACAAAATTTTTCCATAAATCCTTACAGCTGAGTGTTGCTCTGGTAATAAGCAGATTGTCATCTCTTTAGTGTCCCATAAAGTAGTCGATTTCCTTTGTATGAAAGTAGGTATCTTTAACACCAATTGGTATTGATAATATTTTGTATTCAGTATATATTCTACTGTTGTGACTGAGCAGTTATTAAAATTATTTGCAAAGGGAAATTATAAGTCACACACCTGAAGAGTCATTTTCCTGAAAACGAATTAAAAAACATGGGAAAAGAAGCATGATATTCACTATTTAGTATAAGCCAAGTCTTAGTCTTAAGATTTTAATAAATGAGAAAATTTGTTCTCCTTATGATCGTGCTTATAATAATTTCAATATGCTTATTATTAGTTTTTGTGTACACTCGAGTTATGTAAGCAGCTCAGATTTATCTGAGGTAGAAAGACTTCAGTTCTAATTTGATTTGTCTTTTATTTGTTGGTTGACTGGAATGATTTTTTTTCTTTCTAAGCTTTAGCTTTAATGTGTGGCAAATGTGAAAATTAATTTCAAACTCATAAGATGGTTGTTTAGGATCAAGAAAGTAACCTATATAGAGCACCCTTGGAGTGTCTTCAGTTACTAGTAGGTGCCCTCAAATTATTAATTTCACCCACATTATTACTAATTTCTTCTAGAAAAAAATGTATTGATATAGACTGGGAAATGATACTACAATATGAGTTTCCACCATTTCTATCATCATTTTAGATGTGACGGGTCAAATTCTATAAGTTCTCTTTGCCGCTATCCGTTATTATACGACCACATTTTTTGTTCTCTCTTGTCACTATCTTACTTATTCCTGTTGTAAATATTTCATTCTGCTACTTGGGTTATGGGAAGTCTTAGACACGTGAAATGCAAAAAAAGATAAAAAAGATCTAAGCGATCTTTATTTAATTCTTTTACCTCTCACAGCAAGGGTACCATTCTGAAGCACACAGGAGTGTTCCTCAAAGCATTTAGTGCAGGGTCCTTATATTGAGGTTGTGTCTGATTTTTCCACCACTGTTTCTCTTGTTCCTATTACAAAGGCTGATGTTTACTATTCTTTCAATAAACATTGGCGGAATGAGCAGAGATGAATTAAAACCTCTCCCAATATACAAAGGATGTTTCCTTAGTTCCACCAATGATATTTACTTTATGCGTAAGCTACACAGTGCTCATTATATGCCTTTCCATCATCTACTAATTATTTCTCAAATAGAATAAAAAGCGTGTGTTGTGCCTGCTCAGTAGAGAAATAATATTGTTTAGAACAGAGGTTGGCAAACTATAGCCCACACTGTCATTTTTTGTAAATAAAATTTTACTGGAACACAGTCATGCCCATTTGTTTACTTATTATCTATACATGTTTTCTGGTTATCCTTGTAGAGTTGAGTCATTGCTATAGAGACAATATGGCCCACAGAGCCTGCAATATTTACTGTTTGGCTTTTTACAGAAAAATAACAGATTTTAATAGCAGTGTTTAGTAATCTCTGAACTATTCAGAAAACTTCCTGGCGGAAATATCATATGTATCATACTCAGCCTGGTATGGAAGAAATGTGAATTTCAAGCTATGCAAAATATTTTATAAAGAGCATTTAAGAAATTATACATCCAAATGAGTGCGGTCTCCTGTGGCAATTCTATTTAAATCCTCACAGTGGTGAAAACACATTTGCCCTTTAATTCTAGATTTAGTTTGGAAGCATCCAAAGTTTTTTTCAGAGGTAACAAGAGTGAATAAAGAGTTTGACAATTGGTAATATAGTTTTGGTCTGAAAATTTGAAACAATGGTACTTACATCTTTGTGTGACCTGTAATCTGACACTGAAGATAACTCCAAAAGAAATGTTAAACAATATTTTACACAAAAGATGTATCAAAGGATTGAGCATTTGTTTCCGAGTTTAAAAAAATCTATAATTTGCAACACCCAGAATTTTAGAATCACAGCTGGTATGACATAAACATGAAGCCAGTGTCATCTGCAATATCATATTACTATACTAATATATTACTATATTACTTTTGTACCTTTATTCTGTTTCCATTCTTTCTGATTAACATTTTGGATCAAACAGAAAAAAAAAAAAAAAAAAACACACACCAAAAGAACAGTAGTCAAAATAACATATTGAATGGTCAAATAAATTAACTAAAACGCAGTTTTGTCCAAACTAAATTTCACAGCACAGATAACATTCCTTTTGTTCAGTAAACTGACAACTGATTCTGACTCAGTTCAGACAGAATGACATTAACACGTTTTAACTACACTGGTTGTGAAAACATTGCGTTAGCTGGAGCATAGTTTCTTAGGAATTTGAGGGTAATAAATATTGCCTTGTGGATGCTTACAAAATATGTACCCATTTTTGCCATATGGGAAAATCAAATGAAAGTCTTCATGGAACAACAAGAGAAAAAAACAAAGCAGTCCATATGCAGATTAAACTAAGTGTCAAATTGGGATAAAATCCACTTTTTGAAGAGTGAGAAATGATTAGAGAGCTATAAAATGTGATCTATAAATACATAATGGAACAAAAAATACAAAAACAATATCTTAAAATGGATAGACAATTTATATTTATGTTTTAAAAAATACTGAGTCATAATGTGTGCGATACCATGGTGATTGCCTATGTTTCCATTTTGAGCAGCATGTAGGGGAAAAAAACACACAATATAATATTCCAGCATGTTATTGTTTTCATTATGAGAAAGTATTAAACACCCAATGAAACTATTAAATGCTTCCAGTCCTCTGCAAATGACTGTGAGATGAACAAGAATAGCTAATGCTTTATTTACTGCTTTGCTATTCAATTAGAAACCAGTATCTCTTCTTTTCATGTCTCCTAAATTGGCTTCCTTCCTCTATTTAATATCTCAGTAATTGGCACTGCCATAAATTGAGTTGACCTTTTAAGTCATTCAGACTCCTTTCTCACTCCCCACAACCAGTCAACAAATTTTATCAATGGTACATGATCACTGTATCTCTCGTATCTCCCCTTATCTCTATTTCCACTGCTTCTATTTCCCTCAACATTATTAACACACCTAATATAGTCTACTTTTCATGATTCCAAGACCCCACATAATTTTTTCCTTCTTCATTGGACCCGAGTTATCCAGAATTAGAGGAATAATAATACTGTTATTATGGCACACTCATCCTTTTTCCATACAAACACTGCTGTTATAGAAATACCTGCATGGATGAGAGAGGGCATGGGTGAAACAGTATAGGGATTAAGAAGTACAAATTAGTTGTTACAAAATAGTCAAGGGGATGCATATGAAAAATAGTAGTAATGTAATAACTATACATACTGCCGTGTGGGTACTAGACTAGTTGGGGGGATCACTTTGTAAATTATATAAATGTCTAACCACTATATTGTATACCTGAAACTAATATAAAACAATATTGATTGTCAACTGTAATTGAAAATAAATTTTAAAAAATCAAATAAAAGAATAAAAAATAAATTATCAGTAAGGAGCAATTAATTTTGATAATAAAACTCTGCAAAAAAGAAAAAGAAAAAACCTGTATTTGTCTAACAGTGCATATGTACACAAGTTTTTTCATTATTTTGTTTTGTTTTGGTTTTGTTTTTTTGGTGTGGTCGTGTACCTAACATTGTGTACCTCATATAGCATATGAGTATGTTCAATGACAAAGCAATTCCATTCACATTTGCTACAACACTAGACATTGTCAAACTATTTAACCCTTAGCAACAAAATATATGAAAAATATTTTTATCTTCATTTTTTGGATCACTAATGAGATGGGACATCTCCCATCATTATTAGCTCTAGCTTTGCCTCATCCCTGACCCGATGTAACCCCAATACTCACACATGCACATGCACATGTGCACACATGCATACAGTCAAACTCATACTTGCACATCCATTACTGTCATAGTTTTAACTAATCTGTGTCACAGCCTAATCATCACGTTCTCCTGGAATATTTTTTCCCCTGATTTCTTCTATACATGGTTTAGTTAGACACTTATGCTCACCCTTCAACATTATTTATTTGCCTATCATAGCATCAAACTATTCCATATGTCAAACGGATGTTTACTTGTTTGAGTATCCAGACAGGAGCCCATGAAATCAGTGACTATCTCACATACTGGTGTATCCTCAATGCATAGCAGATGAACACTAAAGCTTCTTAAGTGTTCTTTATCTAATTTTAAAATACATTTGTGCTGAATCTAGCAAACTAAAAAATATGAAAAATTGTTTTACACCTAATGGGATCAATTACTTTGGTACCTTAATAATGTTCCTTATTTTGTTGTCTTAGCTTTCAGTGTTTTTAAATTGTATGTATACGTGCATATGCGAGAGAGAGAGAGAGAGAGAGAAAGAGAGAAAGAGAGAGAGAGAGAGCCTAGAGAGAGATTCAAATAATAAAGATTTACACATATAATTGCATATATTTGTCACATACATTTAATCCAACATTATATACTTCAGACTTTATCAGCATATTTACAATAATATGAAATATCCTGTGAATCCCAAATACACCAAATGATTCCTGGTTACTTCTAAATAGGTGTCACATAAAAAATCGGAACTATCCTATGTAACAATTTATTGCACACCACTGCCACATTTATCCTTTTTTAATCCAGCTCCCTGGATTATTTAGTCAATCATTCCACAAATATTTTTGAACCCTTGAATATTCCAGGTATTGCTCTAGACTGAAGATTCAGGTGTGATCAGTGCAGTCAAGTCTCCTGTTCTTAAAGAACTTCCATTTAGGAAGGAGAAATCAATGTTACAAGAAAACAAATGAATACAAATTATAATTTGTATTATGTAAGGAAACAAATGAATAGAAATTATAATTTCAGGGAGAGGTGAGAGTTATGAAGAAATATAATCAGAATAATCTGCTAGAGCAATTGGTCAATGGTTGCTATTTCAGAAAGCAATAAAGAAAGGTCTTTGATGAAGTGACATTTGAGCTTAGAATTTAATGATGAGAAATTGGTCTCACGTTTATTTCTTTGAAAGTTCATTAAAGAAGTCTCTTTGTTGCTAGATTTTTTTAGTCCCCTTGATGAGACTGCCAATGTCACACCAAGGACGCTGCCTCCAGACACTCTCAAATGCTACCACACCCTACAGATTGCCACAATGGTGTTGGATTCTGTGCACATAAGAGAAAAAGGGTCCTCTCTTTTGTCCCCTACCACATTTGCCCCAAACACACCAAGGTTTCACAAAAGACATTCTTTACCTCAGCTACTCTCTGCTCATTATTTCCTGTAGGCAATGTTCAAAACTTCAACAAAAATAAATTATCTCCACAGGAAAAGTTTCTGTGTAACTTAGATTCTAACCTGAGAATCTAACATCCCTGTCACACCCTCACCCCCAACCCCCAAATGGCTTTTAAAGTAAAGCTCTGCAACAGGGAAGAAAGTGCTTAGACTTTGAAATTTGGAAGATCCAGATACCAAGCCTTACTTCATTTCCATCTACTGTATTTAAAAAGAGAGATACAAATGTAATGGTGCACTATGGTTTGAATTACCCACTAACCTTCCAACAAATACAAGGTTTCAGTTTGCTAGACCCAAATAAAAAGTACTCAACGATTCAGCTGTATCAGAAGGGAGCCAGTGCCCAGTAACCACACTTAGAGATTCTGTTGATAGTGAAGTTTAGAAACCGTACAGACAGCCAATGAGATCATGGTACGTACATTAATGTTTGAGAACGGCTGTTCTCTGTGACAATAAGAATGAGAGTGGCACTTGTGTTGTCTCAAGATAAACATGAATGTACGTCTCCTAGGACTGGCATAAAAATCAAAAAACAAAACAAAACAAAACAAAAAACCCACAAATACAAACCAGGTGACTTAGAACAACAGCAACTTATCTTCTTACTGTTTTGGAAACTTAAAGTCCAAAATCAGGGTATTGGCAGAGTTAGCTCCCTTAGAGGGTTCTGAGGAAGAGTTGCTCCATGCCTCTTTCCTAGCTTCTGAGGACAGCCAGCTACCCTTGGTGTGTCATGGCTTGTCAAGCTATCACACCATTTTCTGCCTCCATCTTTACCTGGCATCCTCCCCATTTCTCTCTTCTTTTTCTTATGAAAACGAGTGTGGGGACAGAGCCAGGAGTGCAGTTTCCAGGCTCTCGGCCTCACATAGAAAGGTGCTGGCTCAGGTAGTAAATGACCATCAACTGTGATTGGATGGACATCAGCTGTGGCTAGTTGGCCGTCAGCTGTAACCAGTGAGCCATTGGCCACTAATATAACTGCCATGGCTTTGCTAGCAGAAAACGGGGGCTAGCAAGATGGTGGCTGAGCCTGCAAGTGGAGCAGTGAGGGTGGCCAACAGTGTGGCTCCTGCTTCCTGTGTCTCCAACCCAGCCGCCAGCGAGACTATAGTGGTGTGACTCCCCTATCTATGGCTCCATGGGTGTTCCTTTTTGGCCTCACCGTGTTCTGCATTCTTGTGTGGGGAGGGGGACCAGATACCCTTCAGGCTGCCCCGCATGACAAAGAGTTATAATGGATTAAATGTCTGCCCAATTCTAGTATTTCCTAATTTTTAACTAGTTACATCTACAACTACCGCATTTCCAACTAAGGCAACATTCTGAGGTACTGGGGGTTACACTTCAACATATCTTTTGGAGGGGACAAAATTAAACCCATTACAAAGAATAACTGTATATTCAGCCAAGGGCTCACATGATAATATAAACCAGAATTTTCTGAGGAGCAGGGATACAGATTCCTAAGCCACACCCCACAACCCGGAATCAGAATTTTCAAGGCAACTGACCCCACAATGGGGATTTTTAAGAAACCTGTACAAACTTGTTTTAAAATCACTATTGTAAACAGATGTACTAATGTTTTTGTGGTAATTGTGCTAGTGATAACATTGTAGAACACTTTTTGACATTGAAACTTGGGGTAAAATACTGAATTTTAAGTTAACTAAGCAGCATCACGTATTGCTTGTATGAGGCCGCTATGCTACAAAAGGAAATAAATCCTTTGACATTGATTTCATCTGAAAATGAAGTATCTTACAATGACTTCTCTGTTTCTATCACATTTTCCATACACCTCTGTATTTGTTTTGTATTAACCTTAATTCTTTCTTTTTTCTATGTTTACATTTCTCTTATGTTTCCTTTGTAGCAGCAAGTACTCTTTTACAAATATGCTTTCAATTTAACACATTCATAGTAAGTATTTACTATATATTTGTTCTTGTGCTGAAACCTAAGGAAATAATCTTTAAAAAAGTAGCTACTGTGAAATGTGAGAAGAAGTACTTGCAAAACATTAATGCGTATAAGAATCAACTTTGGATCTTGGTAAAAATAGATTCTGATTCAGTCAATTTGAGGTGAAGCCTGAGATTCATTTCTAACAAGCTCCCAGGTGATGATGCTTCTAGTTTGTGATCTGTGCTTTGAGTAGATAGTTGGTAAATAAAAGGGAGGTACATGCAAAATGGTTATGGAACACAAGTGGGGGAAAATATTACAGAGAAAACGGATGAGGATTTTGGATTTCAAATATCACTAGGAGTTAATGGCCCAAAAAGATAAAGAATATTCTTCACAGTGGGGATGGGATAAGTAAGGGTTCAGAAGTGAAGAGTACTGACCAATAATAAGTGTGGTTAGACCAGTGCTTTACACAATGCACTTGTTAAAAAAGCAGATTCTTAGAACACAGCCCAGAAACAATGATTTCGAATTTACGAGACTAAGGGCCCGGGACTGTCACTCGCAAGTAAATTCTCATCTCCTCTATGTTGGACCTCTCAAGTTTGACAGCCCTGGGCTTGGGTTGTGGCTCTGGGATCCAGACCATCCACTGGGAGAAGGAAAGGAAATAGTATTCTGAGGATATCCTTGAATACAGTTAAGCGCCAAGTGGTGAAGAGTGTTCTGTCTCTTGTCCAGGGATTTGGACTTTATTTTTTAAAAGTGTTACAAATTTTTTTTAATGCTTTGTTATTATTAGATAAAAAATTGAGCACACCACTCATATATGTGCCATTATTTACGTAATCTATATGCAAATATAGTTATATATATATTATATATATAATTGTATATATATTATGTATATTATATATAATAAGATATGTTATATATATTATATATATATAATTTTATTTATTTATATATATATATAATTTATTTTATTTATATATATATATAATTTTATTTTAAATCACAACTCTAACTGATATAGGTCCTAGAATCAGCCTTATGAGTAATCTAACAGTGATTCTTTTTTTTATTTTTTTTTGTCTGACTTTAAACGATGTTGATTGATTGATTGATTGATTGATTATTTTAAAGTGTCTTGAAAATTTTTGTCAATAAAACAGCATTTTCTTCATCATACATCCTAATTGCTATGGAGTTTAAATTAAGGAAAGTCAAAGGTGCTAAAAGCTGCATTAGAAGCACTCTTTTTCTTTGTGTTCTCCCTTTCCCTCTCCTCTTTCCCTCTTTCTCTCTCTCCAGCTGAAATAGGAAAAAAAATAGAGTAAAACTGAGCTCCTGGATTATATGACGCCCTCACGCATTCTATACACATTTTTATATTACAGTAGGAAGTGTTTATATCTTATTGGTTACACAGTAAAATTATTTATACTTGTCATTGTTTGTCAGTTTTATGATAATTTTAATGAAATGTTCCCCAGTCCCTCCAAATATAAAAGATGGTTAAAGTGGAAGAAAATGCTCAACAATTGAGAGCATAGAACCAATAGGGAAGAACTGATACAGCAATAACCAAGCTGACTTGTTGTTATGTGACCGTTCTCTTCCAACAGCCTCTTCACATTTTTTTATACTCTGGATAAATATCTTACATAGTATTGAATAAGTAATAATGGATCATATCCCAGCCATGAGCAGTTTTGTGGTTAGTAAAATAGGGAGCAACCAGGGACTTCCAATTGCAAATATCATCATGTACGACAAGTCAAACTTTAGTAATTTTAAATGAATCATTCTATACAAGGAGACGGAAAACGATGGCTATGTGGCTCAGTTCTTTAAACTAATTGGATCTATGTGTAGAACTTGAGAATTGGAAACTTAATAAATTAGGGAATTCAAACGAGTTACTTCGGTTATGATATTAGGCAAGTTGTTTAAGTCCCCCAAGTTGTTTATCCCCATTTGTAAAGTAGAAAATTGAACGAGATTTCTGTGTGGATTTCATATAACACATAGTGGTAGATAAAATTGGTTACAACCTCTTCCACAAATACTGGTTCCTTCTCTTCTTCCCATGTTTTCAGCTTTGGAAAACCCCAGGACTCACTTGTGGGGCTTTCCTCCTCCCTTTCTACACTTTCTCCCTAAAAAAAAGCTTTTCTTGCCCCAGGAGTTAAATATAGACATACCTCGGAGATAGTGTGGGTTCTGTTCAAGAGCACCACAATAAAACAAGCATCATGACAAAGTGAGTCATAATATTTTTGTTGGTTGAGGGTCTTGCTTTCAATTTGTAAAAAAAACACACAAAACAACAACAACAACAACAAAAACACAACATTATCTGTTAAGTGTGATAAAGTGAAGTGCCATAAAATGAGATATGCCTGTATTACATATATGATGATGGCCCTCAGTAATTTATCTCTAACTCAGACCATTCTCTTCCTTGAACTCTGGCTTTGCTTATGGAACAATGGCAACTGCCTACCTAACAACTTCCCTTAGATAGCTGCTGAACATCTTTAACATTGCACATTCAAAACTGAGATCACTTACCTGCTTCCTAACCACTAATCTTCTGTTGCCCCAGTTTACCCTACATCAGCAAGTAAGACAAACCCTATTCTCATCAACTCATTTTCAATTCATTAGCAAATCCTATTGTCTCAACTTTCAAGGTACTCCTGACCTGACACATTTGCACTACCTTTACTGTTTTCATCCTGATCCAAACAACCATCATATTTCACCTGAGTTGTTGCAATAACCTTCCAGTTGGATTTTGTGCTTTTGTCCTTGCCCAGCTGCAGTCTATTCTGTTTAGCAGCAAGAGTACGTATTTTAAAATTAAGTCAGATGACGCCACTTGGTGGCTTCCCCTATCTTTCCTAGAAGAATCATGTCATGTCACAGCTTCTATGGCACTCCTATCTCTGCCTTCACCCACTGCTATCTGTCCTTTCCTACTCAGTTTTATCAAATCTGAGTCAAATTGAATAAGCTCCCATCTCAAGGCTTTTGGAATTCTAGGTTTTTCCATTGATTGGTGACATGGCTGTTATGGTTGACATGGCTGGGACATCTGGCATAATTACAAACTCTATCCATTTGATTTCTTTTAATCTTAAAGAGGCCAGCTGGGGATTCTTTACAGGGTAGCAGAATGTTTTTCAGCAGCAAGACAGACAAGCCTTAATATGTTACATGCAAGCTTCTGGTTGTGTTATGTTTGGCAATGTATCATTGACCACAGTAAATTTCATGATCAAACCCAAGAATAATGTAGAAGGGGATTATAAAAGTCATGGACATGCAGATGTATAATCTAATGATAGCATTACTGTAACAATTACATGTTTCCTACTGTTGCTGTAGGAAGTTACCACAAACTTAGCAAGTTAACACAACACAAAAAACAAACTTACAATCTTGTAGCTGTAAAGATCAAACATGAGTCTTACAGGGTTGAAATCAAATCAAGTCTCACAGGGCTTTTTTCTGAAGGAAGAATCTATTTCCAGGAGAAGAATTCAGTGTCCTTCCTTTTCTAGTGTCTAGAGGTTGTCTCCATTCACAGACTTGTGATCCCCTCTTTCCGTCTTCAAAGCACAACACTCCAACCTTTACTTCTAACATCACAGCTCATCTTTTCTGCCTATGACCCTCCTTATTCTCTCTTATGAGGACCTTGTAATCACACTGAGTATCTCTAGGTAATACAGAACATGTGCCTCATCTCAAAATCCTTAATGTAATCATGTGCACAAAGTCACGTTTTCCATATAAAGCAACATACAGAAAGATCCAGAGATTAGGAAATAAATATATTTGGAGTTCATTAGTCAACATATTGCACTTTTCATATAATGTATTCTCATGGCCTACAAGGAAATTCTGGCATAGAGTAAGTGTGCTTTAGATATTTGTCGAATGAATTAACAAATTATTGGATTAAATTTCTTTGAAGACCTCTTTAGGCTATAAAATACTCTAAATAGAAATGGTGTACGCAAGATAATCCTACAAATACACTGATCATATATGATATGTATGAGCCAGTCATCATTTTAAGTGTTATGAACTTACAGAAAAATGAAAAAAGCAAATATATATGTTTTAGTACATTTGTTTAATTGTTTACAGATATATGCATGTGTATATTGTGGGGCACAGGATAACTTTGGTGGTTGATAAAGCTAATGATACAATAAAAGTTTTGAGTTTTAGGAAGCAACAATATAAAAAACATTTGAACATACTGTGTATTATTAACTATTGTGCCATGGATTGTTCTAAGTACTTTACTTGTATTAATTAATTTGATCTTTGCAACAATCCAGTGAGGTAGATACTATTAATATCCATCATTTGCTGAGGAATATACTGAAAAACAAATTTGTTAAGTGATTTGCTCAATATTTCATAGCTACTAAGCAGGAGAGTTATGAATGAAATCCAGGAAGTTGGTTTTAGAATTCTCTGCCTTAATCATTAATAGAACCTTTATGAAAACAAAAATTTCTGGAAGATAAAGAAAAATCACAGCTCATTGGAGTTATTAGAAAAAAAAAACAAAACAACTTCTTTAGGTTGGTGTCATTTGTATTTAGACATATTTTCCAGAGAAAGAAACATTCCAAGTTAAATTTAAAAAAAAAAAAAAAAAAAAAAACAAAAAAAAAAAAAACATGGGATGGGTGATTCAGAGACAGAATGGCTTGGTGTCTCTACGAGAAAGATTAAATATCCTTGCTTGACTGGAGCATCTGGAATATGTTCCCTGTAGGACAAATTAGGCTACAAACGTAGATTGAAGACATATTATGAGAGAACATGAAGAGGTAACACATATGCTTTAAATTTGGTAAACAATGGGAAGCCTTACTAGAGGAATACTCTGATGAAATTGGCTTTTCAAAGTTTGATCTCACAATGACATATAGGATAGCCTAGAGTACATAGAGTGTTCGGGGAGAAAAGTGAAGCACTTTGCACAATTCCAGGTAGAAACATTTACTTCACTCTTTGCAAAGGAGTTGAGACCTATTTCCTTTTCATCCTCATGTTTCTTCAGTAAGAAAGTACCAAGGCAGGGTAGGAAAAACAGTGGAATGGATTTTGATCATGTAACTAACTGTCTAAGGTTTAGTTATCTCTAAGCCCGTCACCACCTTTATCCTCCCTGTTGTTCGTCTATTACTTCAATTGGTTCTCCACTTATGCTTGATCTAGTTCATAAAGCTTTTCTGCCCTTTTAATTGAGTGCTAACATACTTCTAGGTTTTCGGGGAACGAGTTCTATTCTGCAAAATTTCTTTAAGAGTAAAGGAAGTTCAGAAAGAAGGAAAACCACTGGAAAATAAAGGCTTAAAATAAAACGTCAACATGAATATATGGTTAGATATTTCTGAAGAGTGTGGAGGAAAAGCAATCCTCAGAGGATGCTCCATTCTCCTACATTTCACATAAAAGATTATTTTTGTCTCATGGTTTAGAAAGAAAGGTCTTTCCTTCTCTTAATACTGAAGTGCTTATCATTTCAATATGATTATGATATCTTTTGTAATGACTTCATTATATTGAATGACTTCAATATATAATCATATTACTTGAATCTATTTATTCATTTATTTTAATTAAAGTTTATTGGGGTGACAATTATTAGTAAAGTTACATAGATTTCAGGTGTACCATTCTGTATTATATCATCTATATATCACATAGTGTGTTCACCACCCAGAGCCCATTCTCCTTCTACCACCATATATTTGATCCCTTTTACCCTCATCTACCACTCCCACCACCCCCACCCTCTGATAACCACTAAACTAGTGTCTGTGCCTAGGAGTTTTTGTTTCTTCATTTGTTCGCCTTGCTCCTGTGTTGATTTTAGTTGTATGAATCTTGATATATACCTAAGATAACAGTTTTGAGGAAGTCTTGCTCCTTATTCTAAGAAAACTACTTGGTGATTTCCAGGTACTAACTTGCACTGACATATATATGAACAGATACTTTATTAATTAATTTTGAAATTGTGGTGTTTCACAATGATGATCTCATTGTTCTTTAATAAAGTAGTTAATTGCCAATGGGTTGGCTTTTACTAACACTCTAAAACATGACAATTAATGCAAAAATTTGCTTCTCAGTTTAGCTAAGGGTTTTGTTGTTATTTTAACAACCTCCCATACATTCAAAGAAGGTTACCCACATTGGAAATGTAATTATATTGTTAGAAAATTGACTCAAATTTCTAGAAAGCAATTTGGCAATATTTTCCAACAACCTGAAAACTTTCAAGGGCTTTGACCCAACAATTTCTCTTGTACCATCTACAGAAAAAACATAATTCAAGATAGTGGAGCAAGGCATAAAAAAAGATTTACGTATAAAATTATACATTGCAAAAATTATTATGTTAATTTTTTTTGAAATAATCCATAAAGTGGAATTGGCCTAAAATATGCTATATCCATAAAACAGATATTATTTAAGAATAAAATGATATTTAGAAGTTTTATAGCAAGAAAAATATATATGCATAATTTCAAATATAAAAAGTTACCATAATGATATGCACATTAAAATATTATTATTTTAAAATATATATTAATAAGGAAATAAGACAAAATTTCTGATTTTTCTCCTTAAAACATAAAGTTCTCATGCATATTTTTGAACATATAATTTAATCAATTGCCCTTATATCTGCAAGATTGTTGCAATTGTTCAGAGAGTAATATTGGATATAACTGGAAAATCACTTGGGAAACAACAAATTTGAGGAGAAAAATATCTGTCTGTTAATAGAGTTATTTCCCCAGTTGATGACACAGAAATGAAATGTATTTTCCAACTTCAGCATGGTCAAATAAACTAAACATCATTGAACCTCAAGGATGGAAAGAGCACTAGAGATATCACTCATTTTGTCCCTTGGTATCTATAAACTGCCCCCAGAAAAATGAGAGGGTGTCCTGTATTTTATTATAATTCTCTAGAGGTGGTGTTGCTATAACATGCCATTTTAACTAAGCTTATTCAATATTTCCAACTTGTTTTAAGGAAAAACTCCTTTCTTACATAAAAACCCAAGGCAAAATATAAATAACTTTCTTACCGGAAATTAAAACTTTCTAATTATCACCTTGATCTTTACAGTCTGGTTGAACACTATTTAGTCATTTTCCACTTTAGTTAAAACCGTTTTGCATCCTTTAAATTTCCCCAATATATGTTATTTTCAGTCCATTAATCACTACTGAGCTCTTTTCTGACGTCTCCCGTTTCTCTGCATGACAGTTAATTTGTGTAGCAAAGACTTAGTCAGATACTAATTCCTTACTTCATAAATTCTAGTAATCACTTTAATGTTTAAAGATCCTGCTTGAACTAAAATTTTTGTGAGTTAATTATAACCATGGCCAATATTTTGTCATTTAAAAGTTTGCTGTTAAGAACAGTACACTCAGTGAGTACCATGATATACCTGTAACCAATTTTTATTGATTATTATCTCAGAGGAATACATAATTTCAGATTTAATTTTAATATTAGACCTTTAATTTTTAGTTGGATTGTTACCATAGCATACCAATCTCCTAAAGGAACATCTACTTGTATTTCATATTCTTTCCATAATCAAATTTACAAAAGTAACATTTATTTTGCAATGAAGATATAACTTTAAAATACTCTCCTCAAAAGCTCATAACAGATTGTTTATTATTTGTGTGTGTGTGTGCGCATGTGTTAAGAATACTTAATATGCTTTCTACTCTATTAATAAATATTTATGTGCCCAATACTGTATTAACTATAGGCACAATGTTGTAAAGCAAATCTCTAGAATTTATTCATCTTGCATAACTGAAATTGTATACCTGTTGAATAGCATCTCTCCATTTCCCCTCCCCCAACCCAAGCAGTCACCATTCGGCTCTGTTTCTATGAGTTTGCCTATTTTAGATACCTTATATAAGTGAAGTAATGCACATTTGTCTTTCTGTTACTGGCTTACTTTACTTACCATAATGTTTTCCAGCTTCAGCCACATTGACACATGACAGGATTTCCTTCTTTGTTAAGGTCAAATAATATTCCACTGTAGGTATATGCCACATATTCTTTATCCATTCATCAATCTACAGATTGGCTACTGTGAATAATGCTGCAATGAACTTGGAAATTCAGCTATCTCTTTGAGATCCTGATTTCAGTTATTTTGGATAAATTCCCAGAAGGGTTGCTGGATTATACGGTAGTTCTATTTTTAATTTTTTGAGATAACTCCATACTTTTTTCTATAATGACTACAGCACTTGACATTCCCACCAACAGTGAGAAAGTGTTCCAATTTTTCCACGTCCTCACCAACCTTACTTGACATGTATTTTTTTTTAATAATAGGCATTCAAAATAGATGTGAGGTGATATCTCGTTACAGTTTTGATCTTCATTTCCAAAAGATGTTGAGAATTTTTCTTTATCGGTTGGCCATTTGTATGTCTTCGTTGTAGAAATGTGTATTCAAGTCTTTTTCCTTTTTAAAATCAGGATATTCATTAATTTGTTTCTGTTGATTTTTAGAAATCCCTTACTTATTTTTGAAATTTATCCCTTATCTGATATATGGATGCAAATATTTTCTCCCGTTCATTGGCTTGCATTTTAGCTCTGTTGATTGTTTCCTTTGCTGTGTAGGGATTGTTTACTTTGGTGCAGTGTCACTTGTCTATTTTTGCTTTTGTTTCTTGTGTTTTAGTGTCAAATCTAGTAAATCACTGCCAAAAGTGATGTCATGAAGCTTTCCTTATGATTTCCTCCAGGACTTTACAATTCCGGGTCTATATTTAAATCTTCAACCCATTTCAAGTTAATTTTTTGTAACTGGTGTAAGACAGAAGTCCAATTTCTCTCTCTCTCTCTCTCTCTCTCTCTCTCTCTCTCTCTCTCTCTCTCTCTCACTCTCTCTCTCTCACTGTCTGTCTTCTTCCTTCCTTCCTTCCTTCCTTCCTTCCTTCCTTCCTTCCTTCCTTCCTTCCTTCCTTCCTTTTTTCCCCTCCCTCCCTCCCTCCATCCTTCCCTCCCTCCCTCCCTCCCTCCCTCCCTCCGTCCCTGTTTCCTTCCTTCCTTCCTTCCTTCCTTCCTTCCTTCCTTCCTTCCTTCCTTCCTTCCTTCCTTCCTTCCTTCCTTCCTTCCTTCCTTCCTTCACATTTGGATATCCAGTTATCTGAACACCATTTGTTGAAGAGACTATTCATTCCCTGGTGTGTGTTCTTGACTTCCTTTTGAAGAACAGTTGGCCATATATGTGTGAGCTTATTTCTGTGCTCTCTATTCTGTTCCACTGGTCTATATTTCTGTTTATGCCAGCACCATACTGTATTAATTACTGTAAATTTATTATATATTTCAAATCAGGACAGTGATGTCTCCCTCTTAGTTCTTTCTCTTAATTGTTTTGGTTATTCAGGATCTTTCTGGTTCCATATAAACTTTAGGATTTGTTTGATACTTTTGTAGAAGAAAATTCATTGGGATTTTGACAGGGATTGCTTTGAGTCTTAAGATCACTTTGGATAGAATGAACTTTTCACAATATACATTCTTCCAGTGCATGAGCATAAGACTCTTTTCCATTTATTTGTGTCTTCTCTAATATCTTTCCACAATAGTTTATAGTTTCCAGTATTTAAATCTTTCAGTTCCTTGGTTAAGTTTATTCCAAAACGTTTTATTCTTTTTGATGCTATTGTAAATGTGACTGTTTATTAATTAATACTTTTGGATAATTTGTTCTATATGGAAACATAACTTATTTTTGTATATTAATTTTGTATCCGGAAACTTTACTGAATTTGAAACACCTCCCCCACACCAATCCACCAAAGAAAAACCTAGTAACAGACAGCTTCACTAGTGAATTCCACCAAGCATTCATATAAGAATAAATCAATCCTTTTCAAATCTTCAAAAATTGCAGAAGAACGTCTCATACTCACTTTTATGGACTAACGTTACCCTGATACCCAAGCCTGATGAAGATATATGATAAAAAATACAGGCCAATATCTTTCATGATATGTGAAATCCTCCTTAAAATATGAGCAAACCAAATTCAACATCACATTAAAAGCTTCATACACCAAGTAGGATTTATGCCCTAGAATATAGGATGGTTCAACATATGTAAATCTGTTTATGTGTTACATCACATTGATGGAATAAAGAATAAAATACCAATTAATTTAATTTTTTTTGCCCAGTGGAGTTTCTTGTGCACAGAGGATACTTGGCAACTCTTTGACTTGGGGTAGGTAATTCTTAGAACAAAACATTTTTATAATTTATATTACTATATTTTTATCAACAAACAAATTCTAAACAGTGAGCTTAGAGGACGAAAACAATATTCTAGTCTCGAAACTAAAACAGGATGTGGCATAGGTATTTGAGAAAATGTTAGGGAGAGATATGAGAAGTAAGAAGAAATAACACATTTTGGTTACCTAGCTGTAGACCAAATGCTATGTGGAATATTTTACATGTTTCCTCTTATTCCTTCCTTTTTCTCAACATTAAAGGTCTAACTGAAATACAATGAACCGTATATAAGTGTGCAATTTGATGGCATACATCCATGACACGACCAGCATAATCAAGACAATGAACATATCCATCACACACAAAATTTCATCACTTTTGGTAATTTCTTAATTCCACCTCTTCCAAGCTCCAGTCTCCCAAGCAATAATGACATGGTATTATATTATTAAGATTAGTATGAATGTCATACATTATTTAGTTTTTTGTTTAGCATTTTGTACTCCACACATCATTATTTTGAGATCTACTCATGTTGTTGTATGTATCAGCAGTGTGATACTTATTACTGGGCAGTATTGAATTATGTACAGATACCACAATTTGTTTACCCATTTACTTACCAGTGGATATTTAGATTGCTTTCAGTTTTGTGGCATTTACCAAAAGTTTCAATGAACATTTATGCACAAGTCTTTATATGATTAAATGATTTTTACCTTGAGTAAATATCAGGAGTGGAATAACTAAGCAGTGTATTTATATTTTCAACAAACCTGTTAAAACTGCTTTCCAAAATATGTATAATTTTACATTACCATCAGCAATGTATCAGTCTCAGTAGCTCCAAATCCTTAGCAACATGAGAGTATTTTTTATTGAAACCATTCTAGTGGGTGTGTAGTGACATCTCGTTGTGGTTTCAATAGCTACATTTCTCTAATAGCTAACAAGGTTCAGTGTTTAGTGTGCTTATTTGCCATTAAAATATTCTTTTTAGTAAAAAAAATCTATAAAAATCTTTGTCAGTTACTAGTTGGGTTATCATCTGGTTACCAAGTTGGAAGAAATCTTCATATATTTAAGATACTCCATGTACACACACACACACACACACACACACACACACACACACACACACACACAGGTGAGGATGTGTAGAAACTAAATCCTTTATACATTTCTGCAAAATAGCTTTGCTATTTCTTAAAAACCTCAATGTATAAGTACCATACATCCTAGCAATTGCACTCCTGGACATTTATAACAGACGAATAAGGACTTATGTTCACACAAAAATATGTATGTGTTTGTAACAGCTTTATTCCTAATAGACAAAAACTGAAAACGTGTTTTTTAAGAAAAAAGTGGTTGAAACTGTGGTTTAATTTAATATTACTCAACAAGTAAAAGGAATGAACTATTGATATATACAACTCGAATGAATCTCAAGGGAAATGTGCCAATTGATAAAAGCCATTACCAAATGTTAATCTGTTATTCCAACTATGTCACATTTTTGAAATAACAAAATTTTAGAAATGGGGGGAAGATTAATGATTGATAGAATGTTGATAAAATGTTAATAGAATGTTGATTAATGGTTGATTAATGATTGATAGAGGGAGGGCTGAGGTGGAAAGAAGGTGGGTATATCTGTAAAAGGGCAACACCAGAGATCCAGGTGGCAATACACAGTGGGGGAGGATATATGAATCCACACATTTTGTAAAATTATACAGAACACATACACTATGAGTACAAATAAAATTGGTGAAACCTGAATAATATTAGTGGATTTTATCATGTTAGCATCTAGGTTGTAATACTGTAGTATCGTTTTTCAAGATATTACCATTGGGGGAAACTGAGTTAAAGATAATCGTGATCTTTATTGTTTATTTCCTATACCTGCTGCAGACAATACAATAATTTTAATAAAATCTTCAATTAAAAATAGGTATTTTAAAGCCAAGTGTGGCACATATCTTTAATACAAAAGTGTCATTAGTACTAGTTATTAACAAAGTACTTCCAATTTCATATTTGGTATAATCACCTTGGATAATCAATTAAAAATGGACAGTGCCACAAAAGACTGCAGCACTGCCACTGTGATATTGTTATATACATGTGAAAAAATGGAAGCATTTAAAAGCCTTTATTCTCCTGAAAAAGTACATACTTGACAATAATTAACATTTTGAACTCAGATATATGAATTTTGATATAGCTGGGGCCCTCGTTATATTGAGAGACTGAGGAAAATGATTAATTTTCTATGAATCTTTATTCACTGAAACCAAAGTTTTTGATGTTTTAAAGACTTTCTCCTTGAGCAAACAAATTGAGATTATATAACTGTAAAAAATGCTATGTATTCAGCCTACTATAATCTAGGGAGGAATATATTTGTTACTTATTTGGGCATCCACTAAAAAAAATGAATTTGGACACAGACCTTATTCCTTTCACAAAAATGAATTCAAAATGGATCACAGATGTAATTGAAAACTACAAACTATAAAACTCCTAGAAAGTAATGTAGAAGAAAACCTACAAAAAGTTGGATATAGTGATGTCTTTTTACATACAGTACCATAAACATACTCCACAAAAAAACTAGTTGATAAACTGGACTTTATTAAAATTAAAATCTTCTGCCCTACACAACACAATGTAAAGAGAATGACAAGACAAGCCACAGACTGGGAGAAAATAGTTTTTCAAAAGTCACATCTGATAAAGGACTACAATGTAAAATAAATCAATTCTTAAAATTCTATCATAAGAAAGCAATTAATCAAAAAATGAGTCAAAGGCCTTAACACCAAATAAGATCTACAGAAACTAAGCATATGGATAGATGCTGCATATCATATGTCATCAGGGAAACGCAAATTAAAACATCAATGAGATACATACTTATTAGAATGGCCAAAATCCAGAACACTGAAAACACCAAGTGCTACAAGGATGTGGAGCAACAGGGACCCTCATTCATTGCTGTGGAAATATGAAACAATACAGCTGCTTTGGAAGACAGTTTGATAGGTTTCTTGCAAATCTACATAGTCCTCCAGTACAGTTCAGCAACCAAGCTCTTTGGTATTTACTCGAAGGAGCTGAAACCTTATTATGTCCACACAAAAACATATACAGAGAGTTTATTGCAGCTGTATTCATAATTACCACATCTTGGGAGCAAAGAAGATGTCCTCCAATAGGTAAATGGATGAATAAAATGTGCTAAGTCTAGACAATGGAATATTACTCAGTGCTAAAAGAAAATGAGCGATTAGGCCATGAAAAGGCATGGAGGAAGCTTAAATGCATATTACGAAGTGAAAGATAACAATCTGAAAAAGGTTATATACTGTATGATTCCAACTACATGATATTCTGGGAAAGGTAAAACTATGGAAATAGTAAAGTGATCAATGGATGCCAGGGTTGGTGTGAGGTGAGGGATGATAAAGCACAGAAATTTTTAGGGTAGTGAAAATACTCAGTATGATACCATAATATGGATACATGCCAAAACATATTTTGTTAAAACTCAGAATGTAGAATACCTTGAGTGACCTGTAGTGTAAACTACGGACTCTGGGTGATGATGATATCAATGAAGGGTTATCAGTTGTAACAAATGGTCCATTCTGGTTGGGGATACTGGTAGTTGGGGAAATTATGCATGTGTACGGGCTGGGGTTACATGAAAAATATTTATACTCTCCTATCAATTTTGCTGTGAAGTTGAAACTGCTCTGAAGAAAATAGTCAATAAAAATGGTTTAAATAAAATATAACATCTGTCTTGGATATGTGTTTCCTTCTGAATGAGGATAAACTGTTCTTATTTTAGTTCACCCCAGTTAAAACAGAGAATTTCTGAAGGTTTATTGTGAATTACCACTTCTAAGAAGAAACTGAGAACTGTCAGTTGTTCCTGTGGTTACATTTCCAGGGCTAATTCCCTTGTAAAGAATTTTTTTTTCACACTTTGCAACCAAGTTATTCCAGCTGCTTGCCTCTCATTCCTTTAACCAGTTCTGAACATGACTTGTTTTATAAAACCTCTTTAATTTAATCACTTCAACTTTAAAACCTGTTGCCTATAGAATAAAGACTTTCAGCTTTTTATGACATTCTTAACTGCTCTAACGTCCCTTGTTGTAGACCAATCTTTAGCAAAACTGTCAATCACATCGTTTTGCTATTGACCTTTACACATTTATACCTTAAAACATTTCCCCTTATCAATGTCTCTTTTGCTTATATAGGCATCTTATCCCAAGCCCTAAATTCTGTACATTTCTTTTTTAATTCAAGTTTATTGTGGTGACAATTGTTAGTAAAGTTACATAGGTTTCAGGTGTACAATTCTGTAATACATCATCTACAAATCACATTGTGTGTTCACCACCCAGAGTCAGTTCTCCTTCCATCACCATATATTTGATCCCTTTCATCCTCATCTACCACTCCTTTCCCCCTTCCCCCCTGGTAACCACTAAACTATTGTCTGTGTCTAGGAGTTTTTGTTTCTTCATTTGTTTGTCTTGTTCCTTTGTTGTTTTCAGTTTTATATCCCACATATCAGTGAAATCTCATGTATGGTTCTCTGTGCATTTTTTTATACACTGAATCATATGTGAGGATTGGTATCTTCTCTGTGTAAATTCTTATTAGCTCTCTATGTGAAAATGGCCTTTCTCATTTTTAATTTGTAAACTTGTAAGTATTCCAGTGTAGGCCATGGACATAACATCAGTGATATATTTATTTTCTTATAGTTATTTGAGATCATGTTGTTTTGTTCCTCTGGATAGAGAATTACTTCAGGATAGACACCACATTGTAAATTCCTTATAGATTCCTTACAGATAGAAACTAGGGGATATCATATCTATAATGATGATTTATATATAATGACTATATTCTTATTTGTTCCATGAATATCTCTAAAATTATGATCTATTAAATATTGCCAGTTAGTAACAATTCAATTCATATTTACAGAAGGTTTATTTTGACCCAGGACATGAACAAGGCACAAAAACTACAGAAATCATTTTAATAAAACCATATACTTTTAAGGAGTTTATTCTGGCAAGTCAAAATTAAATTAACAATAACAATAAAATAAGATGCTGATGTATATTGATCAGTTGTGTGTGCATAGACAAAATTCGTTTCTACTAAGTCTTGGATTATTGATGTTGATGCTTACATCAAAAGTTGAAGATAAATAGGAAAATACAGCATACAAAACATTCCAAGAAGAAGGTAAACAAAAAACATAAGATTATGCATTCACCAACAATTACAATGTTTGTGTGCAGAAATAGCTGAATATGAGACATCTGGAGAACAAGTAATAGCCTCCAAATCCTAGAATTCAGACCCAAATTATGACCTGGCTATCCAGCTCCGTCTTCCTCACTCTAACATCAGTGCACAGGTAGGTCCTGTGTCAGATGTTAGCGGTCATAATTCTTTCTCTTGTACTTTTTCTCAACCACATTTCTCACTGACTGGGAAACTATAATCAAAGCTTTATATTAAATCTTTATATCAGTAACTTTGTCAAGTGTTCAAACCTAGTCACAGCATTAATATATAAACTTAATACTTATTAATCAATAAAGCAAGCTGGGAAAATCAAAGTTCTAGACCTGGGGACTTGGAGAAGAATTAAGAACATTTATAATAAAATAAGATGGGCTTGACTAAGAACACGGCTGTTTGAGGCAAAGCAAAGATGTTAGGTGAAGGGCCATCCATGTTTCACAAATTATGATGCTCTTCTTCCTTATAATTTTATAGACTCTTTTTTTCCCATTAAAAACTGCATGTAGAAGAGATGCCAGAACAATTTCAGGACATTTCATAAAAATGAACCATAGAAGTTGGTATCGTGAATGTTAAAGCCTCCAGAATTAAGCAGAGATTTTTTCTAGCTTTTTTGAGGTTTGATGGACAAATAATGTTTTAAGATATTTAAGGTACATAATGCGATGGTTTGATGTATGTATACATTGTTAAAAATTTCCTTTATTGAGTTAATTAGCACATCCACCACCTCACATATCTACATTTTTTTGTTTTGGTGAGAACATAAAAGTTCTACTTTCTTAACAAATTACATTTATAATAAAAAGTATTATCAATATAATCATATTAAACCTTAGATCCTACCTTATTTATCATGTAACTATAACTTTATGCCTTTACCAACCTCTCACTATTTTACCAAATCCCAAACCCCCACACTTTGTGTACTCTGTTTTCATGAGTTTGACTTTTTTTTTTTAGATTCCACATAGAAGTGATACTACGCTTTCTTTGTGTGGCTTATTTCACTTCACATAATGTCCTCCAGGTTCAATGAACCAGGTTGCCACAATTGCAGGACATCGTTCTTTCTCACGGCTAATATTCCACTGAGTGTGTGTGTGTGTGTGTGTGTGTGTGTGTGTGTGTTACATTTTCTATATTCATTCATCTTCTGATAGAAAGGTTGTTTCCATACCTTGGCTGTCATGAATAATGCTGCAAAGAACACAGGTGGACATATATCTCCTCAAGATAATGGATCTTGAGATTATCATGCTAAGCAAAATAAGTCAGACAGAAATAGCGAGAACCATATTATTTCATTCATGTGAGATATAAAACTGAAAGCAGCAAATGAACAAGACAAACAAACAGACAAAATCATAGACACAGATGACACTTTAGTGGTTACCAGAGAGTAAAGAAAGAGGGGGGTAGTAGAAGAGGGAAAAAGGGGTCAAATATATGCTGGAAATGGGGAAAAATGCATGCTAATGGAAGGAGAACTGACTCTAGATGGTGAACACACCATGGAATATATAGATGATGTATTATAGAATATACACTTGAAAACTATATAATTTTCACAATATAATAAACTTAATAAAAATTGAAAAAATCTCCCTCTCTCTGACTCTCTCTTTTTCGGCTCTCAATTCCATTCCACTGGTCTGTGTGTCTGTTTCTTTGCTAATACTATGCTGTTTTGATTATTGTGACTTTGCAGTATAATTTGAAGTCAGGGAGTGTGATATCTCTGACTTTGTTCTGTCTTGTCAGGATTGGTTTGGCTGTTTGGTGTCTTTTGTAATTCTCTACAAATCTTTTGATGATTTTTATTTTTTTAAAAAACTGCCATTGGGATTTTGATGGGGATTTCATTAAATCTGTATATTGCTTTGGGTAGGATGGCAATTTTGAAAATGTTGATTCTTCCAATCCATGAGCACAGAATATCTTTCCATTTCTTTATATATTCTTCAATTCATTTTAACAATGTCATGTAGTTTTCACTGTGTAGCTCCTTCCCATCCTTTAAATTCATTTCTAGGTATTTTATTTTTTTGTTGCAATTGCAAAGGTAATTTATTTATTTATTTATTTATTTATTTATTTATTTATTAATTTATTGTGATTTCACTGGTGGTATATAGGACCGCAACAAAGTTTTGAACATTAATTTTGCATCCTGCAACTTTATTGTTTCTAATACTAGTTTTTATTTTATTTTATGGAGTCTTTAGAGTTTCTATATAAAGAATCATGTCATCTGCAAAAAGTGCTGAGTTTACTTCTTCATTCGCAGTTTGGATGTCTTTTATTTCTTTCTCTTGCCTGATGTCTCTGGCTCGCTCTTCTAGCACTATAACAATCGTGAGAGGGTGCATCCCAGCCTTATTCCTGATCACACAGGAAAAGTTTTCAGCTTTTCACCACTGAGCATGTTATTAGCTGCGGGTTGGTCATGTATGGTTTTATTTTCTTGAGGTACTTTCTTTCTATACCTATTTGATTGAGCGGTTTAATTATAAATTGATGGTTTAACTATAAATTTTAACTTGTAAAATGCTTTTTGTGCATCTATTGATACAATCATATGCTTTTGAGCCTTTATTTTGTTACTATGTTGCATCACATGATCAATTTGTGCATGTTGAATCAATTATCCTTGCGCCCCTGGAATGAACCCCACTTAATTGTGATGAATTGTCTTTTTAGTGTATTGATGTATTTGATTTGCTAGTTTTTGTTTAGGATTTTTGCATCTGTATTCATCAGAGATATTGGTTTGTAGTCTTCTATTTTTGTGTTATCCTTGCCAGGTATTGCTATTGGGGTAATGTTGGCTTCAGAAAAATTGTTAGGAGGTATTGCCTCTTCTTCAATATTTTGGAAGAGTCTGAGAAGAATAGGTATTAAATCTCCTTTGAATGTTGGGTAAAATTCACTAGTGAAGCCATATGGTCCTAGACTTTTACTTTTTTGGAGGTTTTTGCTAATTGTTTCCAATCTCTGACTGTTGATCAATCTATTTAGATTTTCCACTTCTTCGTGATTCAGTCTAGGGAGGTTGTATATTTCTAAAAACTTGTCTGCTTCTTCTAGGTTATTGAATTTGATGGCATATAACCTTTCATAGTACTTTTGTATAATCCTTTGCATTTCTTTGGTGCCTGTTTCATATCTGATTTTGTTTGAGTTTTTTTCTCTTTTTTCGTTAGTGAGTCTAGCTGGAGGTGTGTCAACATTTTCTTTGTTGCATAATTTTTTATATTGTCTTCGTTTTCTATTTCATTTAATTCTATTCTAATTGTTATTATTTATCTTCCTTCTACAGAACTTTGGCTTCACTTGTTCTTCTTTTTCTATTTCACTAAGGTGAAATGTTAAGTTGTTTGTTTAAGATTTTTCTTGTTTCTTGAGATAGGCCTGTAATAATATAAACTTCCCTCTTAGTACCACTTTTGCTGTATCCACCAAATTTTGATATGTAGTACTGTCATTCTCATTTGTCTCTATGTCTTTTGATCTTTTATTTCTTATTTGACATAGTTATGTCATAGCATGTTGTTTAATCTCTACATATTTGTGATTTTTTCCTGCTTTATTTTTGTAGTTTGTCTCCAATATCAAAGCATTGTGGTTGGAGAATATGCTTGGCATGATTTCAATCTTTTTAAATGTGTTGAGGCTAGTTCTGTGTCGCAAAATATGGTCTATCCTTGGGAATGTTCCATGTGCACTAGAGAAGAATATGTAATCTGGTGTTCTGGGATGAAAGACTATGTAAATATTGATTGTGTGTATTTGGTTTACTGTGTCATTTAAGACCAATATTTCTTTATTGATTTTCTGTTTGGATGATCTATCCATAGTTGTCAATGGTGTATTTAGGTCCACTACTATAATTGTGGTTGTTTTGTTTGTTTGCTTGTTTGTTTGTTTTTGTTTTTCGATTTCTCCTTATAGTTCTGTTAGTATTCACTTTATATATTTTGGTGCTCGCAGGTTGAGTGCATATATATTGATAAGTATTATGTCTTGTTGATGTCGTGTCCCCTTTATCATGATAAAATGTCCATATTTGTCTCTTTTTTCCTCAAAATCTATTTTGTCAGCTATAAGTACACTTACACCCACTTTTCTCTGGATGCCATTTGCTTAGAGTATCATTTTTCACCCTTTCACTTTAAGTCTACATGCACCTGTAGGTGAGAGTGTCTCTTGAAAGCGCTATATAGTTGGATACTCTCTTAACATGCCTGCCCTCAGGGGAATCTAGTTAACCAGTGTATATTCTGTTGAGGTATTATCAGAGTCTAACTGACCTGTGGGAAAGAACATACCAATTCCAGCCCATTCAAGCCATTCTGTCCCTCATAAAAGTGTAGAAAAAAACTGAGAAACTCTTTTGAAATTCACAATCCAGACGCATAGACTCGTAATAAGACTGAGACCCAATCCTAGCACTATATAATTCTTCCCCTCCCACATACCTACCCACCACATTAACAAAGGTCTATTTACGACTTTATTTTAACCTGTATATCATGCCTGCTATCAAGAAAAAATGACAAGGCATACAAAAAAGAAAAAGAAAAAAAAACAATTTGAAGAGACATTGTAAGCATCAGAAGCAGTTATGACAAGAATGTTGGAATTATCAGATTGGGAATTTGAAATCACTACAGGCTAAGGGCTCTAGTGTATAAAATAGACAGCAATACAAGAATGGATTGGTAATGTAAGCAGAAAGATCAAAATCCTATAAAATAATTCTAGAGATTTTAAAAAAAACAAATGAATAAGAAAAACAGCAACAACACTGTAACAGAAATAAAATGGGCTTATAAGCAGAGTGGACATAGCTGAGGAAAGAATTTGTGAGGGAGGGAATATATTAATATACATTTCAAAATCTGAAAAGCCAGGAGAACAGACTGGAAAAAAAAATAGGACAGAATATCCAAGGCCAATGGGTCAACTACAAAAAGGTATAACACACATAATGGGAATGCCAGAGGAAGAAGAAAACGAGAAAGAAACAGAAGAAATATTTGAAACAATAATGACTGATAATTTCCTGAATTAATATCATAGCAGAAGCTCAGAAAATATCAAGCAGGATAAACACACATACACAAAACTACACCTCAGCATACCATTTTAAAACTTCAGAAAAATCAAAAATAAAGAAAATACCATGGAGAAGTTCAGAAGGAGAAAAACACCTTACCTGTAAAGGAACAAATACAAGAATTATATCTAACTTCTGAGAAATCATGTAATCAAGAAGATAATGGATCAAAATAAAGAATTGAGAGAGAAAAAAAAATTACAACTAAGAATTTTTTATCCTGTGAAATTATCTTTCAAAAGTGAAAGCAACAAATGAACAAGACAAACAAACAAAAAAAAGCTCACAGTGTAGTTGTTACCAGATGGTAAGGGGGTTAAAGGATGACAGAAGAGAGTAAAGAGGGTCAAATATATGGTGATAAAAGGAGAATTGACTTTGGGTAGTGAACATACAGTGCAATATATAGATGATGTATTTTACAATTGAATACTTGAAACCTACCTAATTTCACTAACCAATGTCACTCTGATAAAATTGATTAAAAAGTAAATAAATAATAGATAAAATGAAAACAGGAAAAAAGTGAAAAAAAAAAAAAGACATTCCCGAATTTTAAAAAAATGAGGAAATGTTATATATTACCATAGACTTCAAAGTTAAAAATGCTAAAATAAGTTGTTTAGGGAGAAGAAAACTGACATAGGGCAGAAACTTGGATCTACATAAAAATAAAAAAAAATTAAAAAGAAAGAGAAAGAGCATTGAAGAAATAAGTGAAGATAAAAAGAAACTTTCATTTTGTCACTCAATTCTTCTAAAAGATAAGTTTGTTCAAAATACTAATACCAATACTAATACTAATAATGTATTTCACTATGTGTGGTTATATATGACATACGTATAAACTTATGTGTATATATGTATAATATATACATGCATTATACATATATACATATACATGTATAATATATGTATATACGTATATATGTATAATGCATGATATATGAACGTACATATTTATATATGTATAAACATATGCATGTTTATGTATAATTATGTATAAATGACAACAATGATACAAGGGGTGGAAGGAAGAAATTAGGATTATTTTGTTATTATAAGTTTCTAGACTACCCATGAAGTGGTATGTTGCTATTTGACAGTGGACTTGAATTCGCTGTAAATGTATTATTTCAAACTCAAGGCCTGAACCACTAAAAAAGTTAAATAAAAAGAAAACATATACTAAAACAAGAGAGAAAATAGAATCATATAAAATGCTCAATTAAAACCAGAAAAAAACAAGAAGAATAGAGACAAAAATAGTAACAATGAAGAACACCAACAATTAGAAAACAGTAATAAATATGGTAGACATTATTTCAACTATATCAATAATAATTTTGAATGTCAATGGTCTAAATGTACCAATTAAAAGACAGTGTATATCAGACTCAATTACAAAACAAGACCCAACTATATGTTGTCTAAAAAAACCTACTTTAAATATAAAGACAGCGGAGATTAAAAGCGACTGGATAGAGAAAAACATGTTATGCTAAAACTAACTTTAAAAAGCACTGCTGCTATATTACTTTCAATAAGAGCCGGATTTAAAGCAAGGAAAGTTATCAGTGATAAAGAAGGGCATTGCATAATGATAATGGGGTCAATTCTCTAAGAAGACATGACAATCCTTAATATATATGCATTTAATAACTGAGTATCAAACTGTATGAGGCAAAAATCAATAGAATTGCAAAGAGTAAGAGATTAATCAGCTATGTAGATTAAAACCTCTCTATCAGGAATGGACATATCCAACAGACAGAAAATCAGTAAGGACATAGTTGAACTCTGTAATATGATTAATCAACTCTGTGTAATTGATATCCATAGACAACTTTATCCGACAAAAGCACAACACACATGTTTCTCGAGCTCACAGGGAACATTCACCAAGATAGACCACAGTCTGGGCCATAAAACACACTTTAACTAATTTAAATGAAGATAAATCATACAATGTCTTCTCTTAGACCCCAGAGATCAATAACAGAAAGATAAATGGAAAATTCCAAAAAAATATGGAGATTAAATAACACACTTCTAAATGCCACATGGGTCAAGAGGAATTCACAAGATCAACTTCAAAATATTTTAGACTAAATGAAAATACAACTCATCGAGATTTGTGGAATGCAGAGAAAGCAGTGCTTAGAGGAAAATATATAGTATCAAATGCATATATTAAAAAAAATGACAATGTCATGAGAATAAGATAAACCACAGACCAGGAGAAAATTTTTACAGACACATCTGATAAAGGACAATTACCCAAAATACATTAAGAACTTTTAAAACTCAACAGTGAGAAAATAAACAACCTTAATAAATTGGCCAAAAAAATCCTAACACACACCTCAATGAAGAAAATCTACAGATGGCAAATAAGCATTTGAAAAGATGCTTCACATCGTATGTCATCAGGGAAATGAAACTGAAATATTGTTATAAACTTACTTGAATGGCCAAAATCTACAACACTGACAACCCCAAATGCTAGCATAGATGAAGAGCAAGAGGAACTCTCATTCATTCTTGGCGAAACGCAAAATGGTACAGTCACTTTAGAAGAAAGTTGGTGGTTTCTTAACAAACTTCAGCATACCCTATCATACAATCTAACAATCACACTATTTTCCCAAAGGTGTTGAAAACTTATGTCTACACAAAAACCTGTACAAAGTATTTATAATAAGTTTTATTCATCATTGGTAAATTATAGAGGACATTTTAGTTGCTTCCAAGATGTCCTCTAGTAGGTGAATAAATAAACTGCTGTATATCCAAACAACAGAAGATTATTCCGCACTAAACAGAAATGAGCCACAAAGCCATGAAAAAAACATGGAGGGATGGTAAATGCATATTACAGGTAAAAGAATTCAATCTGAAAAGTCTACACACTGTATGATACCAACTATTATATGACATTTTAGAAAAGGCAAAACTATGGAGATTTAAAAAGTTCAGTGGTTGGCAAGGGGTGTGGGAGGAGAATAATGAATAGGCAGAACACACTGGATTTTCAAGACAGTGAAAATTTTCTGTATGAAGGATACATGTCATTATCCATTTGCCCAAACCCATAGAATGTACAACACCAGCAGAAAAACCTAAGGTAAACTATGGGCTGTGGGTGATTATGATGTATCAATGTAAGTCCATCCTTGTATAATAATAATAATAATAATAATAATAATAATAATAAATATTTAAAAGTACCATTCTTGTGAATATTGCCGATAACAGGGTAGACTATACATGTGTGACGACAGAGCATATATAGAATATTTCTGTAACTTTCCTTCAATTTTTCTGTGAACCTAAAACTGTTCTAAAAACATTAAGGTTTAAACAAAAAGAAATGAGCTTATAAGCCATGAAAAGACATGGATATAAATTTAATGTGTTTTGCTAATTGAAAGAAACCAATATGAAAAGCTTACAAAATGTATGATTACATTTATTTGACATTCAGAAAAAAGAAAAAAATATATAAAGATATAAAAAATATTTAGTAGTTGCCAGGGGCTTGCAGAAAGGGAGGATGTTTGAATAGATAAAGCACGAGGGATGTTTTAGGGTGATGAGACTTTTATGTTGTTATTGTAATGGTGGTTATGTGACACTGTATTTTTCAAAACCCATAGACCTTACGAGTATAAAAAGTAACCTTAATGTATGCAAATTAAAAGCTATTAAGAGATTGGGAGAATACTAGGATAGAATATATAATATGACAAAACAATCTAACTATTATACAAATCTATGAAAGTTCCACACTGTAGAGGGTAGGGGAAAAAGTACTACCAAAGTAACCTTGGAAATGAGTGGCATCTGTAAGAATGAAGGAGATATAAACAGTGCATCAGTATTGTACTCTAGTAGGTAACTTTTTACCATGGCAGGCAGGAAGGCTGGCAGGAAGAGAAAATGTCGGGTTGCTAGCCAACATGCATAAAGTCTTAATTGCATAAGATGAATAAGTTCTAGAGATCTGTAGTATAGCATTGTCCCTATTGTTAATAATAGTTTATTGTACACTTAAAATTTTGGTAAATTTAGATCTCATTCTGTCTTCTTCATAATGAAATAAAGTTAAGAAATGAGAAACTAAGTAAGACTGCAAAGTAAAAGCATAAGTAGATCATAGTAGTTTTCCTTATTTGAAATATGATTTATAGAGATTTAGGCAGAGAATAACAATGTTGCAAAATATAAATAATTATCAATAAAATGATAAAGATAAAAAATCCACAAATATCGAGGTATATCAAAGGAACACAAAAGCATGCTGAAAGAATTCTCAATGGCCAAAGCTAAAACAATGTTAGCAAGGAAATACAGTATTATTGAATTTTAACTCAACATATCAAGTATATTTTTATCATTCCTATTATTGATAAATAATTGAATACATATATAAATAAGGAAGAACAGATGAATCGTCTCTTTCAGGTTATTTCTAAATTATTTATGTAGATATTCCAACCTCAAAGTGTGGAGTTTCACTTCCCACTTTTTAAAAATGGGCTGTATGAGTGACCTCATTCCAAGGACTGTAGTATGGAAAGGGGAGAAACCTGGAAAAAATATCTCAGCCAGATGATCAAGGTTAATATCAACAGCACTAGATTATGTCAATAGAATGTATCCTAGATATGATGTGATAGAAAAGGGGGACTTCTTTCCGGAAACACATAACTCTTGCTTATTCATCAGAAAAGCATTAAGCATATCCCAATTGAGGAACAATCTACAAAATACCTGATCAATACACCTCAAAACTGTCAAGATCATCAAAAACAAGGAAAGTCTGAGAAACTGACATAGCCAAGAGGAACACACGGAGATAGGCCTACTTAAGTGTGATAAGTCTTATTGTTTCAAAGAGCTAGAGACTGCATTCCAGATCATAGTTACAGTTTCCAGAAGCTCCTATTAGCTTTATGAATATCATGATTTGAAACCACCTCATCAGGCAAAAACAAAAATACTGCTTAGATATGAGTTCCCGTTTAAATATCTCCATACTTTTTATATTCTCTTAACTCCTTTAAAGGATCATTGTTCTTGAATTTACTATAAAAATAACACAAAAAGGCGGTCCTGAAAAAAAAAAAAAGACTAAAATAGGTAGTGTCTGGTTAACTATAAGCACACATTATATTACTAAAAGTCAACTGATCACCATAACTCTTTAACATTTATTATCTCCAGAAAGACATGTCCCAGAAGAGTTAGACAGAGTGTCTTTGAAATGCATTTAAAATATTCCAGAGATGTTTTTTTCTGATTCACAAAAACTCATCTGTGTTTTGTTGTGACAAAGTTAATAGTTGAACTCATTTCACATGTATATTTAGTACGGACTAATTGATGGTTGACTGGTTCACACTGTTGCCTGCTTACAAACAGCTTCTGGGAAAACTTAGGAATAGAAAACGCCACACCAAAACAGAAACTACAAAATGATACTCTCATAGTTTTAACTTTTGTCCACAGGTAGGGAAATATACACAAGGACGACACAACAGAGCAAATACAAAGTACTGATGGAGAGAACTAAATCAATAAATCAATCAGTAGATGTGGGTCATTCTGGTGGTATTATTATTATTATTATCATCAATTATAAATTAGTGGCCTGGAATCTCTCAGGCACATATAAATTTTTTTCTTCACTTCAGTTTTTCTTCACTATAATCTTTTAAAATTTTCTGAACCCAAACATTATATGAACTTTAAATTTTACTATGTTACAAGAAATAGAATTCTAGTGGTAATGAAATATTACTCAGCTATAAAAAAGAAAAGCCAGGGGTCCACACAACGTAAATGATCTTATATTTATAATGCTAAATAAAGGAATACAGATATAAAAAAGTGGGTGATTTATAATTCCACTTACATGAAGTACAAAAAGGACAAAAGTAATTGATAGTGATAGGAGACAGAATATTAAATACTTCTGGGTGGAAAAAAGGGACACACAAAAGTCCTCTGCAGTGGGGTTATTCTATCGTTTGATGTGGGAGGTGTTCACACACACACACACACACACACACACACACACGCACGCACTTTACTATCATCTCTCTCTTTCTCTCTCTCTCTCTTTATGTATATTATATATATATATATCATAGATATATATATATATATCATAGATATATATCAATCAATCAATCAATCAATCAATCAATCTATCTATCTATCTATCTATCTATCTATATCTATATCTATCTATCTATCTATCTATCTATCTATCTATCTATCTATCTATCTGTCCACATCAGCGTCTCAATTTTATGTTGAGGAACCCGAAGCTTAAGAGCTTATGGCCTGACTGTGAGCAAGTGCCAGAATGGGATCAAACAATTTTTAATATTAAGAAGTGCTTAAAAATGTCATTTTAAAAATCACATTATTTAATGTTTCAGAACAAATTATTTTAATGCTCTATTCCAAATTTAAAATTAAATTTAAACTTTATCTACACTTGTAAGTATAGTAACATTGTCACCTTGTATTGCAGCTTATTACAAACATAAGCAATTTAGAGAGGTTTGCCCAACTAACTCATAGGAGTTTCTTTGACACATATATTTGTATCAGCTCAGGACAATTTGCTCTAAAAGTGAACTTTGATATTCCCTAGTTATAGCATTTCAAACAACTGAATCTTGTTAAGTGTAAAGATTATATCACTATAATTCTTTGAATTCATTTTTATAACACCTTTGTACACATTCTTTTTTCCTTCAGTTGCATTCATACTGTCAATACACATTCTACTTTATTTTTATCAATCTGTAAGGTAGCATATGTTTAAAGTGGCATAAACACATGCTTTTTTATTTCCCTATTGTTGATGTATCAAGTGTTTTACCAAGGAAAGTATTTTTATATTGTATATTTATAAACACACCATTAAAAAATAAGTAGAGAGAACTTGAAGACTCGGATAGTTGAATAGAAAAGACTGTATATAAGCTCAATATTTGACCTACTTTAACACTGGGTGAATGTTATTGGATATCTCCCAGATTGTGTTGTTAGCTCATGTTCTAATTGGAGGAGCCTCATTAAATATGGTTCAGGCAGCCATAACAAAATACCACAGACTGGGTGGCTTAAACAACATAAATGTATTTTCTCACATTTCTAGAGGCTGGAAGTCCAAATCAAGGCTCCAGCCTGGTCGATTTCTGGGAAGAGTATTCTTCCTGGGATGTAGGTGGCCACGAAAAGAGAAAGGCAGCAAGCTCTTTGGTGTTTCTTTTTATAAGGGCATTAATCTCTTATAAGGACCCCACCCTTATGACTTCATTGATACTTAATTATCTCCCAAAGATCCATCTCCAAATACCTCTCTGAGGGTTAGGGTTTTAACATACAGATTTTGGGGTGACACAATTCAGTCCATAGAACGGTTATTACAGATTTTTTGGCACATGGTTTAAAAGGCTTTTCCTGCTCTACTTTTATACTTCATATGATCATTTATTTTTTTTAAATAATACTTTAAGTGCTTTTTCATCAGTTTTCAATTTTATTTGCCATATTTCTAAAGTACTCCAGGGTTGTACAAAAACAGTTTGATTCTCACTACTTAAATTATTAAGAACTTTTAGTTCACATTCTCACTTAAATTGGCATGAGTGTACCAGGGCATACACATTACTGATAAATGCAATGGACCTATCAATAAATCAGTGACCCCATAAAGAACAATATAGTTCCTATCAGGCATACAATTATATGCAAGAAGCTAGATATTGTTCAGATTTTGAGTCCTTCTGATTTTTAAACTGACCTCAATTTTCCATTAAAAATGCTCGGACTTCCAGAAAATATGCTAATAAATGTATAAATATATACACAAAAGACACAAATATAGAATTCAAAAACAGAAATAAAGTTCCTTAAATATGCTTTTTAAACTTGTTAATCTAGAGTTTGTTACTAGAATTTCAATTTTTTGGGGGGATGGGGAGGCTGCCTGCCTTTGTGCACTGATCCTAAGAAATGCATGAGAAGAGTAATATTTCATTGTATATGTGTATGAAGTCCTATAATTTGGGACAACATGGATGGACCCAGAGATTATTATGCAAAATGAAATAAGTCAGAATGAGAAAGACAAATATCATAGGATTTCACTTATATGTGCAATATAAAGAACAAAATAAACAACCAAAGAAAACAGAAACAGACTCATAGATACAGAGAACAAACTTATGGTCACCAGATGGAAGAGGGCTTGGGGGGCAGGGTAAAAAAGGAGAAGATATTAAAAGGACCAAATGGTAATTATAGTATAGTAACAAGGATGTAAAGTACAGCATAGGGAATACAGTCAATAATATGGCAATAACTATGTATAGTGCCAAGTGGGTACTAGACTTATCAGGATGAACACTTCATAAATTATATCACTGTCTAACCACTATACTGTACAACTGAAACTAATAAAAATAATATTGAATGTTAACTGTAACTGAAAAATAAAATGACAAAAACAAATAAAAAATGCATAAGTAGGAGTTTGCAGTATAGAAAGAAAAAATAGTTTAATTGGCCAATACAGAGTCAGGAAGCTAATACTCAAAACCCGACTCCCTGATAGCATGTAGGTTACCTATTACATAAGGCAAAATCACAAGACACTGGGAGTTAGGAGTTTGGGGTCACGCTGGGAGCTGATTGGTTGGAGGTGAGGTAAGGGTAATAAATAATTTCTTCACGTCTTGAGGACAGTTTGAGGACAGTTCTGAGGTCTGTTCCAATGTCCTTCTACCTAGACTTATGGAAAAGTAGGTAGGGGGTCATTCTACTTTAAGGCTCAGGTGCTGGAACATAATTTAGGTCAAGATGTTATCTTTCACCTGCCAGAGGTCCGAACCCTATGACCATTAGTCTGGTCTCATCTAAGCTACTGTCTTCTGCTTCCTGGGGGTTTGCTGATTAGATCTCTGAGGGAGGGAGGGAGGGAGGGAGGGAGGAAGGGAAGAAGGGAGGGAGGAAAACAGAGAAAATAGTGTGAGAGAGAGAGAGAGAGAGAGAGAGAGAGAGAGAGAGAGAGAGAGAGAGAGAGAGGAATTATAGAGCTAGAATTTAAACTACATTTAATCAAAGTCATAGGGAACCTCAGTTTTAAGTTCAGTTTTATAATTGGATGTTAATCACACAGTAAAATTTTCTTAGTAAATTAAACACCAAAAGCTCTTTTTCTGTTGTTGTTGAAAGGTAGAACAAATACATACACATATATTTATCCTGAATAATTTTTAGGAAAACACAATCTGACAACTTAAACCATTAATTTGATAAAAAGACGAGTTAAAAATAAAGTTCCGAAATTGGTGTGTGGTGGTGTTGCTAAGGTTCACTTGATTCCTACAAAAATCAGCAATAAAAGAGGAAAATATTGCCCCAAGATAATATACTTGAAACTGAAGACTCAATAAATGGCAGAATAAGAACAGTCTATATGCCTGAGTAGTCTTCAGATAACCTTTAAGAAATCTATATTTTTAAAAGATATTTTTCCACTCTTTTCAAGTTAAACATTATTATTTAAATATTGCAGACTAGGTTAAAAGAAGTTTATTTTTCATTCATAAGATTTCTATAAGTTTTTCAAAACTGACTCTAAAGAAAAAATATTTGCAAAGTGAATATAGTAATAAATCCCTGTAATTTCTTTACATTTAAATGTCACATAATATGTAACAATTATCAATGCAATTAAAAGTAAACATTATCCAACTAGAACTACAATTTGTATGTAATACTGCTTCACATCTTGGAGATAATTTCTACAATCTCCCAAATTCACTATGGGCATTTTCACCTTTGGCACATATTGCTATTCCTTTCTGGAACATTCTTCTGCCCATTAAGTTCTTTTTTTTTTAATTAAAGTTTATTGGGGTGACAATTGTTAGTAAAGTTACATAGATTTCAGGTGTACAATTCTGTAATACATCATCTATAAATCCCATTGTGTGTTCACCACCCAGAGTCAGTTCTCCTTCTATCACCATATATTTGATCCCTTTTACCCTCATCTACCGCCCCGACCCTCATACCCTGTGGTAACCATTAAATTATTGTCTGTGTCTATGAGTTTTTGTTTCTTAATTTGTTTGTTTTGTTCTTTTGTTGTTTTCAGTTTTATATTCCATATATCAGTGAAATCATATGGTTCTCAATTTTTTTCTGCTTAACTTGCTTTGCAAAGAGGACATACAAATGGCCAATAGACATATGAAAAAATGCCCATGAAGTTCTATTGCTTGAATTTCTTTAAGAGTGAAGTCTCCTTTTGATTAATTTTGGGTATGTCTTAGGTAATTGTTGACACAGATAAAGAGGTGAGTTCCCTTGCCTCAATAGAGCATGAGTCTGTGAAGCAGTTTATGCTACATTTTACACAAGAACACAATTTTGATCTATACTTTTTCTTTCTCTATTCTGCTGTAATTCCTCAATAGATCAAAACCTGAATTCTTGTCTCAGGCTTTTTTACTAGGAAACCTGACCCATTATAGCTTAACTCACTTGCATAAGAATTAAACAACCTTCTTACTTCTAGCCCTTTAGCACCTCCCTCAACCTCAGATGCAGTTTGTGTGATCTGTTTTAGAAATTAAGCTGGTTTCTTGTTTCCCCTCTGCCAGATAAAGGTTTGCATTTATGAATCTTTTTAGTCCATGTGATTTGAAGCTTCCGAAAGGCCACTGTTGTCAATTTCCTTGTTTTTAATGTCTTTGAGGCATAATGCCTTAAAAATTACCTCCCTGTTATGTTAGAGTTTCCAAAGGCAACAAAAGTGGATGTGTGTGTTCAGTTTGACATTTTTTTTTGGTCCAGTTACTTCTTTTTACACATAAAAATGTATTTAAGTTTGCTATCGATAGTGTGAATGCATAAATATGAAGTTAATAGGGAAAGGAAAGTTCATACATGAAATTCAGTTTATCTTAAGTCTAAGCATTTTATTAATTATTATAAATAGGGTTAGACGTATCTTTATTTGTCATGACATTTGAATAATAAACTGACAATAGAATGTGGGATAAAAGTTTTTAGTTTTTCAGCCTCCTATATACTAGTATTTATAGCTGACACTGAGAAGTTTTCTGTAGCCAAACTGTCCTCGTTTGCAGGCTCTATGTATGTGGGAAGTGGGGTGGGAAGGGTATTGGGTATGTGTTACAAGTATATTTTAAAACTTTTGTCTTTTTACCTAATTATAGTAGATAGAATGGTTCCCAAAATTCCAAGCACCTAGTAGGCATACAGAGTCTATCAGCTATTCAATAAAATGCAAATCTAGGTATTGATGTAAAAAGATTTTACAGATGTAATTAAGGTCACAATTTAGTTGACTTTAAAATGAAGAAATCATCCAGGTGTACTTGACCTAATCACACAAACCATTTAAAAATGGGTCTAGAGGTCTAGATGGGGAAGTCAGATACTCACAAGAACAGGAAGGATTTGACATACCACTGTTGGCTTAAAGATGGAGGGGAACATAGAGCAAGGGTTGCAGGTAGCTTTTGGGATCTACTGACAGCAAGAAAACAGAACTCAGTCTTACAACCCAAAGGAATCTGATTCTTTCAATAACAAGAAAGAACCTGGAAACAAACTTTTCCACAGATCCTCCAGATAAGAATTTCACCCAGTCAACACCTTCATTTCATACTTATGATGTCCTAACACAGAAGCCAATTTCACTGAGCTGGACTTAGATAAATGTGAGCAAAGGAATGGGTGTTGATTTAAGCTTAGACATGTATGGTAATCTGTTGCAAAGTACTAGAAAACTAACATACTGATATACTATAGTTTTATTATATTGTTTCTATTGTGATTTCATTTGTATTTATCCTTTTAGTTACTTTATGTGGACTTTCAATGGGAGGCTATGTCTTTATTAGTAAGTTAGGGAAAGTTATTGGCTAGAATTTTCTAAAACAAAGAAACAAAACATTATAACATACACAGAACTAATTCAACAATGACTCACTCCATAGGAAATGGAAATAAATGGATAAACCTTGAAGAGGATTTTAAAATAATACTTAAAAATGATCAGTGATAAAGAAATTAATAACTCATCAGTGATAAAGAAATTAATATCAACAAAACAAAAATTATAAATATGGTTGTCTGATATGAAAAAAGAACAAATAAAGTGGGAAAAGGAACTAAATAGAAACGCCCAATATTAAATATATAACTTATTAGGATAAATGCTGGATTAAACTCAAATGAAAAGAGAATACAGTAAGACTGATTCAGATTGTAGCACAAGCATATAAATAAATGGACACATGAAGAATGTCCATTTATAAATGACATACGAGTCATTTATATCTAAATAAGAGTTCTAAGCTTGAAAAATAGAGCAATCAATAGCTAATTTCCATGCAGGCCTGTGGGATAATCCAATCAAAATACACAATTAAATCTTGGTTCCACTCTGCTTGCTAACACATCCCATTCTCCTAATATTTTTGTAAAGTACCTTCTGTCAATCAAAGTCCACTACATATGACTGTTCCTACCTCTTCTGAGCCTCCACATAATGACTCATGTTTCATTCCGACCTAACAAACACCAGGCTTTCTCATGGGACTCTTAAACCTTTCGGAGAAGGACCAACAATACCTTCTCTCTTACTTCCTATATCAGAGCTCAGATTTTGTACCGATATGAGGATCTCAAGTCGTCTATATATATACACTGCCACTTCCAGATAATTAAATTCTAGAAACTAACCATCTGTGTTTTCTGATTATTCTCATAATATCAGATATCCTTACTGATATTATGATATCCTTATTTGGTTTACTTTTTTCCTTTCTACCAGACAAAGTCTTTTATCTCTCCCTTATTAAAGTGATGATGATGATGATGATGATGATGATGATGATGATGATGATGGTGGTTGTTTGATTTTTTAAATTAGTTTCAGGCATACAAAACAACAGAATGATTAGACAGTTGCACCCCTCACAATGTGATAACCCTCCAAGTCTACTATCCCTCTGACATTGTACATAGCTATTACAATACCATTGACTATATAGCTCTATGCTGATAATTATAACATGATTCTATGCAACTCCTTTTAAGTACTTTTTTCTTATCAATATCCCTATTTGCCCTACTCTTGCCCCAGGCTAGCTTGGGGCCACTCCCTTGTTGCTTTATAATCAATTGCAAATGTTAATCTTACATATCCCTGAATTGTCATTACTGTTTTATATGTTCGTAGATCTGAAATACCCTGCTGCAGTAGGAACACATGTAATTCCACAGTACTGCTGATCCTGTTGGCAAATGTGATCTGCTGTCTTATAAACACATTCATACAGAAGCTGAAATTTGTATTTTTCTACTATGTTCTAGTGCAGACTCAATGACTAGCACTTTTCTTGGACCATTTTGAATGTCAATTTTTATTTAGACAAGACACACTTGTAGAGACTTCACTGAGAATTCTATGTGAGTATATATAAACCAATGCCACAAATTATCATGTAACAACCCCCCCTCAAAAAAAACTACATTGAAACAGATTTTTAAATTCCACACTATAAAAGCCTAAATACTTGTGTATTCTTTTATAACTCATCATTTCCTTTGACATACAACATAACATTTGATCCTGTCAACAGACTTGTGAAAATAGCATGTTAGATGTCATATGCAATTTACTGATAAGGACACTAGGCCTGAGAGAGGTTCATGATTTCTCTAATGTATTACACATATTATAACTATTGAAGCTCAGACTCTAGAATACCATGCATTCCCCTAAGCCTCGGAGCTCTCATTTAATTAAATAATATTTTATATGCTTACTGATAAGATAGTATCCAATTAGCAATTTCATACATTCCTAAATACTATATGGAATGTGAAAGGACAGAATATTCTTCGACCTCAGGTTGACAATAGCACACCACAATTCAATGCATGCATTTATCAGTGTGCAACTAATCAACAGAATTTGACTGAATATTCAATAAAAGAATACCAGCATATGCATATTATGAATCTACTTAATTTCAAATACTATTAAATAGCCAAGAAATGTTCATTATTGGTTTAAGATTCAGATTCCACAAACATATTGAATGCTTCCTATAAGCCAGTTTACTCAAATATTTAGCATCACATTCAATCCTTAAGTGAAACTATGTAGTTGCTGCTATATAAATTTTATAGATGAAGAAACTAAACCTTGAGAAAGGTAAAATAGCCCCATATTATCTAGATTGCAAATATGTAAATCAAAGGCACATATTCCTATTCTTCTATATGCCACAAAATGTCAAACAAGTCCATGCTAAATCCTGAGTTCTGTGAGGTCATGGAACGAAAGCTTTTTAATTCAATAAGTGGTTTATTCTTTTTTTTCTTATTTTTTTTTGAAAAGTGCACATTCTGTTTTATTCAGATGCCTTTTTTGTACATATTCATGTTCAATGTTTCCTTAGAATCAACAACTCAATGAAGGTACTATGAGGAATTTTCTTACTGGCATAATTTGATTTCATGTTAAACAGCAGTATATGTTAATATAGGAAATGTAAATTAAATTAGTTATGTTCTTTAACACTTTTTTTCCTATGGCAAGATTATTGAATCTGATGCTCCACTGTGCTAAAACAACCTAAACTTTTCTATTATACATTTAAAAAATACTTAGGGTAATTTATTTTAGAAATAACTTTCTTTTTTTTTTCTATGAAGTTAAAACTAGTAGAACCGAAACTTGCTATGTCATCAATGTACAGTATGTTGAATTTGAAACAGCACAGATCCTTTTTCTTTAACAGAAGAATCAATCTTATTTTTCTTTCTTTTTAAAGAACTGTTTGTGATAGTCTTTGGATGGTAGTAGACGAAAGAAGGTCAATGTTTTCACCAGACTTTTTCAAACCAGTGTTTTAAACCGCTGAGAAGCAATTGTGGTAAACATGACATCTTAATGCTGCATCCCTGTTGGCTCAATACAGGAAAGAAGCACAGATTGAAACAGTCAATAGAAAGCAGCAGGCTAGTCCGCACCTAATGCCCACCCTCCGTACAAGCCCAAATAAAAGCTTACATCAGCAAAGAAAGCCAAGACAACAGAAAGATCTAAAGTAAAATTGCATCTTCTGCTTTAGAGTATCTGAAGCCACTTAATGATCTGGTTACATGTCTCCAGACTCCACGGAGTACTTGGTTATGCCTCTCGAGTTTTAGGGCCAATTTTCCATTTTATCCAGTGAACTGACATTGACTTATAGTGATAGAGCATCTTCTAATCCAGATTCCATTTCAAACTATCTTGTACCATTTTTTTCAAAATAGTCTAAAAATATCCTAGTGTCAATTGCTAAGATAAAACAGGACAGAGTGGGCTTTGGTCTGAGAACAAGACTCAGCTCTCACATTCAGAAAGAAAATAACCATCGTTACACCTGCTATGGATAAAGAAAGGGTATTGCAGTGATTCACTAAACGTAATATAACTATAATTTTATGGTTGCCCAAACTACTGCAATGATTATGAAATATATATTTTGTCATTCCCACATTTTAAATTTTCATTTGCGATTCAGTAGGTTTTAACATCTCTGTGAAGATACAAGATAGAAAAGGTATCATTTTCCCCTCCAGCCTGTCACACAGAGAGGTGTGAGACTGGAAAAGGAAAAGGCAGTAAACATTAATAATGGGGCATTAACTTGTACTGGGTAGTGTTCTAGATGCTTCAATTATGCCACCTAAGTAATCCTCACAGCTTCCATAAGTACTAGATATTAATATCATCCCCAAGAAAGTCTGATGTCAAAGCACATTGGTCTATTTACCCAGCAGCAAGAACTTGTAACTCCTCTGACTTCCATTTGTTCATCTGAGTAAGTTTAACTAGATTGCTGCTAATAATTTCTTTATCTTAAACCACTTTCCTGTATAGGGGAGAAAGATACACATAGGTATGCATGTGGATCTAGAGGAATCATTGAGTACATCAGCATATAATTTGTGCCATTGGTTACACGAGCCTAAGAATAATCTTATCTACCCAAAGGTTCATTGGAGAAAATACCTATCTAATCAAATAATGTGCGGTTTCCTCTGGCTAGAATAAAGGTTGCAGGAAATGTGAAGTTATATCTTCTGGTTTTAAAGCTGCATGTTATTTTTCACATTCCATTATATAAAATTATATTACTATATAATTTCTATAAAAATAAATTATTATATTTCACTAAGTATGAGTTCATACTGATGTCTTCTACTCTAATCCAGTCCGATGTGATTTATTCTAGACTTCCCACCTTGTTTATCTGTATCTTCCCACTCCAATGATAAGAAACCCAGCTTCTACCATCTGCCATCTATTTTTTTAATAGTTCCATCCCACTCTACAGATAAAGTAGTTTCAGACTTTTTAACTCACACCCCCATGAGAAATAGTTTTTCAAAGTACAGTGCCTGTGTACCGTTTCTTTTGACTTTAGTCTTACAGTCTTCATTTATTTCAAATTTGCATAGGTTAACATTCACCCCCTCTCCCGTTCCCTTCAGTAAGGTTGTGGAAATAATAGAGAAAAAAAAAATATATATATATATATATATTGGTCACTGCCCCCCAGCTCCTGGTGCAGAGTTCCTAAAACAGAACATCCTGGGTGACAGGCGTGTCTTGCATTCTAATGAGGTAACTCTTGCTGAGCTCCTGTATAGCTTCAGGATGAGGTCTAGGCAAGGAAGACCAAGCCATGATTAGAAGCCCAGAACTTTCCACTCCACCCACTATTCTCCAGGGTGGGGAGGACTGGAGATTGAGTTAATGACCAATCATGTTGAGATGATGAAGCTTTCATAAAAATCCCAGAAGTATAGGGTTCGGGGAACTTTTGGGTTGCTGAACACATGGAAATGCTAGATGGGTGGCATGTCTCGTGTAGGAATGTAAGCTCTGCAGCCCTTCCTCCAAACCTCAGCCTGCACATCTCTTCCATCTGAATGCTTATCTGTATGCTTTAATATATCCTTTTATAATAAAACAGTAAACTGAAGTAAGTGTTTTCCTGAGTTCTCTGAGCCTTTCTTTCTCCAAGAAAGGGGCATGGGAACCCCAATTTATAACCAGTCTGTCAGACGTACATGAGACATCTTGATTTGTGATTGGCATTTTAAATGTATGTGGGGGAGGGGGGGGCTGTCTCATGGGATTGAGCTCTTAACTTGTAGGACCTGACACTATGTCCATGTACATAGTACCAGAATTGAGATAAAAAGGACACCCATCTTAGTGGCAAAGAATCGCTTAGTGTGGGGAAAAACCCACACGTTTGGTGTCAGAAGTATTGTGTGTGAGTAAAGGAGAAACACAGGAGCATGTTTTTTACTACACGGGTTGTTTTGTCGTTTGTATTATAGTTAGATTCTCTCGTCACAGTCTGCACTGGAATACCCCTGGTACGCACAGTCTGCTTCGGGAATCAGTGGGAGTCCTCAGCCTCCTACATAAGGTTTTGTTATGTTTTGTGGTTTATTTTTTTTTCCAAATTTGTATACAATAAAGCTCACTTTTTGTGTTGTGCAAGTCTACGGATTTTGACAAACGTATAGTATCACGTATCCACAACTAAAATATCATATATTAATAATAAGCTCACTGCCCTAAAATATCCCCTGTGCTAAATCTATTCAACCTGTTACTTCTTCCCTGGTAACTACTAATTTATTTTTTAAACTATCTCTCAACGTTTTCCAAAATATCATATAAATGAAATCATATAGTATGAAGCCTTATTACAACTGGCTTCTTTTTCAGATAGCATATGCATTTAAGGTTCGTTCATGCACTTGTGCATTTTGATAACTCATTCTTTTTTTTATCTCTGAGTAGTATTCTATTAAATGTATGTACCAGAGTTTGTTTATTCATTCATCTATTGAAATCACTTCAAGATATTGGCAATTGTAAATAAAATTGTTATAAACATTCATGGTAAGTTTTTGTGTGGATATAAGTTTTCCAAGTATGTGGGTATATATGAGGATACATGTTAGCTAGATCATAAGGTGAGAGTGTTTTGTTTTACAAGAAGATGCTAAAATGTGCTTGTTCCCTGTTTATTGTACCTGACTATTCTGAGGCAAAGCATCACTGTGCTTTTCTTGTATATTCTGTAAGTCTCTGCAATGAGGAGAAACCTGTGAAGTCACTTACACAAAATAAATTATTCCCTAAATGTATTTCTAGTATACAGTGGTGATGGCTGGGTCTTTTGCTCAGATTATAACAATTGAATGAAGAAGGAAGACATTTAGCAACATTATTTAAGTGAATGCCGTTCCTCAGTGTTTAGTTCAGTTCAGAGGGTTTCATGTCCTAATACATTTTATTCCACAAACTATGTAGTTGTCACTGGTCAGGCTCAGAGACGCTTCTAAATATAATCCATCCCTAGAAAGACCCAGAACCATTATGACCAAGAACCTCCATTCCCCCTCTTTCTTATAATAAAGTTCCCATCCTCCCAAAAGTCAAATCTTCTGAAACTTGTAACAATACACAAATTATTTCAACATTCTCTTTTCAGAAAAATGTGGAAAGCTCTCCAAAAGTAATTTTTTAAAGAACAAGGACGTATTGTCTCAAGGTAATTTTATTTTCATGATTAATATTGTGAAGCAAATGGTCAATTTCTATGTAAAAGAAGAAAAACATCAGTTTGATTTATGGGTGGCGCCCCTTTACCAGTCAATGTTCAAAATTGTATAATCATAGTTTTCACCTATATTTGAAAACTAAACTTTATGATTTTTAACAATTTCAGAATAATTACTTTTTCCATCCATGAAAAAATGAAATACAGATTTAAAAACAAAACAAAACATGTTTTTAGATAAAACTTCCTGGGCCTCTGAGATCCTCCCTCTACAATTATGGCAGAAAGAAAATTGGTCTGTAAATATACTTACAAATGTATGCTTACTAATTGAGCATGACTTACAGTAATGACAACATTAGGATAATATGAATCTGTTTTATTTAATTTCATATTTTTCTATAGCATTTTAAAATGTAAATTATAAAACACAGTAAATACATTTCAATAAAATTAAATTTAGAGAAGCAGATTTATCCTGAAAAGAACTGTTCAAAAAAGATGACACAACTTCCCCTGGGGGCGAAAATATCATATATAGGAAATTCCATTATCTCTTCCACATTCTAGCAGCTGGAAGTTGAAGACATTTGCTTTCCCTTTTCTCTTTCTTTCTTTCTTTCTTTCTTTCTTTCTTTCCTTCCTTCCTTCCTTCCTTCCTTCCTTCCTTCCTTCCTTCCTTCCTTCCTTCCTTTCTTTTCTTTTTTTTTCTTTCTCCTCCCTCCCTCCCTCCCTAGTTCTCTCCCTCCTTCCTTATCTCCCTCTCTCTTTCTTTCTTTTTTTCTTTGCAGTTTATGGAAAGGAACAATAAGGCTGTATCTCAACTGAAAACCTGTGCTTTCTTTCATATGCTTAACTTCATGTAGAGGTAAGGAATGGAAATCTTAAATTTACAACTAAAAATCAAAATACCAGATGGTTATGTAATTGGATTCTTTTTCTCCCAGAGCAAATCAGATTTTCTAAAAGGTAAAGAAATGAGTCAAAACTATGTGTGCATGTAATATCCAATCTTTTTTTCTTGAAAGCAAAAACAAAAACAAAAAAAGAGAGAGAGAGAGAGAGAGAAAAGAAAACACAACAACAAAAACTACCTTATTTTACTAAGGAGAATTCTAGAAAACTTTACCAAATTAAATGTCATAATAAATTATATATATATGAGCCACTGTGTATTGAATTATTCTCAGTCAGTTTTTAGCATTTTAAACAACATAATAAATCATAATTCTTGAAATGAAAAGAAAAAGAAAATCGTAAAACGTTTCGGGTCACATTTGAGACAAAAACATCAATGAAATTAGAAATTTTACTGAGGGTATTTTAAAAAACAATACAAACAATAAAATTTCAAATCATATAACAATATTATTTCAAATTAACACTAATTATCATCTCAGCTATATGGTTCAATAAGAACATGTTATATTGAGGTTATCAATTTTATCTTTTGTGTTATGCTCAAAATGGCCCCTAAAGGTCTCTAGATCCTAATCCCTGGAAACTATCAATGTTACCATACATGGCAAAAATAATTTGATGTGATTAAATGTGATTAATTTAAGTACCTTGAGATGGGAAGATTACCTTGGTTTATCTGAGTGTGCCTTAAACGTAATCAGAAAATTTATAAGGAGAAATGTACTATTATATATTTATTTATCATTTATTATATATATTTATATATCACTTATTATATAAATGAAATAAAATTTCATTTGACTAGCCATAAAAAATGAAGTTGAATAAAATTAAATGAATTTATGTATATTTTTTCAACTTTTTTGGGAATGTTTTATTTTTATCAGAAAATGATGTATAAACACAAAGCAATAATATTAGCCAAATTTTAAATATTTTTGTGATTAATACCTTATGATTAATGAAAATATTATATACCAAAATATTAAAGCTCTATGCTATTATAAAATTTCAAAAAAGTTTATATTTTGTAAACCTTTTTCTAATATTGCCTTTCTGAAATGCCCTAAATAACCATTTTGTATATATGAAAGCCTGCAAGTTTCTTAGGTTGAATATACTCATACCTACACTCAAGTTCATTTTTCCTAGTTATTCAATGATGAACTTAAAAATGTATGTAGCATTAGAAAGAATTTAAGAACACATACCATTGATTGATTAGAGCATCCCAGAGTTACCTGAGAATTATAAAGTTTGTCTTTGTTTGTTGCAATGCCTAGCTCATTCAAGGTAGTTACTAAGCCATTTGAGTTGAATATTTGAATACTGAATATTGAATATTTGAATATTGCCAAATGTTTACCTGAAAATAACTTTGATAGATAGATATAGACATAGATAGATATAGAGATAGAGATATATAGACATATAGGTAGAGATCTGTATGGATCTCTCTCTCTCTCTCTCTCTCTCTCTCTCTCTATATATATATATATATATATATATATATATATATATATATATATATAAATTTTTAAATAGATGTTAAGAGGCAACATTTGTGCAGAGAAATAAATTATAGTTTGAAAGGGTTGCTCTTGCTCTTAGGTTAAAAATGCACTAGGTTTTCTTAGAGAGAATGGGGAGGGAGGGAGGGAAGGACAAGTTTGGGAGCTGTGAGTCGAGTTAGGAAAGAAGTGCTAAAACAATATTGGAAATTGCACGTGGACCAGGCTTGTAGCTGTGAAGATGATGAGAAACATTCAGATTAAGCCTTTATTCCAAAGGGAGAATCCAGAGAATTTTCTGGCAGAAAATGTGGGATATGAGAGGAAAAGGAGCATCAAAGATAATTAAATGTATTTGTTTTGAGCAAGAGGAAGGATGAAATTATTATTGACTGAGAAAGCAAAAAGTTGGAGGGTAGATCAAGTATTTGAGGGAGGTTTGAATGTTAAGTTGAGATGTCTATTCGAACCTCAAGTAAAAATGTAAGCGGATATTTAGACATAGTTGTTAATTAGAGGGGAAATCTGGGGTGAAAATATACATTGTGTATATTTTCAATGTATATTTGAAAATATACATTGTGTATTTTTCACCTTATATAAGGTATTTAAAGTCATGAGATTGGAAAGAGTTGAGTAAGAATAGGTAGAAATTCAAAGATTGAGCTTTCAATTCTACAAGTTTAAAAGACTGGAGAAAAAAAATTAAGACAAAGACAATAGAGGTGTTAGTTTGCTGGGAGTATAATCATAAGATTTTGATATCCTGGACATCAAATAAACTACATCAAGGAGAAAAGTACATAACAATTGTATGAAATGCTGCATGCAAAGTTAGAGATGACTGGTGGTACTGACAAAGCTGTCAAATGAATTATGAATTAAGTTTGTTTATCCATCACACAGGAGTTTTAATCTCATGCCTGTAATCACCTTTGTATTCTCTTCTGCACTGTTTGCCATCAGATGAAATAATGTTCCTGAAGGAAACCAGTCAGCCTGCAGAGTATTCTTCTTAGTACTTAAAGTCTGATAAACAGTAATCAGATAACTGACCAATTACTCATCTACTGATAAGACTACAATAAAAGCTGATTCATCAGGCATTTTGAAGCTCATGTCTTAGACCCCCTCTCTGTCTAAACTCATTCTTTGATCACATCCTCTAGCTGCATGCATAGCTTTAATTATGTCGCACAAAGTGGAAAATACCTAATTTATATTTTCAGCCCAGAATTCTCCGTTAAATGCCAGAAATACATATCTAAGTACCCACTTAATCTTTACTTGAACTTTAAATAGGTATCTCAAATTGTTCAGAGATATCTGTTCTACTGTAATTGAAAGTAGTTAAAAATATTATTTTAATACAATTAAGTTGAAGCATCCACTAGATTTTTTGGATTTTTAAATTATTTTTAGTTGGAAAACAGTGAGATCTTCTTAGCATTAAATTCATGAATATAGCTTATTATAAATTGGAGAATTTAAGATGAAGAAAAATTTAGTTGCTTAGGTTTAGGAATAAATCCTATGTACTAATATAAAGTAGAATCATTTGTTTAGGTCTGCAGAATTTTAGGCTCAATTTAAATTTTAGAATGAAACTACTGTAGTTGAGTAAAATAGAAAATAAACTTGAAGAAATTTCCATGACCAAAGAAAAATACTACAAAAAGGCTGAAATAAGGAGAAATAATAACAAGCGAACGAGAAGAAAGAGAATGACTCTATCTCTCTATCATCATCTCTCTGTTATCTCCTGGATCGAGGCCTCTGCATCATGACTTGGAAGCACTATGAAAACTACAGATATTTAGAAGGCTAGAGTTATCCTAATCTAATAAAATCAAGGAGAAATACGACAGGGAAATTGAGAGTTTACATATTTAACAACAAACAGTGGAATACATTAGCCTGCTTTCAACAGTAAGCAAGCCTGTATGCTCAAAGTATAATGAAGCTTAACCAAGGTGAAAGTTATTATTTTTTACTGAGAACTTAGATTTTCTAAAAAAAAAAAAAAAAAAACCCACAAAAAAACACAAAAAACAAACAAACAAACAAAAAAAAGGTAGACTTCATAGTGTTTCTTTTTTACTTTTTTCTTAAAAAGTCTAAGGTTATATTTCAATGTGTATACAGAACCTAAACAATGGATGGTTCTTTTGGTCAGCGTAATTGATGACTATAGAACCTTGGCCAACCACTATTCCTCTATCAATGTCAGGAATCATTATGTGGCTCACATCAGCAAAAAGGGTACCAGGCACTGCTAGGAGCAACTCATTTAACCTTCACTTAACTTCACTGAACTACTTTTGCCTTTCATCTTTTCCAGTCCCATTATAGCTTGCCAAAGAGTTGTGCGTCTGCTATTGGCAAATCTGATTTTATCTTATGTCAGCAAGGGGAAACAAATAATTGGCACCAATATAACCTTTTGATTCAGGAAGATCCAAGACACTGAACTTCGATAGCAAATCTATGAGACATATTCAGCTTTGCAGGAAGAAAATATTGTACTTTAGAGCAGCTTAGAAATTAAAACACAGGATAATGCCACGTTTTTCAGTAAACATTAAAACTGTCAGTTCATTGACTACAATTCACTCCTTTTTTAATATAAGAAAGAAACAAAAAGGAATGTGGCTTCTAAAATAGTTCAATAAATTAGCATTTGCCAGTGTGAAATGGTAGATATTCCATAACAGTTTTCAAAACAAAAAAACAAAACAAAAAAAACCTGAAATTCAGAAAGCACTTTTCCCCTTTTTAATTGGAGTGATTTATTAAAAACATTCATTATTTTCTTGCATATGTTTGTGAACTATTCTTGAGAATCCAGAGGATTCTTGTGAAAGGTAGAAAATGTTGTCACTTTTATTTTTTTGGTCATACTGTACTGAAATAAGCAAAAAGGGTGGCAATGTGTAGTGTAATCTTTAGAAGGAAAATGGGGCTGAAATGCATTAACTACGGTTAGTGAATTTAGCTGACACCCCCCCACACACACACACACCTACTTTTTTAATTATAGCTCTGTCAAGATAAATATTTAAATACCAAAGTCTTTTTTAACATTTTCAGGTGAGCATTTTTTTCTGGAAATATACAAAAAAAAATTGTGTTGAAATGTGTTAAAATAGAGTATATTTGTGTAGAAAGCTGTGAGATTTGAACAGCCGAGTAGGTTGGAAGGGACCAACCATCTGTAGATATCATCTGTTTGCCATGAAGGCATCAGTGCTCATTAGCAAGAAGAATTGTTCCCTATCCCTACAGATGTCCACCCTGCTTGCCTAGAGCAAACTATATCCAAAAGGAAATAATCGCCAGCAAATAAAAAGAATGTGGTTTCTGTTTTTATACTGTTAGATTGCTGGATTTAGCAGGTCTCTACTATACTACAACATCAGAATGATTACAACTTGGAAAAATAGGTGTCTGTGGTAGAGTTAACATCAGCTCTAATTAGTTATGCCTGATTAATAGTTATCTGACAGTTAATCAGTACAACATAAATATCTCATTTCTGCCAATTGCTCTAATGTGCAAACAACTGAATCAGTTGATTGACAAGTTAATAATGTTCTTATGCTCCATAGTGCTTTAGGTTTCTCAAGAGAATCATATTTTTCACCCATAACTGAGGTAGGAAAGGCATGTACAAGTACTATTGTTGTTTTCTCTCTCTTTAAAAGATATATGAAAATACAAATGCACAGAGGTTTATGACCACACATATAACACGTAGTAGAAGTAGGATCCCAGTGCAAATGTTAATGTCTTATCTAGTTTTTACCTGCATTATTTCTAATTAATAAATTACTAATATATTAGTAACCAGAGTTGGAAGATCACTGATTAAGTTATTGGGCTGGAATTTGACCTAACGATGTTCTTTTAATCCATATAAAAAATTAGTCAGTGCTTGCCAAAAGATGCTCATAAAAGTATTTTAAATCACTTTATGTAAAATATTTTAGTAATATAAACTTGCACAGGATTGCAAAATGATTTCCTAGCAAATTACCAATAAGACACAATACATAAAGGCAAGCTAGGGAGCTAGCATAAGTGAAATTCATTTGTTCTTAAACATAGACATCAATATAAAAATAAGTAAAGAAAAATGAGCAGGGAACACAACACTTACAAAGTAAATTTTCTAACAAAATCTCCTGCCACCCAGTCACAAAAATAATTGGAATTTCAAGTTCAATTTTTGGTGTAGTAGATATTGTTACGGTATTAAACAAGAAAAAAAAAAAACTATACAAGTACAGGATAATTGTAATTCTTATTGTTATACACATTACAATAAAAACACCAAATTACTAAGCATATTTACATGCTGAATAATGCCTTTAGTTAATTATTTGCAACCAATTGGATTGTATAATCTCTGAAGATGGGATCCTTAGAAGGATAAAGTCAATATAAATTGAGTTCAGTGAAGAAAATGTCATTACAATATATGAGCCAATCTGAATTCAAAACTCCTAATGGGCATTTATAATATTTACAAATAAAATAAAATAAGATCTTAGTTTACACCAATATTAGGATATTGGGAGTCATAAGAATTAGCTGTTTGCTGAGACATTATTTTTATTTAGAACATTATAGTGTTTTTCAGTTATAAGACTGAAAAATTCAAAGAGGGGAAATGTGATCTTGTGGTGCACATGTGATTTGTATCCAAGTAAGCATAATATTTCTATAGCAAAATTTCATATAGTGTGCCACCCAAGGAAACGTCATTGAATCCATAAGATTCTATAGGATTCTTACATATCTAACTTATGACTATAGCTGCTTATAGTAATTATTTTAGAGGTTTATGAAGATAAGTCAAGGATTCACTGAGAAAGATCAAATAAATACTATGGAATAATAGCTATATTCCCTGAATATACAGTTGGCATACACAGCTTTACATATAAATCTATAAGTAATAGGATATACGCTTATCATATAAGCTTCTAGTTCTTCCAATTTTGAAACTTAGTGTAGCCTTCAGCTCTGAGTGAATAAAAAACTGTATATTTTCTGGTCCTGGTGGGATTTGTCTTGCACCCTACTGTCTTCACCTGTATGCTACAGGTCATGTTTCTTCACTGGAAGACCTTTATAATTAATTGTAGAATTTTTTAAATATGCCTTTGTTCAAATTATACAACAAATAAAATGTTGATGGTATTCCTAAGCAGACCTTATTTTTATACATATTTTCTGACCCTCATCGGCCATGACAGTTTTGTTTTGTCAATATTCAACCTTATATAATTTTTCCCTTCAAAATAATTATTTTCTAATATTACTGTGGTTTACTACCAATATTGTACATCATTGAGGTAACAGGGCATGGGGAATGGAAGCACATACTAATACTAAGCATAATATTAACTGAACTACTATCATAATATTAACTGAATTCTAATGAAAAACTTTCAATGGAATCCAAAATACTAGTAGATCCTTCTATAATATTAAAAACAAAACCCTTCTATTATATTAAAAACAAAACAAACAAGGAAAAACAGAGAAACATGGTTACCAATAATCATTTTCTAGATAATGTTAATCACCACCCTAATTGGTTGTAGTATTTTGGAATGCTATTATTTTAGTATCATGCTCACTACTGGACATCATGTTGGTATTTCTTCCCCAAAGTCTTTTAATTAAAAATCAAAGCATGTCATATCTTGTAACAAATGTATTAGGTTGGTGCAAAAGTAATTGCAATTTTGCAATTGAAAGTAATTGCAATTAATGCAAGATGCTTATAAAAGAGGGAACTGGTTGAGGTGGGTATGGGGAGATATATAGGAAGTCTCTGTTCTTTCCACTCATTTTCCTGTAAACCTAAAACTGCTCTAAAAAGTAATGTCCATTAATTTAAATGATAATAATTAATGCATAGTATCTCCCATACAAAAACCTGCAATAGCCTTAGCATATTTAAGATTTTCAAACAATGAGATAAATTTGTTCATAGTATTAATAATCACTTTACAACTAGTAGAAATTTTATTATTTTATATTATTTTTAGATTTTTGTTTTTAGAAATATTCCATGGGACTTTATAATTCACCTACTCAAAAATACCAAAAATTTTGATGGTGTCATTTATCATTTCAGAGTTCACAAATGTAGAAAAAACTGTTTCATACAAGGTCGGATAATTAAGTTCATGAACTCGTCCTGGAAAAAGTGCTGCATACCTCATGGCTGAATATCACTACGGCCACCTTCAAACTCCTCCCCTTGGAAAGCTATGCACCGACACCAGTGCCTAGTCCACCCTTCAAAGCAATTTTGGAACTCTTTTTCTGGAAGAGCCATCAGAGATACTGTCATATTATGCTCGATGAACTGACTATTATCAAAATGTCTTTCTTTCAATATTTCCTTTAAATTCAAGTAAAGAAATAAGTCATTGGTGGCCAGATCTGGTGAGTAGGGAGGTTGTTCAATACAGTTATTTATTTACTGGCTAAAAACTCTCAGACAGACAGTGTCGTGTGAGCTGGTGCATTGTCATGATGAAAGAGCCATGAATTGTTGGCAAAAAGTTCAGGTCATCTAACTTTTTCACGCAGCCTTTTCAGCACTTCCAAATAGTAAACTTGCTTAACTGTTTGTCCAGTTGGTACAAATTCATAATGAATAATCCCTCTGATATCAAAAGAGGTCAGCAACATCATTGGAACAAGTTTGCAAACTTAATTGTCGCACCTCATATTACAACTTTCCTTATATAAGACAGTGGCATTCAGCACATCTAAAAATGGAAAATATAACAGAATAACCTGAAATGATGTTCAGTTTAAGCATGGATTTTACTGAAAATATAAACTATTAAAGTTTTCATTGATGCAGACTGAGAGGATTTCTTTTCCTGGAAACAATCCCCAGTTTTGTTTTGTTTTTCCTAGTCTTCCTTAACGAATGGATGCCAAATCAGCACAAAGCTTCCTTAAAGTTGCATTGGGAATGTTTAGTTGATTTTATAAATAGATATGAAAGAAATGAAGGTTACTAAAGTGATTTGTAAGTCATGTATACACTATGTTAAACAAGTTTTTAATAATTACTTTCTAAAAATGTAATCTAAAATTACATTTGATTTGATAGCTGCCATTCTAATCAGTCAAAATATTGAAATGTCAGCCTTTCAGTTATAATGGGAGAATTCAGGTTAATTAACATATTTACTTAAGTTCAATTCCTATGTCAAAATATTTCATTTTTAGTAAGGATTAATCTGACTCACCTTTGGTAGTACTAAAAAAAATACCAATTATTCTTATCACTAAAATAATCACATTTTTAAATAAATGCCCATACTCCATGTGGTCATCTGAAACAATTTCAATCAATAAAGTTTTCTATTTTCATTTTCCTTTCCCACTTTTCTAGAGAGATTTAACTGTCCACTCCTAGTAATTTTCCACAGATAGTGTTGCCATCTGTAGAAGCCAGTAAGATTTGGCTTTCATTTTTTTCACCACATGCATACTCAAACTGGTTGAAAAGCTGTTGGATGTCATTGTCCTCACAGATATCCAAATGCCACTAAGTTATCTTTCTTTTTTTTCTTCCTTTTGTATTTATTTATTTTTTCTGCTCAAATACAAATGTGGCATCACAGCTGTCTAGATGCCTGTAAGAAATTATTTTGTGGAATTCAGTTGGCTTTAACTCACCTCAGGAATATTGGAATTGAAAACAAATAAATAGAAAAGAGATCAGAAATACAGTGACAAAGGAAATGAGAACCAGTTATTGGTACAATATGTAATACTCTATTCCATTTAATTAAATTGATATTTATTGATCTCTTATTACACACTGTGCTTGACAGAGTGGGTGATCCAAAGATTAATTGGACATGACTACTGTGTTCAGAAATCAATCTCCTGAGAGAGAGATTAAAAAAAAAGTATAGAAAACAAGGTCAATTCTCATAAACACTGTAAATTGAGGTATAGACAAAGAGTAAATTAAACAAAGGGATGCATGAGAATACATGTAATTGGATAATTCGAGAATAATTTACTGAGGATATGTCATGAAAGGTGAATGGAAATTTTAAAGGTAGGGAAAGACAATTGAAATTGAAGGAACACTTTGAGCAAAATACAGTCAGCCCTCCATATTTGTAGGTTTCATACCCATAAAGTCTACCAGGGTATATCAAAACTATTCTGGGGAAAAAAGTTATGTTGTTGCTGATATGTAATCTGTTGTTAGGCCTACACTGTTTTTGTCTGCACTGAACATATACAGACATTTTCATTCTTGTCATTATTTCCTGAACAGTACAGTCTGACAACTATTTGTTAAGTATTATAAGTTATCTAGACATGTGAATAGCTTACATGCAAACACAGTACTGTCATTTTATAAGGGAATTCAGCATCCTTGTATTTTGGTAACCTCCAAAGGTTAAACCAATCCCCCTCAGATACTGGGGAACAATTGTATTTAGACAGAAATAGCCAAGTTTATTAAATAAATCTAAAAAAGCCAATTACAGCTAAAGGTTATTCCTAATATGTTTCTTTTCCATCAAAACAGTTTACTGAAAACACTTCTAGCCATATATCTTTGAGAAGTAAATGAGTTTGCTTTGAGAATTATAATCACATTGCTCTTGAATTATTTACCAACTTATTCAATAAGCATTTACTGAGTTTTTGGGCCTACTCAGTAGTCCCCTAAATATAGCAAATGTAAAAACTTAAACTAAATTGAATTTGACGTGTTCCCTACAGGAAAAGTATGACAGGGCAGGAACTTTGCAACTGATGATGGATAAATTCATTTACAAATAGTTGTATAGAAAAGTGAATATTTGAGTTCTTACCCTAATTCTAAGCTGATACGATACCCTGTTACAATTTCATTGATGCTGAAAGAAGACAAAAATAAATCCTGGGTCAGAGATAAAGGACAGGTTATTACTCATATCAGTAACAGTAGCCAGGATATCCACATTTTCTTGCACCAATTCTCCAAGCCCTAATTGTCCCAGCATGACAGCAGTTAAGCCATGTGACAGCTGTGCATATGGTAGATAGCATTAGAGTAGAAGAAACCTGAGCTTAGGGAACAAAAATATTTTATAATGTGCAGTAAGCATGTGGCCCTTTTTTGCAAAGGAAGAAACTATTTTGGTTTAACACGGCTATTGGTTCAACATCCTTAAAAAAATAATCCAGAGCAAAGAGAGTCAGGGGCTCTGTTTGTAAGATGTGTAGAAATGTGAGGAACCAATGGAGAATTATCTCCCAACAGAACTGGAGCGAAAAAAAAGGGAGTGACTTTTTTTGACTAGACTCAGAAGGGAGCAATGTATCGTGGACACATTAACACAAGCTGGCTCTTGGCAGTTAAGTAGATGAAATCACAGAGAAGAATACTGCAGACAGAAAGACTATAGCCAAAGGTATGGTGATGGAAATATCAACAGCATCTTTAGTGATATTTCTGTGGGATAAGTGGATATAGAAGGAATAATAGGGTATTAGTTTAGACAAAATGTGAGTTAGTGCCAGGTTATGAAAGTAATTGACTATTCTGCTAAATAGTTTGTTCTTTCTATAGAAATAGTAGAGTCATCAAAGATTGTTTAAGTTAGACAGGAATAAAATAGTATTATCTGACTTACAGGGGAAATATTGACAGCCTTATAAAGGAGACCAAGAGATAATTGAGACTAGAGTCAGAAAAGAAAAGGAGTAAGGGGGTGATTGTGGGAAGACATAAAGGCTTTTATATATAAAGTGAGAAGACTGATGATATATATTAAAATTTGAATTGATGAAAATACTTGATTAACTGTATTAATGGCATGAGAGTAAAATTGAAAATGTTATTTAGGATCTTAGCTGGGTGACAGAGAATATGTTAGTATTGTCAACCAAAAAAGATGAAATGGAAAACAAAGACAAACAAAAAACCCACACGATAACTCTATGTTAAAGGGAAAAGTCTAAGTTCTATTTTTAGACACATTTATGTTCCTGTGCTTGGGAAATATCTATGCATAGACATCAAAGCCACAGTTTATAATTTAATTTTGTTTTGAGTTTAGGGGGAAATGGAGGCTGTAGTCAGGCACTCCAGGCAGGCCTCTGTGCAGCGTGAAGGGTCTCACACATAAAAGAGACTCACACCAGCAATGCCAGCGCTCTCTTGACATTCTTAACAATATCTGAACAAGGAGTTCTGCTTCTTTCTTTATTTTATAGCAGTACTACAAATGATGTAGCTGGTCCTGATTGTAGCTTCTAACTTGGAAGTCAACTTGAAGGCTTGTGGTCAATAGCCATACTATGGCAATTTGAGACCATCAAGGAAGAAATGGCAGAAGGTCCATGTATGGTCCACTGGCAAAACCAGTTTAAAACCAGCTCGACCATATTATAGGCCTTGAATAGATTTGCTTCAGTTTCCATTAAAATAGACTTCCTATGCATATGCAGATTTTCCCCCTTTGTGTGTGTGTCTTTGGATTAGATTCATGTGGTAAATAAATGTTAAAATTTTAATTTAAATTTTTTGAAATACATTTTCTTATGGTTTGTCAAGTACATTTTAAGAAAGTACTAAGGATCTAGGCAATTGAGGACAGAGATAAATCCTGTAATTACTATCTCCTCCTAGTTGAGAAGGAGGACTTTTGGGTGAGGATGTCTGGTATTACACATTTGCATACGGCATAAAAAGATGGGAAGACGATATGGGTATCTATCAAAAATAGGAATCTAGACAAATGGCCACTGATTACCTCCCTTCTATTCCCATATTGAGCAGGAGTTCTGACAGTGTGAGCCACTTTCACTTCCCAGGACACTTTCCTATCCCACTTCCCAGGACAGCCTCATTTATTGCAAATGAACAAAACAATATATTGTAGTTTTATAGTGGTTAATTACATTTCTAATTTTCTTCCTTTCTATAGTAACTGATAGTTTATGGATCCACAAGGATGGTCCAGAAAATATATTACAAATGCAGTGATGATAGTCTTTGAGTTTGCCTATTTCCCATTTTCCTGTATAACAACAAAGTTTGGGAGAAATGATCCCAGTACAATTTTCACATCCTGTGATCAATCTACTACTTATACTATTAAATTGGATTCTTAAGGCTGATTCAAATATTCTGCTTGTAGTTTCTAATTTGTTTTTAGGTATAAACATTGCATTGAATGATATTTTTTTTACCAGGAATTCTGCAATAAAAATGCAAAACAAATGGATGGAGTGCTTACTAGGTGCTAGGCCTCTGCTTTGGAGAAAAGATGAAATGGGTGCAGTGTTGTATTTGCAGCACTACTGTGCAGAAATGAAGAGATAAAAGCCTGTGAGGATTTGATATGGATATCTACATATGTATATTAACATTTCTATATATCTTTATTGTAATTATATATACATTTTTACAAAAAACTAAAATTTATTTTAATCTTGGTTAATCTATCTCTGATGATGGATCCACTTTCAAGGTGCTAATGCAAATAAATTTCTAATCTTACCCAGAACATCTTAATATACGAAAGGGAAAATCATCTTCTGCAACCTTTTTGTACTATTAACTTCTGGAAATTCCTGATAACTCCTGCCCAGGCTCAACTGCATCCCATATGTTTCAATTTTAAAGTTGTAAAAATTATTTTCAGAATGAAGCCCTGTAATGGCCTAATCAGATCAAAACTCTAGGTTTGCATTTTTTCACATTACTAATTATTACCAGATTGAAAACTAAAGTCCACTTCACCAATAGTATATTCTCTTTCAATTAATCTTTAATCTCTTAAAATTCCTTTTCAGAAAAGACTATGACTGATGTGATGGCTCTGAATTTAATTTGTTGTAAGTCTGTAATCTAATCTCATCATCTGCTTTTTCCTTTCTGTTTCTCCCTGGTGTGTCCTTAGCTGAGTAACCCCAGGTCCATCTTCTCATACATATGTGGCACATTTTAGGTAATCTTTCCAGTGTAATTTCAATAAAGAACTATAACAGATCATTGGCAAAGTATAAAACAATGAAGAATATACAAAATCATACATACAAAGTCAGGGAACATACATTTTAGAGTTATAAAATTCTAAAATTATATGACTCAATTTTTAAAAATGTTCTTTACTATATTTTGTACTTCTATATTAATGATTAGGAAGATAATTTTTGTTATATTTCTAAAACACAATGATCAAATGACAGGGTAATTAATGAACTATAAACCTAACTTTCTTGACAAATGCTGGCAGATAAGTTAATTATATTGTTGAAATTTAAATTGATGTAATACTAAATCAGTATTTAAAAAACTGATTTCCTGCTTCCTAGCTGAGTGCTTTTTCTGCAATGCCAGAAAGTTTACACGGTAGTAGTAGTATATCGAATAACCAGTCCATTTGATATTAAATCTGTTATTATACATATAAATAAATATCTTTACCTTCACAATATTTCCTTTTACCAGTTTCTTTCTTTGTGTGTGTGTGTCCAAATTACAAGAAAGAAACAAAGAGAAGAGCATATGAAAAGTTGCATAGATTTGAAAATAATGATCCTGAAGAGAGGAGGGAAGGAGAAGGAGAGAGAGAACGAGAGAGAGCGAGTGAGAGAGAGAGAGAGAGAGAGAGAGAGAGAGAGAGAGAGAAAGAGGAAGACTGCCTTCTGTTAATTGAGATATATTAGACATGTATTCAGCGTGAAATGGTTAAATAAATAAATAGATAGATAGATAAATAAATAGATAAATACATCTATATATTTATGTTTTTTGAAAACACAAATTTTGGGTGAAATTTTGCTAAGAGAAGAAATTTGACTTGTGGATAGCTTTGGCCTGTACCTATGGAGTTCCATCCTGCCCATGATCTTTCCTGTTTGAATCCCTATGCTATAAATTTTGAATTTGCTGACCAGCCCCCATTTTGACAAATGTTTGTAATTTTTATACCGGTCTTATCAGGGATACATTATTAAGCTTCTTTTTTATATTTGAGAAGACAGAGGCTCAAAATATTTAAGTGACTAGGCTGAGGTCACACAACTAACTAGTAAGCAGCAGATCTGGGTATGAAATCCAGGCAATATTCAAGCCTACGGTCTTAACTGCTATTATATTGAGTAATAAGGTAAGAAAAAAATAGCCAAACCATGAAATACCAAGATTAAAGAAACATATCAGAATATGTCTTCCAATTTTAGTTACTAAACATTAAAAAAAAAATCAAATTTTCAAATTTTTAAAAAGCAACTTTGTTGTTTTGCTATTTGAAATATTTGTTGAAATTTAGACACTTCTACAATTTCAGTTTAAGCTAGTAGAAAATTCAGAGAGTATTTTTAGAGGTACTAAGGTGATGTTGTGCTAATATTGGGAAATTCCCAATTGCTCCATTGTTTCTATGAATCATGAATTTAGAATGTAAAGGAATGAATGAGCAGTGAGTAAGGAGCTACAACTATAACCCCAAAAATGTCCTGAACATTTTTCTACAATCCTAAACTGGCTGTGCTTCACAGACTCTATTTCCTTTGGCTACCGCTTTCCCTTCTTTCTCATTTTAATGCGGCTCCTTAAGCTCATTTTGATACGTGCGTTATTTGAGGGCTCCATGTAAAGTTCTATTATAATGATTTTTATACTTTTATTTGTAAAAATATATATTTACTTGTAGGTTTTAGTTGAATGAAATGGTCATGTTATTCAATTTATATCCATTGCCTTTTAATGCTTCCCTTAGCAAATCTAATATGTTTACTTTATAATGTGTTCTACAATTTTGCAGTTCAAATGCTTGGCCTTCCGTTACTTCCTTGAGAAATAAAGCTCTCAAGACATGTAATATCTATGATTTAGATAGTGCTGTCATTATAATAATGATAGAGTAGGAACCAATGAAAATATCAGACCACTTAGAAAGTAATTTTATACACATAATATCACTAAAAGGACATCATGGGGAAAGAGCCTAAAATATTAAACCAGTCTCCAGTATGGCAAGGCTAATATTTCTGTCCATATCTATCTGGATGAAGCGAGTCATTTATCATATGTGATAGCTCCAGAAATATTTCAGAACCATGAAAAACTCAAATAATAGAGATTTTACACACACACATATATATATATATATATATATATATATATAAAGAAAAAAAGGGAAACAACTCTGTACCTTAAAAATAATAGTATATTATAAATAATATAGGACTCAATCTGGGAACTAGACAAAACAATTGAAACATAGATTTTAATTTTACACACAAAGGTATATATAATACTGGCGAAATCAGTTTGTTGAGTTAAAGTGCTGCAAATTTAGAGTTCATTTTAACATTTTATGTTCAGTCTTAGCAAGAAGCAGGGCTGGTGTTTGTGCCTAGACGGCTTCATTGAACCTGTTTCAATAGGGTCTTCCTAGGGCCCTTTCATTCTGTTTTCATATAATAAATATTTCTTAAATCCCCCCAAATTCACTAGAACAATACTTTTGCTATTTTTCCAAAAATATACAAATACAGAGTCTATCAATCTCTATCTATCTATCTATCTATCTATCTATCTATCTATCTATCTATCTATCTATCTATCTATCTATCTGTCTATCTTATTTTTCCCAACAGAGCAATCGCTTCCTATGAACTGAATGTTTGACTCTTGGAGGAGCTGTGCTAACCAAGATGAAATTCCATTTATTGACATTCCATTTCAGTAAAAATGTGTGTACAAGTGCTTGTCTTTTTTTTTTTTTTTTAACAAGAGCCATTTTATGAACTTGCATATGGTCTGTAGTAACTGGCATATGGTCTACAATTACTCTATAGAGCACATTATTTCTATCAGTGAGAGGTTTCTATAGGTGCTTGATTAAATTCACACGATTACAGCACAATTAGCATGAATATACATATATAACAAGTGCTTTACCCACTCATTCTATTATTCATTCACTATCCCATTGAGAAAGTGTTTATGAAGGGAATCCTATGTTCCCGGCATTATTTTAGACATTAGGGATATGATAAAAACAAAGATTGACATGATCTCTGTCTCTAGGTGTTTAAAAACTACTCTCTGTTTTTGCTGGTACAGGTAATTTCTGTATCTTATTAGTATAATGCATTTTTTGAGAGGGATGTCAGGGGAAAAAAAGAGAGAATCAATGAATATATGTTAAAACTCTTTCTTCCATCACCAAAAAAACATCGCTCAGCTATTCCCCATTTACTCCTTCTTTTTACATCTAAGTAATATACAAAAAATATTTTATACTCGTGTAATAAAACTACTTCTTTGAGCAAATATTTAAATATTTCTTTAACACTTTCAGAAGTTTTCAGCAAATATTTCTTGAGCACTTACTATATGCCAGGGATAGGAGAAAGATGCGTGTGTCATTTTCCTCTTTTCCTTACTGAGCTTACAGAATTTTGTTTTACTATGGACAACAAAAAGAAGAGAGCAGTGTGAAGGGGAATGGCACTGAAAGTAGCAGAATGAACAAAGAGAGAAAAAGCAAATGGGATCAGAGTTGACTTCTTTTATTCACAGCTACTTTTCACAGTATTTTCAAGGCAGGCAGTATTTTCATTAAAAGGTTTAGTTTGGTCTGGATGTTAATAATACAAAGACAGTAAGTAGTGTGTCAATGTTAAGAAATCAAAATATTTTATATAACAATCTATATTTCCAGCTAATCTTGAAAACGTGGAATGTAGTTGACACTAGACCTATAACCATGGAAGTCACCTCCCTCACCCTAATTCACCCATTTAAATCACCTGCTTAGTTTCTATCAACTAGTGTTTCTCAAACCTGCCAGATCAGGAAAAAAAAAAAAAAATCTAGGCTAAACATCCAGCTCACCCTCTAAAGATTTTGGTTCAGCAGATCTAGAATAGTAGCGGACTATGTGTTTTAACAAGCATCCCAAGTGATTGTTTGTTACCAAAGTAGATGGGGGAAACGCTGTTGTAGGCATTTCAATTTGCAGCCCCCAAATGATTAAGAACATGCTATTAACCTCACAAATGAAGAGTCGGTGATCGCAACACAGTATTAATGTGTGAGCAGAAACCCATAATCTCATATATTTTGTTATGTGTGAAGATGGATGGATATGTATAATTTTCGATGAGAAAATAATTATTGATGTGCTTAATCTCAGTGACCTAGATTGATGTAATGGTGTTTTATGTGTTATTATAGCACCATCTGTGCTAAATATAGTCTGAGGTTCTGAACTAAGTCAATCTCAATCATGGCCGTACATTGCTACTATTAAATTGACTGGAGTGGGGCCCAAACACTCTTTAAAACAACAAAATTTCCGGATAATTCTAATATACAAACTGGGCTAAGAGTCATTATTATCGGTATAGAGACTTAGTTTTGCATCGATATTGATAAACATTTTATCAGGGATGTGCTAGTCAATGCTTCAAAATCTGCACTGTGGCATAGGGAAACCCTGATTTGTAGCATTCGTCAAGTTCTATGATGTAAATAGTCCCACCACGGCTAATCTCAAGCTAACCGTGCTGTCACGTGCTGTTAAGAATGGGAAGAGATACCCCAATCAGCTCCGATGTTATTGAAGCTGAATTCAGCACATCACATGATTTAATGATCACTTACTAGGCTGTGTTCAGAAAACTAAGAGACTTGCTTTCAAGAGTTTTACTATTAAAACTTATATCACTCAACTTTTATATTATATACACACAAAAATACCAATGAACATTGCCTTTTTCAGTATCAGATGATGTAGTGGTGTTAATAGTGATGATAAATGCTATCATTTACTGAACATCTCTCTTCTGAACATTGTTAATAGCTAATTACATACATTATACATGCATATTAAATTTATACATACATAATATATAATTAACTGAATTCTTATTATTTGCTGGACATTATTCCTAGCACTTTATTATTTCAATGATGTGAGTACTATTTTCTCTTACTCAGAAAAGGAAAGCAAGGCCCTGACAACAATATGAAAATTTTGTAGTGTCCTACAACTGGTAAATGTTAATATGAATCGGAACCCAGGTAATCGGACTTCAGAGCCTACATCTCTACCGTTACTGCCATTGCCCTGTAAGTACAGGCAATAAGTGTTATCAGAGGTTGGAAAAGGGGATAAATACCGAGGCATACTAGTCAAAGGCAGATTCATTCTTAAGTGACCAATGAACTTCTGCTCTCTTCTGAGTTCATAATCCATATCACTCCAAAATTAGGATAAGTAATTGTATTTCAGCACCTGTTGCATTAAAATCTATAAGAATCTATTAATTATGACAAAACAAAGATAGTAAGCTACTAGACTGATAAATTTGTAGGAAATCTATGGTTTGATATTTTGCAAAAATTCACAAAATATAGTGACTATGGTGCCCTGAGAGTTTTGTAATAATAAAGTGAATTTTTTCCATTTGTTTCCAAATGTGCAAAACAAATGGACTCATTGCCAAATTACTGAGTTATTATTATTAAAACCAAGTGCACCTTTCTCCATTTTCTTCTGATATTTAGTATTGCAGGGATCGCTAGAAGACTTATTTTTCTCTCCCTAGTGTTAATTCCTCTTACTGTCTCTCTTTCTCTCTCTCTTTCTTCTCCTCCTGTCTGGAGTCAGGGATATGTCTTTATACTTTTAATTAAAACTAGGTGTTTAGAGTATAGACAAGTTGTGGATCATATTTATGGATTTTTTCCATGAATATATTGTACGCATTAGGTCTGTACACTAAATTGTTTTCCTTGATTGCTTTCTGGTAATTTACTCTCAGAATAGATCTAGAAAAAAAGGTACTAATAAGATGGGAAGCAACAGGCAGCATTGTGTTCCCCAGCAAATCAAGTAGTCACATAACAGGACTGCTCACTGCTCACATTCAGTATGGATACTCAGCTCACATTTCCTGAACAGGGAGAGAGGATATTGGGATGGGGAACAAAACGGCTCTCCTCTAGTTCCCTGTAGACTGTCCCACTCTGCTTTTGTATAGCAGTACACTGTTTGCTCCCAGTAAAAACGTTCTACTTGTTTTACAGAGATCATTTTGTCCAAATTCTATAATTTCTATTAGTATCCCTATATTTCTCTCTGATTTTATTCCCTTTTATATACTCGTATGTCTTTACAGTTATTTTAGTGAGAAGTTGAGAAAGTCTATGTCAATTGTTTCAAGATAAATGTAATTTTAAAATATGTCCGAGGAGTTTTTAAGCTATTTGGTTCTGTGGATTATTTCTAAGATACTAGTTCTATTCTGAGGTCGTCACTCTTAGGAAACTACAGGATTGTTTCTTTAATGTGAACCAGATTTAGTCCCTAAGGTCAGGATTTGCTCTAGAATTTCTGCTCTGGTCCTTTGAACAGCCATCGCATGGGGCTGTCTGCCTTAGCCCACCATGCAGGATTAAAAAAATAATTTAGAAACAATAATTATGGGGCAAATACCCAGTACACTTCTAAAGAGTACACCTAAATGATTTTATTTAATCCTCATAACAATTTTAACAGTAGGAACTACTATAATTATCTCTGTTTAAAGATGAGAATGCTGTGGCTTTGGGAGTTTATGTAACCTGTCCAGGTTACTAAAAGAGACAAAGTCAAATTTAGAACTCAATCTTCTCTAACTTCACGACCTGAAATGTAATTTACATATGTAAAATATGAGCCTGTACCACTTAACACTACAATAATAAGAGACACAATAAAGAGAGTGCTTGCATTTTATTTTGGTTAATTTGAAAATGCAAGTCATCATGGAGAAAGCCCCATAATAGTCAATCCTACCAATAACAGATTAAAACTTCTTTAAAAAAAATGTAAAGTTTTTTGACAAGACAGGTTACTCTTCAATTTGTATTTAAGAATAATTTGCTTAATTTTTTATTAGGCGTATATTTCATAAAATGTCAGAGGAGAGAACTTTTAGAGCTCAAATCCTATTAAAATCCCTGACTACACAAAAGTCAACTTCAATTTGTACACCATACTTTGCATATTATGATCAGAGAAAATATTCATGGGAGATAAAAATACATCATGATAACATAGTTTTTGTGTGTTTTTTTCTTTAGAGATCAGATTTATGACAGCTCTCATTGCTCATGATAGAAAAATCTAATTTCACAGCCAATTTCCAAATCCTGCTGTTTCAGCGGACTTTGCAGAGATATGTGGATGAGCATGGTCAGCCCCTGTGGTAGAATAACTATGAAATCTGTAATTTTAGAATCCCTCATGTGAAACTTATATTGCTAATATTATGTTTCTTATAAAGAATGGGGTTTCTATGGTATGGGTCCTAGAACTAGTAAGATACTATAATTTATCTTACATATCTGCAGTGGCTAATGCCTCCCCCCAGATGATCATCATGAAGATACTAAATTAAAATATTTTATTCTGTACAAAGCCTTCTTACTGATAGAATGAAAATCGGGAGAAAGAGGAAGATATGAGGTGACTTATGCCAACATCTTATCTAAGAAGCCTGGAAACTGAAATCTTAACCTTTCATATTAAAAAAAAATGAGTATGAAACTTTGTCTTAAATTTATTTATTCTAAAGAGCAAAAATTTGCAGCAAATAGCGTTGCTTCATTTAAAGGCACAGGGACATCTGTTCTCAGATGCCTACAAAATAAGAATTAAAAAATCTAGGTCTTTATCATTTTGCTCTTTAGTAACTGAAAAAGAAAGCAGACAGATAATGTATCAAACTCTCACTAACTGACAAGTCTAAAGGGTCAGAATTAATTTTTGTCTACTGGCTTAAATATCATGTTAAATTATATTTCTAATGGGCATGGCTTAAAGATTCAGGATTCAGTACAAATAATACAATGCAAAAGTAGATACTATTCATAGATTCATAGATGTTCCAACTAGTAAAGAGTCAAATTACACTAACATAAACTATACATATTCGCTAAAAATTTCTGTTATTTCTAATAAAGTTGACATACAAAGCTACTTCTTTTCTTTTTAATTTATTGGGGTGACAATTGTTAATGAAATTACATAATTTCAGGTGTACAATTCTGTATTACATCATCTATAAATGTCACTGTGTGTTCACCACTCATTGTGTATTAATCACCCAGAGTCAGTTCTCCATATCACCATATATTTGATCCTCCTTACCCTTATCTCCCTCTCCCCATGCCCCTTACCTTTTGGTAAGCACTAAACTATTGTCTGTGTCTATGAGTTTTTGTTTCTCATTTGTTTGTCTTGTTCTTTTGTTGTTTTTGGTTTATATACCACGTATCAGTGAAATCATAGGGTTCTCTGCTTTTTCTGTCTGACTTATTTCGCTTAGCATCATACTCTCAAGATCCATCCATGTTGTCACAAATGTTCCTATATCATCTTTCCTTAACGCCGAATAGTATTCCATTGTGTATATATACCACAACTTCTTTATCCAGTCATCTATCGAAGGACATTTTGGTTGTTTCCCTTTCTTGGCCACCATAAACAAAGCTGCAATGAACATTGGAGCACACGTGTCTTTATGTATAAATGATTTCAAAATCTTTGGGTAGATTCCCAGGAGAGGGATTGCTGGGTCATATGGTAATTCTATTCGTAATTTTTTGAGGAACCTCCACACTGTCTTCCATAACGGCTGCACCAGTCTGCATTCCCACCAACAGTGTATGAGGGTTCCTTTTTCTCCATAGCCTCTCCAACACTTGTTACTATTTGTCTTGTTGATGATAGACATTCTGACTGGGGTGAGGTGATATCTCATTGTGGTTTTATTTGCATTTCTCTGATGATTAGCGATGTTGAGCATTTTTTCATATGTCTATTTGCCATTTGTAAGTCCTCTTTGGAGAAATGTCTCTTCCGGTTCTCTGTCCATTTTTCAGTTGGGTTGTTTGTTTTTTTGTTGTTGAGTTTCATGAGTTCCTTGTATATTTTGGATATTAGACCCTTATCAGAGGAACTGTTTGCAAAAATCTTCTCGGATTCCGTCGGTTTCCTCTTTATTTTGTCGATCGTTTCTTTTGCTGTGCAGAAACTTTTAAGTTTCATATAGTGCCATTTGTTTATTTTAGATTTTATTTGCATTGCCTTTGGAGTCAAATTCATAAAATGCAAAGCTACTTCTTAAACTCAAACTTAAAAAATGTGAATATTGCTAAATACTTTTAAAATTTGCATTGAAAGTGCTTTTTCCCTAATACTAAGCATATTCTCTATTTTATTAGTTTATCAGTAAATACATAAGCAAATAAATAAAACATAGAAAAATGAGGTATTATAATTTTTAAGTTTAGCTTATGGGGGAGGTGACACTGAAGTGACTTAATTAAAATTGTTTAAATTACAACACTAGCAATTGTGTGTAAGGTCAGTATTTCCAGGACCTACATTTATGGGCTACATAAAGAAATTAAAAAAGTTCAACAAGAGAAAGAAAAGTGCATGATATGTCTGTAATTTCTACATATAGTCACAGATGACTAAAATAGACTACATTACATTAATCACTCTAATCTAGTCTGTACTCATTGGAAAGGAAGGACCACCATTTTCTATAGTTGTATTTTTCCTACCACCTCTACCTGTACCTTCCATACAGTGAAAGTTCATACATGTTTATTAAGTATTTATTAAACATTTTCTGTTTTTCCAGAACTATATTAGTCATATATATATATATATACACATATATATATGTGTATATATATATATGTATATATATATACACATATATATATGTATATATATATATATATATTTCACTGTACTCTATTACTTGTAGTCTAACATTATACAATTTTAAAATTCATTTTGTACATACTGGAGCACTTTATTTACCATAATTGAACAATAGTATCAGCAAAGTAAGCCATTTTTAAGATATTATATAGTCACCATCATAGAACAGCTTAATCACAAAACAACTATGCATACTCATGATACTACCAGAATACTTGAGAGAGAGAAAATAATAAAGGTGAGTTTACAACAGCCCTGACTTTCCATGTAGAGGCATTTCGCAGGTCATGACACAAAAGAAACTCAAGCACAACACAGCAGTCTTACTGAAGTGAGAGGTCAGATACTGAAGTTTAGGGAGGCCAAAGTAGGTCGATTTTTGGAAGCAAAATATGGAAGAAAAAAATATATAAAGAATTCAGAAATCTGCAAATGGGTCTCTTTGCATGAATTCTATAAGGCACACAAGTATGATTTAACTCCATTAGGGCAGGCAAAAAGGTTTTTTGGGACTTATCTATATAAAGAATTTGCAAAGCTCAACCATGCCAGAGAGATGTTGAGTTCCAACCACCAGAATAGGGGATATTTGGGTTACACAGTAGAGATCAAGGAGAGTCATGCCTTGGGAGTAGGAATAAAAAAGCTCTAGAGTAAGACTATTATAATGCCCCACTACCAAGTATACATGTTTTAAAGGATGTAGTAACTAAACTGCCTTCCAAACTAAAGTCAAGTATCATGTAAAGGGAGGGAAAAACTCCAGACACACATGAGCATAGAATCCCCAATGTTTAGGAATACAAAATATGTTAAAGAAATTGTAATATATATATATATATATATATATATATATATATATATATATATATATATATATATATATATATAAAACTACCATTATATATATATAAATAAATATATATATATATATGTATATATATATACATATATATATGTATATATATATAAACTACCATTATATATAGACTTTTAAAGCCGCAAATATCCAAATACTTACAATAGCTATAATAGCTACAAGGACATCAATGTAATGCAGTGTGCAGGAGCATGATTCCTGAGGATTTGAATGAGTTTGCTACTTAAGTTGTTTGCATCTCAGTTTCTTCATCTATAAAATGAGTTTATTCCTTATATGAATTAAAAGGTATTCTGAAATGAAGCATTGCCATACAGGAAGTTTCCAATAAACATACACTATTACAATATTTTTGGAAAGTATACATGTGGAGATACTATGTTTATATTTTTCTACAAATACTACACAATATTGTTTGCTAAGGCCACGTGGTTTGAGGTTTGAGGCTCTTTTGCAATGTCTTAGAATAAAACAGTCGTGAAGTTTCCCTTTTATAAAAGGTGGAATAATATATATATATATATATATATATATATATATATATATACACACATATATATATATATATATATATATATATATATCCCACTTTCATTCAAATATTAACCACAGGTCTGGGAAATTCAACAAAATACAGCAGAATAAAAGAAAGAAAACCAAGGAATTTCGTGATTTCTCATTATTAAAAATAGCAGCAAACAGAAAATCTTAAAACTATCTAGGAAGAAAAATGGCACATTATATACAAAAGAACAAAGAATGACTACCAGTTTTCCTCAGAAATTATGCAAGGCATCTTGGAAGTGTTAAAAGAAAAGAAAAAAAAAGTAAACTTAGAATCTTTTAACACAATATTTTTCAAAAATAAAGGTGAAATTAAAACTAGTTTAGACAAACAAAAGCTGAGAACAGATTTCTTCCTTTTCTTTTTTTTTTTTTTTTGCATTAGACCTTCAGCACTAAAAATGCTAAAGGAAATTATTCAACTGAAGAATAATACATGGAAATTTGGATCTACAAAAGGAATAAAGGACACTGACAAGAGAAAATTGTGGTAATATATAAACTTTGTTTCATGTATTTATTGTATTTTTTAAAAGTTAATTCAATACCTTGTTATATATATAACATGTATATATAAAACATATATATATATATATAAATTTATGTATATGTATATAAATCAAGCATTTATAACATAGGTACAGGTAAAATGTATTATAGCAGTAGCACACATGACAGGGGGCTAAATAGAAGTATATTGTTGTAAGGATCTTTCATTACATATGACACAGTAAGTCTCAAATGTATAATATCACCAGATGATAGAATGTGTTAAGTTTAAGGTGCATCTTTTAATACTAGGGCAACCAGTAAGAGAGTAAATTGAAGAGGATACCTAAAAGAACCAACAGCAGAGATACAATGGAAAATAAACACATTCAATCCAAAACAAGCATAAAAAAAGAGAAAGAAATGGACAAATAGAAAACAAATAGTAAAATGGTAGCTGTAAACCAACCATATTAATATATTCACTAAATAGGTATGGTCTAAGAATGTTAATTAAAAGACAGTGATTGTCAAACTAGAGTTTTAAAAAAATCAATGCTACAACTCAACAATAAAAATGAAAGACTACTACTGGCATATGCAACACCATGGATAAATCTTAAAAGCATTAAACTCGGTGAAAGAAGTCAAACCTATAAGGCTACTTACTCTAGGATTCTAGTTATATGAAATTCTAGAAAATAAAAAACTATAAGGAAGAAATTAGATCAGTGGTTTCCATAGACAAGGGGTGGGAGGAGATGATTATAAAAGAACATTAAGTACTTTTCGAGGTGATGGAAATTTTTGGAATCTTAATTATGTTGATGATTATGTGATTGCATAATTTAATAAAACTCAATGAACTGTACACATAAAAGGGTGAGATGTATTACATACAAATTATACTCCAATAAACCTAACTTTAAAATAATGAAAAATATTAACATCCAAGTATAGGATTTATACAAGAAAAAATTAAATATGAAAATTATGATAGTTAAAAAGTAAAAGTATGAAAAATAATAGACCATTTGAAATTAAACATAAGACAGATGGCTGTATTAATATCATTAGGATCAAGGATAAAATAGTAATTATTTAATAAAGTTTCAAGCCATCAAAAAGACATAAGAATCCTAAATGTGTGTGTATCTGAAAACAGAGCTTCAAAATAAATGAAGCAAAAATCTTCCAAAACAGAAAATATATATAAACATATCCATAATTAGAGTAGAATTTTTCAAAACTCCTTTCTCAAAATTGATAGAATAGTAGACAAAAAATTAGTAAGAATGTGCAAGGCTTGAACAACATTATCAAAATGGGCCTGGCTGACATTTATAGAATGCTCTTCATGTCAACAGAATAACACAGCATATGAAATAGTCACCTAAATAAATGATTAAAATCATATAGAGACACACAGTATGCCTATGATCAGGACCAGATTACATTAGAAAGCAATTATGCAAAAGAATGTAGAACATTTCCAAATATTTGGAAATTAAGAAATTCAGTTCTATAAAACCCACATGTCAAAGAAAAATCTAAAAGTACATTAGAAAATATTTTGAACGTATTGGAAAAAAAACACATAACATATCACAGATAATTACTTTAACTCTATCCATCTGATATTCAGAAGACAGGCCTCATTTCAGAGTGACCAAGATCTGTAAATTCTCAACGAAGTCCAGTTTACTGTGTTTGAAGACAAAGAGACTTTGTGTAGCCTGGGAGGACAAACCCTAATTAAGCACATGTTAGTACTGGCAATTTGAAGTGGAAGCACAACAGGAGCCTAGTGGACAAGAAAAAAGTACTATAGATAGCGTGTATGAAGAGAGCACTTTAACATAAAACAAAACCCAGATTGCCATTGGAAAAGAAAGAAGAGCAATTACAATGACAGGTAAATGAAATGGAAGGAGAATCAAGGAGAATGGAATAAGCCAGGACAAATTTGAGCAGCTCCATTTACATCTTAAGGGAGCGTATACACGGTCCATGAATTCATCCTAGAAAAAGTGCTACATACATATGTCATTGCTGAATATCACTACAGTGATCTTCAAAGTACTCCCCTTGGGAAGCTATGCACCAACACCAGTGCCTAGTCCACCCTTCAATGCTATTTTGGAACTCTTTTTCTGGAATGGCCATCAGAGCTGTCATCATATTACCCTTGATGTCCAGAATGTCATCAAAATGTCTTCCTTTCAACATTTTCTTTATATTCTTCCAAAGAAGGAAGTTTTGGGGGCCAGACCAGGTGAGTAGGGAGGGTGTTCCAACACAGTTATTTGTTTACTGGCTAAAAACTCCCTCACAGACAGTGCCATGTGAGCTGGTGCATTGTCATGATGCAAGAGCTATGCATTGTTGGCAAATGTTCAGGTCGTTTTCATCTAAATTTTTCCTACAGACATTTCAGCACTTCCAAACAGTAAACTTGGTGAACTATTTGTCCAGTTGGTACAAATTCAAAATGAATAATCTCTCTGATATCAAAAATGGTTAGCAAAATCATTTCAACAAGTTTACATGGGGAACCCATGGGATTGAGCCATCTGAGTAAGTGCTGCAGTGATGAGTCGGAGAAAGTCCTGCCAAGTAAGGGTGCCAGAGGAGTGTTTAAGGCCAAGTTAAATTTTCCAAAGTGGGGCAGTTACTTTGAAATCAACAGGAAAAAGTAAGTGAGGGAACTTAATTGTAAGACCTTGTATACAACGTTTAAGAATGAGATTTTGAAGATACAGGAAAGATATTCTAATATCATTGGAAGATTGAAATCTAAATCACAAAGGACAATATTATGGTGTAATTGACTCAGATAGAAATTAAACTATAGGACAGAGACAGCTGGAAGGGTAATGGTGACAATGAAATAAAAATAATAATAATAATTGAGTTAATTATTGGGTATTTACTATGTAGCACCGATCATTCCAAGTACTTTGTATGTATAAAAACTGTTAATTCCCAATCCTTTAAGATAGATATTAGTATACCCATTTTCTAGGTTGAAAATTTAAACATAAATAAAACAGAGCACAAAGAGGTAAAGAAATTGCAGTCTTTGGGTTCCAGAATCAAAGGTCTTCACCACTCCCTATGCTGCTTCCCTTCAGTGAATTATATTCTATTTTAATGCTTCAAATGGGGACCCACTCTTAATAAGGAAAGATCCATGGGGAGCCATGGGATTGAGCCATCTGAGTAAGTGCTGCAGTGAAAGTCCTGCTAAGTAAGGGTGCCAGAGGAGTGTTTAAGGCCAAGTTAAATTTTCCAAAGTGGGGCAGTTACTTTGAAATTGACAAGAAAAACAAAGTGAGTTTGAGGAAGACCTGAAAAATAAGGATTTCACTAGAAATTGAAGCACGCGATGCTCAATATTAAAAGAATGCTAATCTCATTTCTGAGTTGAGTGACACATGGTTTCTAGAAGAATGGACAGTTGGTATGATACCGTAAAAGATCCTGAACACATTGGGAGATAATTAATGTTGCTTGAATGAAAGAAGAAAACTTAAAATACATGATTTCCCCTTTGTTTTCTTTTGTTTTTTCTTTTCTTTCTGTCTTTTTTTTTTTTTTTTTTAAAGAGGGTGCAGCTCACAGTGGCCCGCCCATATGGGGATCAAATCGGCAATCTTGATGTTATTAACACAATGCTCTAACCAACTGAGCTAATTGGCCACCCCTGAAAACTTAAAATATATGAACAGAGTAGAAACGAATACTTGAGGACAGGAAGAGTCCACAAGTTTTATGTAAGTCACCATGAGGCTTCCATAGTCCCTAAAACCAGCTAACCATCTACTAAATCATATGATAAACCTTGCCTCTAAACACAACCTTTTGAAGACTATGCTCTCGGGAGGGCTTTTAAGATTAATACAGAAGCAATTCCCTTGAATATTATGGTTGTAGGCATAATCTTGTTTTTTTTCATTGATAAGGACTGATCATTTACATAGGACACTTCATTCTCTCATTTCCCTTCTTTGTATCCAACTCCAAATCCCCTTCAATAATTTTGTTTCCTTGCATTATAACCACAATCTGCTTGTGTTTTACTTAAAATTAAAGTTTCTAGGGCTAACTACAGCCTTTTCCAGTCCAATTGGTTTGAATGCCAAACTTAACTGCATATGTGGACTTTATTCATTGTGTTCCCCTTTCCTACTGCTATGAAACACCCAAACTAAGAAAATGGCTTTCCCTAAATATTTGCTCACTCATCATCAATGCCTCTCACCATGTATGAACTGCTAGAGCCCTCTGAAGAGATAAATACCAGTCTCTTTCAGGGAATAACTCATTCAGCAGTTAAGCATCATGATATATCCTAGATACTTGAATTGTTAATACTATTTTTTGTACATAAAAATGAGCATGTGAATACCAAGAAGCTATAAAGTTAGAGGAAGTAATTTATTGAAATCCAAGGCCATCCATAATGTGAAAAGGGATATGAAGAAAACACATTCATTTATAATACTTTTCTTTTTCCACTTCCAGGAATAAAATTGAATAAGGGAGTCAGTGAACACTTATAATTACAAGTAAGTAACATTCAGCTGCAGGGTAAGAGAACACCAAAGGGAGATTAATGGTACCGTAAGGATAGTAGAATGCTAAAATGGGTGAGTAATAAAATGCCTGTACATATGCTTTATACTTGCCTTTTTGGAAGTTCAAAAACAAAAAGCAACATACTAAGCCAAGGGTGTCCAAACTATTTTCAACGTTTTTTACCAAGGGCCATATGCGGTAAAATACACAAACAGCCGGGCCACTCACTCAAGGTGAAGTATGTATTGGTTTATTTAAATATACTAAATATATTTTTAGAATTTGCTGTGGGCTAATTAAAAATGGATTGTGGGCCGCAGTTGGCCCGTGGGCTGCAGTTTGGACACCCCTGTACAAAGCACTGGTTTAAACAATTTAAAATTCAAATTTAATTAAATACAAGGTAAAATTCCCAAAATATTTTTCTTATTGCTAAATTTAAGCACCAGTACAAATTAATAATTTAATATTTGAAAATTATGTGCATTAAGTGTAATTTTGAAATTTATAAGCATGAGTCAATCCGGAGATCTATCATTTTTTAGTTAAAAACTTGAAAAAATGTTGAATTAATGGAAGTTGTAAGAGAAGATACGTGTGACTGTCCTGAAACACAGATTTCAGGATTCCAAGAAAAGGGGAGAAACACTAATCTAAAGACAAATGTAGTTTAAAAGTGAGTTTTTTTAAGTGATATTTTAGGGTATCGGTGATCCCATTGAAAGAGATTGCAGTGTAGGGGTAAGGCAAACCAGACTTACAGAAGGAAGACAGAATGAATGTAAATATAGTTAGTGGAATAAGTAAATGTATTTTTTGACAATATACTTTTTCAATTAAAATAAATGTTGATTAAAAAAAAGTGAGTTTTAACTATTTTAGAGATATGTTTGCATATAGACTACATATATCCAGTGTATCCAATAGTGATCCATTTAATAATATGTATCCCGGGAAAGAAAATAAGGCTGATCAATAACTAACCAAATAAATGACACTTGTCTAGATAACTAAAGCTTTCTAAGAATAAAGAACAAAATGGGTTCTCAGGATTCTTAGGGTACATGACACAATCTCTTAAAAAGATTATAATCTATAGAAAATCTAATTCTGATGTTTGAGTCAAATAAAAGATATTTAATTTAATTAACCTACCTCCTGGTCAATACGGTACATGTGGGTAACTCAATCCAGGATTTTCTTTTCTTTCAGAAAATAAATTTATATCTTTGTATCTACATTTCCTTATTTTAAGCATCAAGTGTACATTTCATTCATGCACATATCAGCTGGGCTCTAAACAAAACCTGAGCCTATGATATTAACAGGAACAGGTTTGGAAACCCATTCTTAAGCAAAAAGTGTCCTGGAAATCATCTTTGCTGTGTGTCATAGATACCACAAAATAGGGCTACTATGTAGAGACCTCTCAAAAATATATCTATAGGCTGCATTTTGTATTTTTTTTTCCATAGAAATACCAAAAACCCAAGATGGCTTATGTAGTGAGTAAATTACATCCCCACAGATATATTGATGTCTTTACCCTAGTGCTTGTAAAAATGGCCTTATTTAGAAATAGGGTGTTTGCAGATGTAATCACATTAATATGAGGACATCCTGGATTAGAACATACTAGACATACATATCCGATGGTTGGTGTCCTTAAAGGACAGGTAGATACAGAGCCACAGACACAGAGCAAAGGCAGCTATTTCAAGTCAGGCAGAAGTTGGCATGGTGCAGCTGTGAGCAAAGGCTGTCAGCAATTCCTGGAAGCTAGGAAAATGCAAGGGAATATTTTTCCAAGAAACTATGCGGGGAGCATGATCCTATCGAAAACTTGATTTTCAATTTCTGTCCCCCAAAACGATGGGAAAATAAATTTCTGTATTTTTAAGTCACCTACCTTGTGGTAATTTGTTATGGAAAACCTAGGAAACAAGCACATTTAAGGATAGACATCTTTGTATTCCTTTGAATTTTCACCAAAAAAATCTCATTAGGTCAGAAGTTTAATGGTTTTTAAATATGAGAGAGTCAATACATCATTTTCTTGGATATTTTGCACAGTAGAAAAGTCATAGGCCCTGAAGTCTGAAAACCTAAATTTGGTAAATCTGAGTTTGAATGGCAACTTGGGTACTTTGTCATTTTTTTGATCCTTGACACCATGAGGCTTCAATTTTTCTATATAAATAGATGATAGAAGATAGATAGATAGATAAAGATTAATAGAAGTTTTTTGTCATAGAACTTTTGTAATATCACTATTTGTGATAATATATGGCATATGAGTATAACTGCTTTTTATCTCCTACCCTGCTTTGCCTTTAATAGGTTACCATCTCCCTTAAAACATACTGTTATTGAGATAAGTATACAGGAGTATATGAAAATGAGGCAGAATTCAACATTGATTTAGAGGGTAGAATAAATTACCCAAATTATTTCTCTTTTATTTTCTTGTTCACGAGGCTCTGCGGCAGCTCAATTTGAGGTTCAATTGAAGACTCTTATTCTGATCTTTAATTATTGAAGGAAATAGACTCCCTTAATTATTTTGAAAACTCATTCTCATTTGCCCTTCCTATATAGCTTTTGAACAAAAGTACAAGAACCAATATGTCTCTGAATTCTAAAAGGAATATATAAATCAGATATGGCAGTGATTCTCACCTATGGATTTAGAATATACAACAAGAAGTCTCCAGTTATCATATCAATATTGTAAAAGTCTCAAAAATGACTAAGAATAAAAAAATGCCTAAGAACAAAATTATACATATACAAAAAACTGTACATATACAGAAATATATATATGAATAGGCATAAATTTTAATCCAGGAATTTTTTAAATAATTCTATTTAATATAGGAATTACTTCTCCAACAGCAATTCTGTTAATTTTAGGTAATATAGGTAGCACAGACTAACTTTGTGTGTATGTCTCTGTGTGTGAGGATAGTTATGTCTGTTTTTCCCAAAGGGATTTGAGAAATCCCTATTCATGCTATTCCCACACTAGCCTATTAGAGGCCAGATAAATAGAGGAGATTTAAGCAACAGTAATGCATTATTTTCACAATCAGTTCATTAAAAAGCAAGAAGAAAAGGAATGGAAGAAAAGAATTTGAGAGCAATCAAAATAAATTTAATCCACATGTTAAAAAGTATGCCTATACTTTGAACACTACTTTTATAATATTCATGGATATAAGTACAAAGAACAAATTAATTTTAATAAATTTCTCTAACACTGATATTTATTAATACACCAACAATAATAATAATAAAGTATGTTATATACCTTGTACATATAGAAGAGAGTACAATTTGTAAGAGTTCAATTCAAACTTAATGAATCGTCAAAAGGTAGATGTGTGATCAGCAATAAGATAATAAAATAGACTTTGCCACTATCTTAAAATCCTCATCGCATACTTTTCCTTTCAACATTTCCGTAAAAGGTAATTAGTTTTCTGACTTTTGTCAATTTTTGAAGACAAATACAAATATAAATGAAATCATATACTGGCCCAATGGTTACTGGCTTCTTTTGCTAAGCCTTACATTTCTGAGGTACATCTTGATTGTAGCATTAGACACAGTTTGTTCATTCTTATTTTTTTATATTGGTGACTCTCTTTTATTATTTTTAAATTAAATTTATTGGGATTGCGTTGGTTAGTACAATTGTATAGGTTTCAAATGTACAATTCTATAATACATCATCTATATATTGCATTGTGTGTTTGCCACCCAGAGTCAGTTCTCCTTCTATCACCATATATTTGACTCCCTTTCCCTCCTCTACCAACCTCCTTCCTATCCCATTACCATCTGGAAACCACTAAACTGTTGTCTGAGTCTATGAGTTATTGTTTGTTTATTTATCTTATTTGTTTGTTGCTTTCAGTTTTATATCCCACATATGAGTAAAGTCATATGGTTCTCCACTTTTTTTGACTTATTTCACTTAGCATGATAATCTCAAGATCCATCTATGTTGTAGCAAATGGCAGTACTTCATCTTTCCTTATGGCTGAGTAATATTCCATTGTATATATGCACCACATCTTCTTTATCCAATTACCTATTGATGGACACTTTGGTTGTTTTCATGTCTTGGCCACTGTGAATAATGCTGCAATGAACATTGGAGTACATATATCCTGATAGATAAATGTTTTCAATTCCTGAAGTGGGATCGCTGGGTTGTATGGTAATTCTATTATTAAATTTTTGTGGAACCTCTATATTGTTTTCCACAGTGGCGGCATCAGTTTGTTCATTCTTAGTAGTTATAATATACCACTTTTTGAAAACAGCGTTATTTATCCATTTAATTGTTTCTGCCTTTCCAATTTTTGTCTATTTCAGATAGCACTACTATGAATATTCTCTTTATTGGTGAATATGCATAGGCATTTATGTTTTATCTTATTTTTAAATTATTTATTATTTCAGTTACAGTTGGCATTCAATATTATTTTATATTAGTTTCAGCTGTACAGCATAGTGGTTAGCCATTTATATAACTTATGCAGTGTTCCTCCCATGAGTCTAGTACCCACCTGGTACTATACATAGTTGTTACATCATTATTGACTATATTCTCTATGCTGTACTTTATATCCCAGTTGTATTAGGTAATGTCTATATGTCCAGATTTAGCATTGTTACACCAGTTTTCTTTTGGGCAGTGTTTGTACAATATACACTTTCAATACCTTTACTTTTCATGTTCCTATGTTAAGAGAAATCTTTAGTAAGAAGTTTATACTTGAGCTTTTAAAAAGCTGTTTAAAATCTATGTCTTTAGAATTTTTTTACTCTCTGGAATTTTTAGTCCACATACATTAATGTGATTATTTTCATATTTGGGTTTATGCCTAATGGTTAACACTTTGAATAGTTTTCCTCACTTTTTCTTTTGTTTTGGATTATTCAATTTTTAAAATATATTTTCAATCTATTAGCTTGATAATTTACATTGTTTTGTATCTATGAAAATTGTCTTAGAATTAAAAACATTCATCTTTGTTTCATTACAGTATAATACAAAATACTACTTATATTACTTTCCTATAAAAATACGACCTTAAAACCCATTAAATCCTTGTAATTTCTCTTAGCATTATATTTCTATTGCCATGCATTTTAACTCTATATTTTAAACAATAAAAATTATTTATTTTGCATAGTCAATATTGACTTATATTTACCTACACATTAGCTTTTTTATAGCTCTTGATTATCTATGCTTCTGTCAGATATAGTTTTCTTTAGTCTGAAGAACTTTAAATATGTTTTAATGTACATGTGTTGGCAACAAATATCTCTATATTTGTTTATTTGTAGATATAATTTTTACATAAGTAATTGAACGATAATTTAACTCAGTATCTAAATCTACACTTTTAGCCCTGTATAAGATTTTATTTCATTTTCCTCAAGCTTTCGTTGTTTACAATAAAATGTCAATCTAATTGCTGCAACTCTGAAGGTAATATGTCTATTTTCTTCTGTTACTTTTAATGTGTATTCTTTGGTTTGATGTTCTTATTAACAGCCTCCAAAGAGTATTCTATTCTTGAACTGGCATGTATTTTGGCAGGGAAAATGTAGCTGTAGAATGTGATTCTCTTCCCGTTGGCATCCCCCTTCTTTGGGGTTGTGTTTCTTGAAGTCTTAGTGCTTCAACTATCTATGCTATCATATAATTACAGGCATATTTCAATTGCACTCTTCTTTATTACACTTCATAGGTGTTTCATTTTTTATAACTGGAACGCAAGTCTCTCCACCAGTAAAGATAATGACTTGCTTTATTGTATTACTCATTTTATTATGGTGGTCTGGAAAAAAAAAAAAAACTTCAATATCTCTGAGGTATGCCTTGGGGAGACATTTTATACTTTGTTATTTCACTTTCTTTTCAACAAGACTTTTGGTCAGCCCAAAGATTATTCATTATCCTCAGGAACAAGAGTTGCATAGCGAGTTGATTTAGAGCCACAAAAATTATTTAGGAAAGAGGTGAACAATGGGGATTTGTATAGTAGAGAGATGAATTGTAAAAAAATAGAGGTAAAGCAATTATTAAGAATACACAAGGAGTTCTACTGTTGTTTTTGCTGAGATTAACTGTTCTCAAAGCTTATTGGATATAAAACTGAGAATTTTGATATCCTGTGATGTATTTGGGCTTCCAATAGGAAAGCCCAAATACATGGTGTTCTTAGTTGACACTAATCCAAAGACATTCCACTTACAATTTTGTAACTCATTATATGCATTTTTCAAATACTTTTCTTTAATATCTTGCACTTTTTAATCATTGCAAAATTAACTTTTTCTGAAGAGGACTTTTTCTTTTCCAATATACATTGGATAAATGATTACATTAGAAAGGTTAGGTGAGGCTGTAATAATGATTAATCAACATAATACATACAAGCTTGCTTTCTCAATCATTTAACTGTCTGAGTCAGTTCCTCAGTGGCAGGTGACTTTACTTTAAGTGACGATTCATTTAGTGAGGTTTCTTTGTTCATATGGTTTCAGCACCCCTTCATTTTACAACCATATGGTTCTGGTCAGTTGATGGAAAAAGAGAATGTAAGGACAGTACAAAAATGTCTTACAAGTCCTGTCTGGCCCACATCAGTTCCTCTAATACCCTTTAGCTAGAACTTAGTTTATGTAGTCATCTAGCTATGACACTAGCAAGTGTAGTCCATGTCCATGCTCAGGAAGGAGAAGAAATAGAGTTGCTTGGTGAACAGCAAACAATCTCTGCCACAGTGGTGAAGATAAGTAGCTCAAAGAATGCTAAGTGAAGTTGGAAACATGATGTGGTACTTCTTATATACACAAAGTTCTAAATAATATGTATTCAAGCATATGTTCAGTTTTGAAATGATTATGAGTCCAGAGCCAGCAATAGCTGAAAGAACCCAAACATGATATTTTGCATCATTTGCTCCATATTCAATAGTATGTTTTTATCAGTAAAAAGTGATGATACTCCATACTCCAATTACAAAAATAATATATGTGTTCCTTATAGAAACGTGGATATTACAAAAAGTGAAAATATTTTTCAAAATTATCCTTCATTTCACAATATGATACAACCATTGCTAATATTATTTTGGATTACTTTCCCATTTCTATGCACCTCATATATACTGTTCACATTTTGCAACATTAAAATTGATGACACACAAAATATTAGGCTAAACCATAAGAAAATGTTGATATTCAGCATTTCTAAATTATTACAATGGCAATTTCTTATGGCTTAAAGTAACTGAGTAAAAATAAAGAATAAAATATGTTTTATCAGTCAGAAAATTATTAATGTGTGACTCTGTGATGTTGCATTTAAAACATGTGGGGTAGAAATGATTAAATTAGCCTTTCATAATTCATATTTTTATATTAACAAAGTTTCTAAGATTGTCATATAGATGATTTCAATAAAATAATGTGACGAATGAATTAGTGAACATGCTTCTATAAATTTTCCTCAATTACTTAAAGTTCTTGGAAATATATGCAGTAACTGTTAATTTCCAATAAGTTAATTACAAGTTAATTATAATAATCAGATCAGAAGACCATACATAATTTTTTAATATAAAAGCTGTTTATAATAAAAATATCATTTTCAGTCAAAAGTCGTGAATAAGCCCTCAAAAAATAGCCCTTTTACAGATAATGATATTTTGATGCAATGAACATGTTGAAATTTCAAGTGTATGACAGATGAGCTAATGTCTACATCATTAAAATTGTAGCTTAACCCAAAAGTTAATGATCTTTAAAGTTGACACAGGTAGCTATTTCATTAAGTACTTAATGTTTTTCTAATTTGATAAGATATTGTAGAGAAGTTATTGAGAAAAGTTATTTTCTATTATGAACCAAAACATACAGAATTTATTACCTTAAATAGCCTTACTATAGTATCTGATTCACTGAATTAATTTTATTTCATTTGACAAGACTAATGATGCTTCAAACAGAAATGTGCTCTATTAAAATTTTATTGAGCTTGCTTCTGTTTCTTAAGTCTATTTTTATTTAACTTATTGAAGTGAAAATCTCACATCTTTTTGTTTAATTATTTTCAGGTATAACAAACAACATAATGATTAGACATTTCCACCCCTCACAAAACGATAACCTGAACAAGTCTCCTACCCATCTGACACCATGCATAGCTATTACAATACCATTCACTGCGTTCCCTGTACTGTACTTTACATCCCATGATCATGTATACAAGTTTTGATAATTAAGTGCACGAACCTGCCACTGTGTACTTACATTGGCAACATTGTACAAACAGCTCGGTAAGGTTTCATAACCTTGGTATATCAGTGCCTCACAGCTGTGTCCGTGTCAACATGTGGCAGTGTCTTGCTGAGTGGCATTCATTATTGTTGTTGTGTGTTCTTGTGTGCCATTGCAAGAATGTCTGAGCTTGAATCAGAGCAATGCACAAACATTAAATTACTTGTTAAACTTGGCAAGAGTAGAAGTGAAATCGGGGACATGTTAGTCCAAGTTTATGGGGATAATACCATAAAGAAAATGGCAGTGTACAAATGGATTAAACGTTTTTCGGTGGGAAGAGAATGTGTCACTGATGAAGAGAGGTCAGCACGGCTACTAATGAGCAGAACTGAAGAAAACATTACAAAAATGTGTCGAATTATGCGTCAAAATTGTCAGCTGACTGTGAAAAGCATAACAGACCAAGTAAACATTGATAGAGAAACAGTTAGGAAAATCTTAACTGAAAATCTTGACATGAGAAAGGTGTTTGAAAAAATGGTCCCGAAGGAGTTCAGTGATGAACAAAAGCAAAGGAAAGTAGAAGTTTGCCAAGACCTTTTGGAGAGGCAAGACTATGTTTTGGGCCAGGCTATCACTTGTGATGAAACATGGGTGTACCAATAAGACTGTGAAACAAAATATCAAAATGCACAATGGAAGTCAGCCTTTTTTCCTGATTTCACAACCAACTTTTCTCAGGATTTGGGAACTGGAATGTGAAAAAAATTCTTGAGAAAGGGCTGGAATTCCCACCTGGAAACCATATCCATAACCAAAAAAGTTCTATCAGTGCAAATCAAGAGTCAAAATGATGTTGCCAACCTCTTTTGATATCAGATGGATTATCCATAGGGATTATTCATTATGAATTTGTAGCTACTAGACAAACAGTTAAGCAAGTTTACTATTTGGAAGTGCTGAAAAGGCTGCGTGAAAAAGTTAGACACCCTGAATTTTCTGTCAACAATTCATGGCTCTTGCATCACAACAATGAACCAGCTCAAACGACACTGTCTGTGAGGGAGATTTTGGCCAGTAAAGAAATAACTGTATTAGAACACTCTCCCTACTCACCTGATCTAGTCCTCAATAATTTCTTTCTTACATGAAGATAAAGAAAAATTTGAAAGGAAGATGTTTTGATGAACCTCAGGACACCAAGGGTAATATGACGACAGCTCTGATGGCCATTCCAGAAAGAGTTCCAAAATTTCTTTGAAGGGTGGACTAGATGCTGGCAGCGGTGCACATTTTCCCAAGGTGAGTACTTCAAAGGTGACCATAGTGATATTCAGCAATGAAGTATGTAACATTTTTTCTAGGATGAGTTCGCAAACTTAATTGTCAGAACTTGTGTGTGTGTGTGTGTGTGTGTGTGTGTATTATAGTTGACATTCAGTATTATTTTATATTAGTTTTAGGTGTACAATGCAATGATTAGGCAATTATATAATTTATGAAATGTTCCCCCCAATAAGTCTAGTAGTCATATGACACTATATATAGTTTCTACATTATTTACTATAGTCTCCATACTATATTTCACCTCCAGATGACTGTTCTGTGACTACCAATTTGTAATTGCCAATTCCTTCAAAAATTTCACATCTTAATTGGTAATTTTTGTGAAGTCTATTCTAGTTTATCATTTCCTATTTAAAAAAATTATGCTTTTAAAATTATTCAACTGACGGCTATGAAATATAACACATACATCTGTCAATACTTGAAGTCTATGATTTTTATCATAAGCATTTACAATACATATGTATTATATTATACATATGATATAATATAATGTATATAATATATAAATAAAAATACACTATAATATATATTTGATCAAATGATGTTTAACTAATTTATTTTATTATTTATTCAAATGACATTTTATTTTAGTTTTTGATTAAATTTATTGGGATGGCAATGGTTAATAAAAGTGTAGGTTTCAAGTGCACTTTTCTATAATACTTCATCTATGTATCATATTGTGTGTTCATCACCACATCAGTTCTCCTTCCATCACCATATATTTGAATAAAATGTCATTTTAAATTGGTAGAAACATAAATATGTCTTTTAAAAATAAAATATTTACATCTCTGTGACTATTTTGTAACATAAGAAATATAGTTAACAATATTTTAATAACCATGTGTGGTGTTAAGAGGGTACTAGATTTATTGGGGGATCACTTTGTAAGTTATGTACATTTTACTGTACACCTGAAGCTATTATATTATTGAATGTTAAACTAAATTTTAAAAAGATATAAAATAAACAATAATTAATCTAGAAAAAATAAAAACAAAATCTTATTTTAGAGAATTTGATTAACTCAAAGAAAATTTAACATAAAACAATTCTACTAATCAAGAGATAACTATTATTAATATTTTGATATATTTTCAATATAGAAATTATTTTGAAATATAATTTTAGAAGTTTTAGAGACCTAATGAAGTCTAGCCTTTCATTTAACAAATGAAAATATTGTGCACCATAGAGTTCAGTGGACTGATTGAGTTCTATTTCTTTGTTACTAGCTTTCCCTGTTCTTTCTTGGCTTCCCATTTCTGGAATTATTTTGACTTATGTTTTTCTATGTCTTCAGCTTTTTAATGGGCATAGTTTTATAAATTATTATTTGATTCTTATCCAGTTTGTTCTTGTTATTAATTTGGGGAATACAGTACTTTGTGTTTTTTCTACAATCTACCTAGAAATGTAAGCCTTATTCAGTTTTCGTCAAAAGGGTTAATCTGATACCAACTATGTCATCATAATCAAAAACAAATGTCCTTGTTTATTTTTAAATAGCAAATATATAATCACACAGTGAGAAAGTGCAAACAATACAATAAGATGCAAATTAAAATGTTACTTCTTTAAATTCTGGAATTTGTGTTGTTATTGAGATATTTGAAGTCAGTCTCATTCTGTGTCACTATTGTAAGGAATTTTTTAAATCTCTCTATATGAATTTTCTTTACCTTTGAAGTTTCATAATTCAATTACAACCTGTCAATTATTTTACATTAATTTCTCCTGTACAATGGCGCTTTACATTCTGCATGATCTGTTATTGTTATTACTTAATTGCATTTTTCCTTCTAATATAATCTTTGGATACATTTTCAATGCAATACGTTGATATTACTTCTTTATGAACATCATTTCTGCTATGTTGGATAATGTTTTCCTCCATATAATCTTGACTAATTACTTTATTGTCCTTTTCCATTGATTTAACTGTATCTTAAGGTATTTTTGTGTCTGCAATGCAGTTTCAGTCCTCTATGCGATTTCTTGTTGTTCCATAAGGATTTTTAGCTGTGTAAAGATATTTTGTCCTACATCTATTACACGAGCTCCCATAATCTTGATTTAATATTTTATCTTTGTTGTTATTATAGATTAAATTATTGGCACCAGTCGTCTACCCCTCTGTATCAAGCCCTTTATATTATATTACTGTGCTGTATATCTCATAGACATACAGTGTACTCTGAACTCCTTGATATTTTCCTGGTTTTGTGAACTTGATTTTTAAAATGGAAAGCTAGTAGATATGATTTCAAGAAAGGGCTAGAGATTTGCTTGCACATCTGGGCTTGCTCTCTCATGTTTCTCTCATTGTCATAAAGCAAGCATTCACTGGGGTGGTCTGCTTGTCCCAGTAGAAGAGATATTGTGAACAGTCAGAACTCATCCTTAGCCTAGAACTCTCTATCCGGTGTCAATTTATATCAACAAAGCTACTGCAGATGATCTGTAGACACTGAATGTGTGTGTATGTGTTTGTTTGTGTGTGTGTGTGTGTGTGTGTGTGTGTGTGTGTGTGACTGGTAAACACTTATTTGGCAGTAAACACTAATTGTTACAAACTGATTGTACACATATACTCAATGAACTCGTTCTCATTATTGTCAGCTACAACATGGGGCAGCCATGTGTAAATTTTCTATTTCTCATGATAATTTAACAATTGATTCTTATTATTTGTACTATGCTTTTCTTACCTTTTTGTTTTGTTATGTACAATCTTTTAATGTAACTTTATTTCTTTTCTTCCTCTGCTTTGCTCAACAAGGGAATTCTGTCAAATATTACTTTATTTTGGGTGACCTTCCCACTACCATGAGAGCTGTTTATCTTCTTCATAGAAGTACAGCTTAAAGGTTGAATGAAGAGTAAACATTGCATTTACTTTTAGGTAGTCTAAACCATAGTTAGGATAGGAAAGCTCAGCTAAAGCAATGCTCAATTTTAGTTGGTGAAGTTGGGATGTATTTTTCAAGGTCTGATTTTATCAAATGGACTGAACTGTATAGAGTTTTCTGAACCTAATAAGAAGTACTGTTTACTCTTACAGAAAATCCCGTTGGACTTTGGAGCCTGAGAACAAGTCAGCTTTGGCTGTTTCTTAAATTTTAAACATCATTCGTAAAGCTGCAATTATTCTTACTAATAAATTCAAAATAAAAGCATGAAATTAATATCTGTAGTTTCGTGTTCCTGACTTTTTGTTTACCATTGGAGGAGAGGAGTTTGGGAGAAACAGACTGCCATTGTTCTTCTTCCTCCTAAATTTATGCTTTTAAAATCCTCTCCTATCTTCTCTTTGTTCTTCTATTGGTTAATGTTCCTTAGGTTTTCTTTATTGCTATGAATAGTTTGACTTTCTTGTCAGGTTTTCTTGCATTTATGATCAGTCCAAATAGCATTACCTTGATGAGATCCTAAACTAACTGGTGGAGAAATCTACTCTTTGGGTTTTTACTATTTTTATATTGAGCTGCCATCATATCCCTTAGTCTCATTCTCTATAAATGTAAATATATTCACATTAGTTTTCAGGATTTTGCATCTTCACAATGTATCCATTTGGACGGAGACATGGGGGATTGTCTGGATAGGATTATGAGCTGAACAAGCAGCAGCTTTCTTTCTCGGCTATTTTTAGAAAATTATTGTACAAAATTGTGCCTCTTTGTTGTTTTCTGTTGTTGAAAATTTGCTAGTCTTTTATTTGTTTTTGTTTGTTACTTACTGTAAAAAATATGCTATTATTGAACTTTACTATTCTACCCTGAAATTATGCATATTACTTTGGTCTTTCAATCACTTTTGCAATTAAAACTGTCATTCCAATCATATATTAAATCTAACTTATTTTCCTTAAAATTATTATAGGTTCATTTACCAACATTTCTAATTATGGCTCTAGTATTAAATTTGGAATCTTTCGACAGCTGAGTTATTTGATACAGTCATTATTGTACATCTCATTTTTCACTAATCTTTTATTGCATATATGTCTTCTTGTGTTTTTTACTTACTATGTTAATGGATAGTCTTATCTTTATAAGGATCCTTTGCTAAAGTCATTTTTAATGAATGGTAAGCACTTTATACATTATTCAATTTATTTCCTGTGGTGGCAGGTCAAAATAGAACTAAACATATTTGTATTTCATTTTCTGTCACTCTTAAGTTATGTATTCTTTAAAATTCAAACTATATTTGATTCTCTTTTTATGATTCTTTCTTTGATTTGTAATAATATGCATTCTCTACCGAATTCTAGTTAAAGCAGGTGGTTAATTTTTCAGATTGAAGGTCTCCAATCTCTAGAGCAGTGCATTGGAAAGTTTCAGACGCATATTAATTGAATAATTGAACCAACTCTACAAATTGCTAAACCCCAGTATTTGCATCTGTTGAAAATTCTCATAAGTGCCGATTAGATAGAAAATGCAGGCTCTGCATAGATATAAAAAGAATTTCTGGTCCCTAATGCACTTTTGACTCTCTATAGTAAGAGCATAAGTGCATTTGAAAATAATCCTCTTAAATTAATTGATTTATTACTAAACGTATACTACTCTCTTCCAAACAATGGATAACATGATATATTGGGAATCACAATCAACCAAAACAATTCTTTATTCACAACACATTAGGATTTCCTTACCTATTAAAATATTCAAACTGATTTTATATCAGATGTGAAGTCACTATACCAAAATATACATATTAAAAAAATAAAACTTCTAAAATAATTATTTAAAAATTGCTAAATGGTTGTAAATGACAGAATAAAATTAACACTGACTACTTAATATCCTGATTATAGAGATTAATTTAGATTGTTAAGGGAGAAATATGAAGTGTGATGCATTTTTAATATTTGTATATAAAATTAATATTTTATGTTTGTATTAATCTAAAACCATACTATATTGATCAATAAAAGTGAAATATGACTTGAAATATATAAAAAAGAATATTTTTATAACGTTTCAAGAGTAACATGGATAGAATAATACTTCTAAGTTTCTAAAGAATACATCACAAATGGGACCACATTAATATTGCTTTCTCTAGAAATGTATAGGGTGACATAACTGTGAGGAAAATAAAAGAATATTTTATTTAAAAGTGTACATTATATTGATTTGATGAGCTAGTTGTTGAGTTTCACTCTACCTTCTTATACTTCACTTTGTTTATTGGGAGTAGGAAAACATATCTGCTCAGTCAACTGGCATCTGTTAGGTAAGTTATTAGACATGCCCTTATTTTTATATAATAATAAAAGACTTTAACAAAAAGAATGGTTCTATCAGGAAGACCATTCTGGTTCCTTGGTTGGTCAGGGCTCTTATTTATAAAAATACTACTCCTGGAGGACAGAAAATAAAAGAGAATGTGACATGTAAATTCTATGAGATACTTCAAAACGCATAATGGGTTCAGCGATGGTAAGGTGATGAAATTGTTTTATGATGTTATCTTCCTACCGTAGATGATCCAACTAGTAAACAGTTAAATTACACTAGCACAAACTACACTTATTCTCTAAAAATTTCTGTTATTTCTAATAAAGTTGACATACAAAGCTACTTCTTAAACTCAGAACTTAAAAAATATTAATATTGCTAAATACTTAAAATTTGGGGTTGAAAGTGCTTTTTCCCTAATTCTAAGCATATTCCCTATTCTTTATTAGTTTATCAGTAAATACATAAACAAATAATTAAAACATAGAAAAATGAGTTATTACAATTTTTAAGTTTACCTTATGGGTGACACTGATGTGACTTAATTAAAATTATTTAAATTACAACACTAATAATTGTGCATAAGGTCAATGTTTCCAGGACCTACATGTATGGGCCACATACAAAAATTAAATGAGTTCAACAAGAGAAAGAGGAATGCATTATATGTCATACTGTAATTTCTTTCCATTTCTCCTTAGATCCTCACAAGCAGGATCTGTGTCTTACATGTCTAGGGCCAATTAAGAAGCAGAGACTGAATTTTAAGCAACTGCTCAATATTAGGAGGAGGATAAGATTAGTAGCAGATGATTCACATTTTTAATTGTTGCCATTAGTGTGAAGGGTGGTTTCCATCATCAATGCTCATCTTAGAGAAGTGTACAGAGGTCAGAAATTAATTGAATATACACACAAGTCTGAAAGTCTGAAAATATAGATGTAGTAATACCTTGTTTTCTAATAATTTCTTTGCTCTTTTTTATTATTTAGCAAAATGAAAAAAAAATGTGGTAAACCGCCCCCGACAAACGTGCACTGACAGACATGATATAATTTTTAGAAGTTTTAAAATTATTCCAGTTGCTCATCTACTGAAAATAACCTATAGTAATTTCACTTGACTATTTTGTTGCTGCTTATCCATTTGTTTCTGTAGAAGCCTTGCAAAACTCAAAATTTTATATCAATTACTCCTATTTTTATAGTTTAAAAAGGTCCAATCACTCTGTCTCAAGATAGTGTTTTTTTTTTCTTAATATTTTTCTTTACACTTTCTTTTTTACAAAAGGTCAAGATCCCCTATAGTTTATTGAATGATTATCATATTTGGATGACTATATTTTTATTTCATGTGAAGCTATGCAAGGAAAAGGAGTTTAGGGAAAGAAGAATTTACACTAAAGTAGGTTAGTCTAGTGAAATATTCATTTTCCACCAAGCATTTATTGAGATGCCTGTTTATACCAGGCACCATGTTAAGATTATCTTATTAAAATAAATTATATATACTTCTTGTATCTAATAACTCAAAATTTGGATGGAAGGCTGCTGTGTTAGCAGACAAATGCGATACAACATTTTTGCTACATTTAAGACATATGATAAAAAAGTCAAGGGATTTCAGAATTTGAGATAAATCTCTTCAAATTATTACCAAAAGGATCTGATGAACATTACTGTAATAGTGTAGGATGATTAAGTAGTGAACTAGTTTAGATAATTAATAGAAGTTCTATAACAAGTTTCCTAGGCTGAAATTCTTGTTTGCCAGTTCGCAAGCTGTAAGACATTGGACACATTATTTATCCTCTTTAAAAATATTTCTCTAGCTCTGAATTCAAAGTGATTATGGAATCATATATTGGGTACTTTTATAAATAATAACTTCTTCTTGCCACAATTTAAAACTGAAATCTGATACCATAGCATTATACCCGATGAAATGCTTAGTAAGAGTTCAAAAAATGTCATGTCATTATTATATTTTTAACAGTTTTTCAAGTTGCAATTCTGTAATTTGTTTTTGTTTGTTTTTTACACCAAATTCTCCCTTTGTACTAGAAAGCATCCAATTAGCAAACACAACAGTCTGCTTATATTGGCAACATAAAGATTTGTCTGGAATTTATTAGGTATTATACAAATATTTGCTGAATGGCATTTGATATCAGAGAGATTACTATACATTATTAAACAACTACATTTTTCATATCCTGAGCTTTCCAAGGTAAAAATTTAGGGGGGGGAAAAACAAAACAAAACAAAACAAAAAAAACACTGTTATGGATGTGAAAGCCAAAAACAAAAACAAAAACAAAAATAATCAAAAAACAAACAAAAAAAAGCCTGTTCCTGCCTTCTTCTAAAAAAAAACAAAAACAAAAACAAACAAACAAACAAAAAAAAACTGTAAAAAATTATCATGGTATAAAAATAATATACCAAAATAACTTACTGGTAAAAGAAAAGCTCAGTATTATCACTTTGGAGTATGATGAAATTGGGTCTCTCTCTTTCTCTCTCTCTCTCTCTCTCCTTTCTGAATTAGAATTAATTTTGATTAAAAAATATTACTGAATGAAACTGACAACAAGAGAATGAAATTACTTAAGTATTTACTACTCTTTATTCCATTTGGTCTTTAGTCTTTTGTTTGAGGAGGAATCTCTGATTTCTCCACAGTCCAGAACTTTAAATTTGGCAGTTTCCTCAGTGTAAAGGGCAAAGAACAGGTCTTACCTGTCATTCATTATAAGGTGACCTCAGGCATTGTTGTTAGGGGTTAGGGGTTGGAGGTTAAGTTCTCACATGTTTTACTGTTTTCATTCAGGTTGGAATTTTTTAAAGAAAACACATAATTACATACACACATACACACATATTTTTCAGATGCTTATATGTAGGGTTTTCCTTAATTTACTGTCAAAAAGGAAATTAGTACAATTTTCAAAGAAAAACTTGGAACCAACATCTTTTGGACATGACATAATAGTTACACAAAAGTAAGTTCTTAATTACAGACCTTTAGATACTGACCATTCATACTGCCCACGAGAGAGAAGCAAAGTTTCTTTTAGCTGGAGCTCAGAGACCTCAGCATATTTGCCTAAATACAACAGCAACAATCAGGTAGTCGTATTTGCTTCCCGGGAGAAAGATAATATAACATGGCAGTATTGAAAGTATCAGATACCACAATTATTCATTTCCTAAGGATATTCCATAACACACTGGCCAATCTAAAAATAGAAAACACTGATCATAATACCCTCTAGGTCTATTCATGTTGTTTTAGTATTTTTTATTGCTTTGTAGTATTCCATTGTATATGTACCACATCTTATTTAACCATTCATCTATCGGTGGGCACCTAGGTTGCTTCCATATCTTGGCTATCATAAATAATACTGCAATGAACATAGGGGTGCATATATGCTAACTGAAATACATGAGACAGAGAAAGACAAATAAAGTATATTTCATTTATATGTAGAATGTGGGGGGAAACACCCAAATGAACAAGAAAAACAAAACAAAAACAAACTCACAGAAACAGAGATTGAAAGGATGGCTGCCAAAGGAGAGGGAGTGGGGATAGATGAAAAAGGAGAAGGGGAATATAGTCAATATTGTGATGAGTTTCTTTTAGCTGGAGCTCAGAGTGATTATGGAGACAGGTTATTAGTGGGGTGACCACGTTGTAAGGCATAAAAATGTTGAATCACTATGTTGTACTCCTGAAACTAATATAATCAACTAATATAACCGATATAATATTGTATACTGTCGATGTAAGAGGTGTCCAAAACTGTAGAGAATTTTAATGAGTTTATTTGAGCCAAACTGACAACAATTGTTGGGAAGCAAAATATGAACAGATTAAGAAAATGTTGAGAATGGCAGTTTTGCAACTTATTTTATGTATTGGAATCAAAGGAGGAGACTTAAGGAGGATTACATGAAATCTATTAGTGGTAGAGTAAGGGGTTGGGAGAAAGCAAAGTGAGGAAATCTCTGGGATTAGAAAAAAAGTAAAATGGAGAGACACATGCTTCTTTTACATTGGTGGGCACAGGGCAGTTAATAATTAACATTTACAGCACACAGAGATGGTATTTGGGGAACAAGATAATAACGAGGGGGGTCTGTGGTCTCCTACTCTTGTGCAGTGTGTTTTGCCCTGAGGGTTTGGATAAAGGGACTACTCTGACATCCCAAGGGTATGTTGCTATCTAAGATCCAAAAAAGACAATAGACAGGTTGACTTGAGGTAAAGACTGACCTCTGTCAAGGAAGCTACAGACCAAGGATATGACTACCTGCCATGACACACTCTTACTTAGAAATTTTTATGTTCAGACCATCGTATGTGGTTAATCTCAGTCTGAGTTTCACCATGCTTGACTCCCCTGAGCTTACCAGGTTTAGTATGTGCCCCCCTTTTTATCCACAGTACCAACTGTATGTTAATACAGAAGTAAAATAAAAAAATAAAAAAAACACATGCTCGTATAGCCAAGATATGGAAACAACCGAAATGCCCATCGGTCGATGACTGGATTAAGAAGCTGTGGTACATTTATACAATGGAGTATTACGCAGCCATAAAGAAAAAAGAAATCTTATCATTTGCAACAACATGGATGGATCTAGAGAACATTATGTTAAGTGAAATAAGTCAGAAAGAGAAAGACAAGTACCATATGATCTCACTTATATGCGGAATCTAAAGAAAAGAATATGTGTATGAACTAATCAGAAACAGTTTTGGGGACACAAAAAACCGAGAGTTGTGAGATGGGCGGGGGGGAGGGGGTTGGGGATGGGGGGAAGGGTGAAGGGATTGGGGGGCGGCTGGTGACCACAGGATGGCCTCAGGGTTTTTTGAGAATTACTTTGGGGAACTTATTCAATAGTGTTTGGGGATTTTGTTGGGTGTCCGATGAACATGTGTCCTGTTTGAAAGACCACCTCAGGGATGCTGTGGATGCCTGGTCATGGCATTGTACACCAGAGGCTGGACATTAATGAATGCCAACTATAATTTTATGTGTATAATGTGATGGCTCGGTGTGAGGTCGGGGTGGTGGTGGATGGGGGGAGGGGGGTTCACGGTGTGAGGGATGTAAAAATAAAATAAAATAAAATAAAATAAAACTAAAAAAAAAATGCTCCTGAAAATAGAAAAGCAAATATTAATTTAAATTATCTGACTTCTGCAGCAATGATCAAATATTCTTTAATTCTCTTATCCAAAAACTATTTACTTAGCTGTTACCATTACCTAAATAGTAACTATTTACTAAAACTATACAGTATGCTAGTTTTGGGGGTAAGCAAACAACAAAAAAAGCGTGGTCCTGATATCATAGAGCTAACAGTCTATTTTAGAGTTGATAATTCCACTATGGAATACTACATGCTGAGGTAGAGGGATGACAATGTCCTAAGGTGACAAATAGAGGGTACAGCCTATAAAAGGAAGGGACACAGGTATTGCAGTAAGGAACAGCACAGAGGTGATAGGACAAACTTGAGAGAAAGTGCAATGCATTTAAAGATTTGAAGAACATCTAGTATCATTCCATTTTGTAGAAGAGATAGTGATTAGAGGTAAACTGGAAAGACAAAAAGAGTACAAAAAACCTTACAAACTGTTTTAGGATTTATGGCTTTTACCTTAAGCAGCATGGGGAACCATTTCAAAGGTTTCATGGAGCAGAGTGACATGGTTATTTTTGCATTACAAAGAGAATTCTGATCTCAGTGTGAAGAGTGTATTAAAGGCAAGCAAAACTGAGATAGTGGGATTATTTAGAAAGCTATTGCGTTAATCCAAGGAATTAAATGAGTATCTTGTTTCAAAGAAAAATATATGGGAGTTGAATAAGTGAAAAAGTGGGATTTTGTATTTTATTAATATGGGTTGTGATAGAAAGAGCTGATGTGAATGATAGTGATAGAAAGAAAGGACACTTTTGAAAGGAAAATTGCATTCATTTTTGTAACTATGACTCATAGAGTTTGTGAAGCATACAACTGTACATGGCAAAAAGTTTGCTAGATGTGTGGGATTGAACATTAGTACTGGTACTATAGCTGTCTGATTGGAAGTCATCAGGATATAGATGATTACTGAGGCCACCATGATAATGAATGACTGTACCCAGGAAATGTAAAATGGAAACAGATCTCAGAAAAAACTCTAAAGTTCAATGCTTAACATATATGTTCTGGAAGTGAAGTTTATAGAAGGACATTGAAAAGATAAAACAATAACAACAACAAAAAATAGTCAGAATTACAGAATCAGTTATGCCAGTGAAAAAGAAAGTTTTGAAAAAGAAATAGTAGAATATTAGATACTGGTTAGATCAGGTAGGAGGATTAGTGCAAAAAGTTTATTAGGTATAATAATCAAACAGATATTGATGGTCTTAGAGCAATTTGAGTTAAGTAGTATAAATCAGGTTATAAAAGTTTAAGAGATGAGTGAGAGGTGAAGACTTAGAGAGAGCATGCCATACCATACATAATAAATTCTGTCATGACTGCTGTGACAAACAAAAGCTAGTGAATGCAGGAGTTATGGACAATTGGCTATTTAAAGACTTTCTTTAGGTGAGAGAGGGGTGAATATGTTTACATGATCACAGGAGGGGTTTTCCAGAGAGGGAAAGATAAATATTCTACAGAAGGGTGAGTGGAGTTCCAGAGAATGTTCTTGTCTAGTGGGTGAGATACAGAGCACAGGTGGAGGATGTTGCTTTGAATGGGTTCAAGAACTTCTACTTTAACAAAAAAAAAGGAGAAGATAATAAATGGAAGTAAAGATATGTTTGCAGACTTAAGATAAATTTGAGGAGGTTCTCATCCAATGAGTTTGTTATTCTGTAAAAATAGAGGTAAGATAGTCTCATGAAATTTGTATCTAGATTTTAACCTAACTTTTTTTCTGAAATATAAATAAAACACAGTTTATCGGGCACTCTAGGTTAGAGTTCCTTTCGCTTCTCCCTTTAGCTTTCATCTCTATATACTTGAGAGAGCAAGGAAAATGAAAAACCATTAGGCCAAAATACAGGTAATGAAGTCTGGTTGAGAGCTCACTGAGGTACTGACTGGCATGCTCAAAGCGAAAGCTTCAAATTTCTGGCCCTTCTTTTCCTTATTTGTACAAAGCGTGGCTGGAGGGAATGTTCTATGCATGGTTTTATATAGCAAAACAGATTTTTTTGCTTAAGTCCATTTATAAACTTAGAAGTTTAATTGTTCATCATTGTCAACTGAAATATACACAACTTCACCAACTATGGCAGGAATACACACAGTATACACACCGTGTTTCCCCGAAAATAAGACCTATCCCAAAAATAAGCCCCAGTTAAGATCATCAGCTAGACGGACGCATTTAGTACATTATGACGATGTTTCAGAAGATGACATGACTGTATTTGAATAAATGTAGATTGTTGTACATGAAAAAAAATTAGACATCCCCTGAAAATATGCCCTAATGTGTCTTTTGGAGCAAAAATGAATATATATTTGAGGAAATACGGTATAAGACCTGGTCTTATTTTTGGGGAGACACAGTACTCCTGATTAGCCATTTATTTCTGTGTTTCTTGTGTTATATATTAAGCAATGCACAGCAATTGAACTGGGAAAAAAAGGAATCTCGAAAGTAAAAGATCGAGATTTACATACTATAGTACAAAATTAACTTATTTCAACTCATTGTTAAAGGAAAGAATATTTTCCATTCATTTTATATCTTAAAAAGTGAGAAAGACTGCAGTCAGTGTGCATTCAGAAAAATAATAGAAAAACTATGTAACAAGATGTGTGTGTGTTTTTTAATTACTTTCATGTCAAAGGGTCAGTAAACCAGAAAGTTTTTCTTTCAAAGTATGTTTTGTCGTAGTGCTCTACTGGGAAATACCATAGCTTATCATAAAGGTAAAGTCCTTTATTAGTAAGCATTCCATAACAGTTGGATGACCAATCATCTTGATAGTGGGTTTCTTACTCGATAACTCTATTCAGATAATACTGAGGACCATATCTAGATATATTTGTTTCAGAGAACATGTTTTGAAGACAAAAAATACAAAACAAGTAAATGAGCAAAGGGAAGAAAGTCTAAACTTCAGTAGCTTTATTAATTTTTAGTTGTATTACGTTATTTGAGATGGTCTAGTCCATTTCAGTGTTATTAGACAAGTGCATTTTCTCCAATGCCTTAATCATGGTCATATTTATACAGTTTTGGTTCATTTACAAGTGACTAGCACAATGTAAATGTAAATCTGAATGGAGTTCAGAAGAAAGAACAAGTTGACTTGAAAGACTTTAGGGAAGAAATGCCAAGAACCTAACCACACTTGTCCTGGCTCCTGCCTCCTCACAGGCCATTATCAGCACAACTATTGTGTGAGCAGAAGTCAGCCTGGCCCCTCCTGAAGCAACCCCTCCCCTAGCTATCCAAAATGATTTTCTTGGAATTGCTCCATTGTGATTGGTTTGAGGAGAAGGAAAGCTACTCGTATGTTACCGAAAACATTGAGACAAGAAAAAGTCAGTCCCTCTTCTCCCCATTATGTTGATAACTTTTGATCCTAAGGATTTCTCCTCATTCCTCTGCTTGTATAAAGGATAAAGGGTCTGTGTTGCACTGGAAGGGAGCAGGCACTATTGGAGCAACAGCTTTGGTTTGCACAGGCATTTCAACTGCTTCCTCGACAATCTTCAAAGAAGCTTATTATACACGGCTTTTCTCTTTTTCCTCAGTTCTAGAATTTACACAGTAATAACTAGATGACAAGAAGAGTCCTCAATATATTATGTTTTATATAAAAACCATGCATCCACAAAACTCAAATGCTACTAATTCTATAACAAAGGTGAGAAACACAAATATTCAAATTTCTATTATATCAAGTATAGACTCATGCTAGAACTTGCAGTGTATTAATATTCTAAAAAATAGTTTTTCACCAGTGAGAAAAGGTAGAAATTATTTTATAGTTTATTATATTTACAATTCTATTACCAAAAATAGCAATCAAACAACACTCAACAGGTTTTTAAGTTCTGCATTTTTTTTCTTCCTTTCTGTCTTCAGCCTCTGCCTACATGTGGACGCTCATGTTCTCAATTAAATTTACAACACTGTTTTGTATTTAGTTTTGCATTTTCTTCTCAATTACTAAAGTGAATTGCAAGTAGCAGACACTGCATTTTTTAAAAGTATAAATAAAAACCAGCTTTCATTGTTCTAATTGATAACATTTTTAAACATTTAATAGAAAGCTATTTACCTATCTTAAATTATATTTTTAATGTCTGACACTGAAATGGATGAGCATGTTAAACGCATATGTTTTTAGCAGAAAAAAATGTTGAAAAGTGAATACTAGGACTATTATGTTTACATTCCTAAATTAGTCACAGAAAACAAACTAATTCATAATATGGTATGCACCTAAACACATAAATTCATATTTGTAATCTTTAAAATCATGTTTTACATGTCATCCTGACATTAAAACCAAGTACTCACAGATACTTCCGCATTGCTACTCTTGATTTTGTGAATTTGTGAAGTTGAGAAGGGCTCTCTCAGTAACTGGTAATGTATTTCTGTTGAGGAATGCTCTAAATAGGTTGCCTTGGGAAGTACTTAGTTTTATTGAATAATATGTCAGTGCCAGATATCTCTTATAAGAAACTTGATTTCTCTGGGAAATGTGTTCATTTGTGTGGCTTTTAGATAAATCAGTTTGGAGAAAGGTCAGGGGCATTTCAGCTCTTTTTTCATTGCTTTTGTTAAAAGTAATATGGGCACTGTCACAATTTCACTGGGAACTTTAGATGACTCAGAAAGTGGAAAAGGTTTCTGAAAATATATCTAAATCTCTTAGGAGAAACACTGGGAAACTATAAAAAATACTTGGAAAAATATAAAATACTAAACAAATTTCTAAAATGAATTAACTACTACTAAACAGTGAGTAACTAGAACTAAAACGTAGGTTTTGAATACAAATAAAGTGCTCAAAGGATCCAGAAAACATACTTGTCAAACACTGATCCTCAACTAACTCCTCCCAACACAGTTAGAAACAAATACCCAACCACATCTGCCTAAAAGCAGTGTGAGAGCACAGAAGATTTTATGCACAACGAATAAAACACCAGAAATCCACCTTAAATGAGATTAAGTCATATGCCACATAATGACAACACATCAGTCAATGACAGATTGCATATAGTACGGTGTTCCATAAGCTAGTGATGTCATAGCTGTCATAACATAATAGCGTAAGGCATTACTCCCATGTTTGTGGGGATGCTGGTGTAAATGTTACATAGAAGAAAGTTCTCAAGGTCTGGGAGGCTCTTACTAAATGCTATATCTGCTAAAAGCTAAAATGTACCACGGTATTTTGCAGTTGAGGTTTACCGGAAACACAACTGGATAAGTTTAGCCACTGCAAAGAAGAAATCAATATGTAATTAACCAAATAGTGTATTTAAGCAATGGCTAAGCCTCCCTCTTGGGAAGCACAGCTTTGGAAACAATTCCCCTGTCTCCTTTACTTGTCACAAATTAAAATAAAGACTTGTCTTCCAACAAGACTTGTATTCCTTTGGCTCAGACACTACACGCATTGAAACTATTGTGTTCAGTTACATGAACAAACCTACTGCACCGCCCGTATAAAAGTACAGCATATACAATTATATACAGTACATAATACTCGATAATGATAATGCATTATTATGTTACTGGTTTATGTATGTACTATCCCACACGTTTTATCTTTACAGTATACTTATATTAAAAAGTTTGCTGAAAAACAGTATTCAGTGTTAAGCCAGCAGCAGTCTCATACATCGCATGCTTCCCACATGTTTTCATTGCATCATTTTCTCTTGTGCTTGAGTTGATTTTGTGCTATTCTACACAGTATCATGCTGTACAGGCCTGTAGCCTAGGAGGAATAGGTTGTACCATACAGCCTAGGTGTATAGTCAGCTGTACCATCTATATTGTGTAAGTACATACTACTAAGTATTAACGCAAGGACTAAATCCACTAATGACATATTTCTCAGAACATGTCTTTGTTACTACATAGCACATGGCAGTATAAAAGACATGCAATCAATTAAAAGATCAACATCAGAATAAAAAGATTAGTACAACGAATAATAAAGTTAATACATTATTAATAATGCATGGAATATTGAGAATACCACTGATGCATAAATATTTCCCTTCTAGTTTTGACACAGATAATAACTGGAAAAGAAGAGAAAATATATAATGATATAAACGATTACGATTTAGGAGAATCAATCTATAGGTAATAGAAAGATGCAATTAATAGTTAGGGAATCTATCGAGAAATTGAGTAGAAAATGGATAATAGGAAAACCTTTTTTGCATAAAAATACAATGTAGATATCAAAATAAAAGACTGAATATGCCCCAAATTAAACATGCTGGAATAATACATTATTTTTCATGTAAGAAGAATAAAATATATTTTCTTACTTTTAAAAGTTTTGAAATACATAAGGAAAAAAGGTATTTCTGATTGGAGATTCTGGTTGCCACCTCATAGTAAAAATTAGAACAAAAAGAACAAAGAGAAAAACTTACAATACATTAGCATAATCTACTATGGATCAATGCTATAGGGAAGAGGCACAGACAGACCAGTTCACTGAGTCTCTAGATAATACCCTATATAATAAAATTCACCCAACTGCTAAGTCCATTATAAAACTAATTGATTTGGATCTGTTTTTTGTTATTTGCTGGTTTGTTTCACTTTTTCTGGTAAATAAATGTAATTACCATGAAAAAAATATCAAAATATAATTATTATTGAAGCAACCTAGGTGAGTATGGACAAATGGATAGGCAAACAAAATATTTATATACAAAAAATGGAATATTATTTAGCCTTAACAAAGTAGAAAATTCTATCTCACGTTATTACATGGATGAGCCTTGAAGACACCATATTAAGTGAAGTAAGCCAGTCAAAAAAAGGATAAATGCCGTATGATTCCACTTATATGAGAGAACTGAAACAGTCAAATTCATAGAGATATAAAGTTGAATGAAAATTTCCAGAGCCTAGGGAAAAGGGAGGCTAAGAAGTCACTGTTTAATGATTATAAAGTTTCAGTTTCACAAGATGAAAGAAGTTCTTGACATGAAAGTTGGTGATGGTTACACAATAAGAATGTATTTAATGCCACCAAATTGTACACTTAAAATGATTAAAATGGTCAATTTTATGTTATGTATATTTTTCTTGGTTAGATAGACTATAGCCATCAAAATAAAAGCAACGTCACAGTAGAAACAGACTCATAGATACAGAGAATAAACTGATAGTTGCCAGAGGGCAATGGGGCTAGGGTGTTGGTTAAAAAAGGTGAAGGGATTAAGAAATACAAATTGGTAGTTACAAAACAGTCATGGGGATGTAAAGTACAGCATAGAGAATATAGTCAATAATATTTCAAAAACTATGTATAGTGCCAGGTGCGTACTAGACTAATCAGGGATCCCTACACAAATCATATAAATGTCTAACTGCTATACTGTACACCTGAAACTAATATAAAATAAAAGCGGATGTCTACTATAACTGAAAAAAATAAAAAAATAAAAATAAGACAAATTAAAAAATAAACACATCGTAATTCTTGAAATAAGATATTTTAAAATAATGATTTAATTTAGTTAAACACAAATTTACAATTTTCATACTCAAACATTTTTTAGAAGTAATGACACCTTATTCAATTAGTAAACCAACGTGAGTTTAGGAAGAACATACACAAATACAAAAATAAATCTATGTGTATGTTATATTTAACTCTGATAAATCAGAGAAGACAGCTATTTTATTAAAACAAAATTAGTCAGTTGTTTGCAAAGAATTACCTAAATTATGTGAACTTAAATTCTTAAGGTGTTTCTGAATTAGTTTCTACACTAACACTTTGTTTCCATGAAAAGTGAGTTTCAATTTCCATAATTTCTGGAAATTTTAGGAATATTCACTGTATATACACATTTACCTATTTCTATGCCCATCATAGTAGACTCTTTTTTTATTAAATTTATTGGGGTGAAAATTGTTAGTAAATTTACATAGATTTCAGGTGTACAATTCTGTATTACATCATCAATAAATCCCATTGTGTGTTCACCACCCAGAGTTAGTTCTCCTTCCATCACCCTATATTTGATCCCCCTTACCCCTCCCCTCCCCTTACCCTCTGGTAACCACTAAACTATTGTCTGTGTCTATGAGTTTTTCTTTCTCATTTGTTTGTCTTGTTCTTTTGTGGTTTTTGGTTTATATACCACATGTCAGTGAAATCATATGGTTCTCTGCTTTTTCTGTCTGACTTATGGATAAAGAAGTTGTGGTATATATACACCATGGAATACTGTAAGAAAAGATGATATAGAAACATTTGTGACAACATGGATGGACTTTGAGAGTATAATGCTAAGTGAAATAATAGACTCTTTTAAAGAGATTTTTATTATCTAATTTGGTAATTCCATCTAGGAAAATATTCCAAGCTCCCATAATCTGTGGTAAAAGCCTTTCTGCATTGTAGCCATTTAAATAAACAAACAAACAAACAAAAAAAAAACAGAGAGAATGGTTGTAGCTTCAATTCTAAAATTACAGCCATGAGTCAAGTATAAACACAGAAATACAGAAATCCTCAGTCTATATATTCATTTTTCAGAGGGCAGGAAATTCTTCAATGATTTGAAATCAAAATAGACAAAAATAAAACACTAACAAACCATGGGCTCGTCATCTTTCAATCAACAGAGACAATGTCTCCATAACTCATTAATCCATTAACAGGGACCACCAAATGACTAGACCATAAATCCAAAAGAAGCAGGCACCAGAAATCACGTAGCAATTCAAGTGGATAAAAATCAGTTCCTTATCCTGAAACCACAGGGCCTAAATATTATTATGCTACAAGAAGGAATGAAGTACTGACACAGGGTACAACTTAGAAGAACCCTGAGAACATTATGCTAAGTGAAAGAAGCCTGTCACAAAATAACATATATTATATGATTACACTTATATGAAATGTCCAGAATAAGGATATCTGTAGAGACAGAAAGCAGATTGGTGGTTACTTAGGATAGAGGGAAATGGGAAATAACTGCTAACAGGTATATGTTTTTTGGGGGGGTGTGGGGTTGATATAAATGTTCTAAAATTAGATTGCAATATTTGCACAATCTGTATATACTAAACATTACAAAGTTATATACTTTATTTTTTACTTATACATTTCTTCAAGCTTCATTGAGGTGTTTCTGATAAAAATTGTGTATATTGATGATCTACAAGATGATATTCTGATATAGTTATGCATTGCAAAATAATTACCACAATCAAATTAATTAACATTTCCATCACCTCACAAGTTCTTTTCTTCGTGTGTATGTGGTAAGAATATTTAAAATCTACTTGCTTAGCAAATTTCAAGTACACAACATATTATATTAACTACAGTCACCATGCTGTACACTGAATAGCAAGCATACTTTACAGATGAATTTCATAGTCTATGAATACACTGCAGCAAAACTCTTAAAAATGTCACACACAAACCATATTACCTGCCTTTCTACCCTGCCTTAGTTGATTTTTTAATGCATTCTTAAAATTTTATTTATTTTGTTTGATGTCTATCTCCCACTGCTAGAATAAGCCACATGGGGCAGTATGTATATATTACTGATCGCTTTACCTGTAATGTATAAAAATGTGTCTGGCATATAGCAGGGTACAATAAATGTGTTAGATGTGTAATTAGAGTTAAAAATAAAAAAGGAACATGGTAAAAACATCAACAAACCACCTAAAAGAAAACCCTAAGTAAGAGTGAAAAACTGAATTAATATACACTTAAAAAATGCAGAAAAATAAGATATAAGCCTCTTCAATAAACAGTGCTGGGAAAATTGGAATGTCGCATGAAAAAGAAAGAAACTAGACTGCTATCTGTCACTGTGCACCAAAATTAACTCAAAATGGATCAAAGCCCTACCCATAAGACCTGAAACAATAAACTGCATAAAAGACAGTATAGGTACTACACTTATGGACCTTGGGTTAAAAGAGGATTTTACGAATTTAACCTCAAAGGCAAGGGAAGTAAAAGCAAAAATAAATGAATAGGACTATATTAAACTAAAAAAAGTTTCTGCACAGCAAAATAAACCATCAACAAAAGAAAGAGGCAACTGAAGGAATGGAAGAAGATATTTGCAAACAACACCTCCAAAAAGGGCTAATACACAAAATATATAAGGAACTCATATAACTCAACAACACAAAAACAAGCAACATAATAAAAAATGGGAGGAGGACCTGAACAGAAACTTCACCCAAGAAGACACAAAAATGGCCAACAGATATATGAAAAGATGCTCGACTTCACTACCTATTAAAGAAATGCAAATCAAAACCGCAATGAGATATCACCTCACACCTGTTAGAATGACTATCATAAAGAAGACAAATAATAAGTGTTAGAGAGGCTGTGGAGAACAAGGAACCCTTATGCACTGCGGGTGGGAATGTAAATTGGTACAGCCACTATATAAAACAGTATTGAGGTTCCTCAAAACATTAAGAATAGAATTACTGTATGACCCAGAAATCCCATTCCTAGGTATCTACCCAAAAAATCTGAAAACACTTATCTGCAAAGATATATGTACCCCAATGTCATTGCAGTATTATTCACAGTGGGCAAGACATGGAAACAACAAAAGTGTCCCTCAGTAGATAATTGGAAAAAAAGATATGGTATACATACACAATGGAATACTACTGACCCATAAGAAAGATGAAATACTGCATTAGTGACAACATGGATGGATCTTGAGATTAACATGCTAAGCAAAATGAGACAGAATAAGAACCATATGACTTCATGTGGGATATAAATCTGAGAGCAACAAAGGAACGAGACAAACACAGAAACAAAAACTCATAGACACAAACAAAGAAACAAAAACTCATAGACACAGGCAACAGTTTAGTGGTTACCAGAGAGCAAGAGGAGTGGTCAAAGAGGACAAAGGGGGTCAAATATATGGTGATGAAAAGAGAACTGACTCTGGGGGGTGAATATACAATGCAATATATATGTATATATATTGCATCATATGTATATGATGTATTATAGAATTGTACTCTTGAAACCTATAGAATTTTACTAACCATTGTCACCCCGATGAATTTAACAAAAAGAGAAAAATAATATAAAACAATTTTATCATGTGATAAAAGGATTGCAGAAAGTAGCAGCTAAAAGGAAAGGAGACATTGTATAACAATAAAAAAAAAAACATAATATATAATATAATGCAACAATATTTACTGCAACTGACTAATTAGGATATGCCCAACATTAAATTAAAAAAAAAAAAAATCAAAGCAGAAATTCCACACAGGTCCAGATGGGTTCATTCGTGAATTCTACCAATATTTAAGGAAAAATTACATCAATTCCCTACAATCTCTTTTTTAGAACACAGATGAAGAGAGAATACTTCCTAACCAATTTTATGAAGCCAGTATCACCCCAATACCAAAACTAAGTAAAAACATTATAAGAAAAGAAAATTACACTAATGTATCTCAAGAACATTGATGCAAAAATCATCAAAATATTAGCAAACTGAGTCCAAAAAAGCATAGATCCAATTATACACCATGACTAAGTGGGATTCATTCTAGGTATACAAGACTCATTCAATGTTCAAAAATTAATTAATGTAATCCATCACATCAGCAGGCTAAAAAGGTAGTTGCACCATCATATCAATTGACGCAAAAAAGCAGTTGACAAAATCCAACACCCACTCATGATAAAAACTCTCAGTAAACTAGAAATAGAAGCGAACTTTCTCAACTTGATAAAGACTAACAAAAATATACAGCTAATATTATACTTAAAGTTGAGAAACTTAAAACTTTCCCACTAAGATCACAAGGCAGTATGTCCCCTCTCACCACTACTTTCAACATTGTACTTGATGTCTCTGCTAAGGTGTTCACACAAGAAGAGAAAACAGAGGTATACAGATTAGAAAAGAAGAAATAAAACTTTTTTTTGTTCACTGAAGACATGGTTGTCCTCGTATAAAATCCAAAAGAATGTCCAAAAACACTCCTGGAATTAATAAGTGATTATAGCAATGTTGCAGAATACAAGGTTATTATTAAAATTCAATTGTTTGCATATACATTAGCAAAGGATAAGTTGAATTTGAAATTATAAACAAAATACCATTTAAATTAGCACCTCCAAAATGAAATATGTAGGTATAAAATTAACAACACATGTACAAGGTCTACATAAGGAATACTACGAAACTCTGATGAACAAATCAAAAAAGAACAAAATAAATAGAGATATATTCTATATTCAGGGATAGGAAAGCTCAATGTTGTCAAGATGTCAGTTCTCCCGAATTTAATCTACAGATTCAATTCTATCCCAGTTGAAATCCCAGCAAGTTATGTTTTAGACATTATCTGATTATCTGGTTGTAAGGTTTATATTGAGAAGCAAAAGGCCCAGAATAGCAAACACAATATTAAACGAGAAGAATAAAGTTGGAAGACTGATATTACCTTACTTCAAGACTAGTATAAAGCTACAGTAATCAAGATTGTGTGATATTGGCAAAATAAGAGACAGGCAGATCAACAGAACACAACAGAAAGCCCAGAATTAGACCCATGTAAATATAGTCAACTGATCTTTGACAAAGAAGCAAAAGTAATATAATAAAGCAAAGTTGTCTCTTCAATAAATGCTACTGAAACATCTGGAAATCCACATACAAAAACACAAAAAATGAAGTGGACCTGAGAACTTTCACAAAAATAAACCCAAAATAGATCACAGAACTAAATGTAAAACACAAAATTATAAAACTCCTAGAAGATAACATAGGCAAAAATAAACATAATCTTGAGTATATCAATGGTTTTTTTAGGTACAATCCCAAGGACACATTCCATGAAATGAATCATTGATAAGATGGACTTGGTTAAAGTTTTCTGCTTTGGGTAAGACAACATGAAGAGAATGGCAATAAAAGGTACAAATTCAGAGAAAAATTTGCAAAAGACACACGTGTTAAAGAACATTTTTCTACAAAATACAAAGTACTCCTAAAAACTGAACATGAAAACAAACAACCTGATTAAAAATGGGCCAAAAATGGGTATCTTAACAGATACCTCACTAAAGAAGAAAAGAAGAAAATCACAAGATGTCAAGTAAGCATATGAAAAGATATGCCAATCATATGTTGCAAGGAAATGCAAATTCAAACATCAATGAGATACAGCTACATGCCTATTAAAATAGCCAACATCTGGAACACTGATAACACCAAAATCTGGTGAGCATGTGAGCAACATGAACTCTCATATTGCTGATGGGAATGCAAAATGATATAGCCCCTTTGGAAGACAGTTTGGAAGTTTCGTAGAAGCTGAACATACTCTTACCATACAACTTAGCAATTGCATGCCTTAGTATTTACCCAAAGGAGTTAAATATGGACATCCACACAAAAACCTAGATGTGGATATTAGTACTAGCTTTTTTTGTAATTGCGCAAATTGGAAAGCAACCAAGATGTTCTGCAGTAGATGGCTGGATAAATAAATGAATTATGGTATATCCAGACAATGGAATATCATCAGCTCTATAAGAGAAATGAGCTATGAAGCCAAGAAAAGACATGGGGGAACCTTAAATACATACTACAAAGTGAAAGAAGCTGAACTGAAAGGCTACCTGTTGTATGACACCAGGTATGCAAAATATGCATTCTGGAAAAGGCAAAATTCTAGAGAGACGGTAAAAAGATCAGTGGTAGCCAGCCAGTGGTTAGGGACCAGAGGGAGGGATGAATACACAGAGGGATGAATACACAAAATGTTTAGGGCAGTGAAAATACCTGTATGATATCATGATGGTGGATACCTGTCATTAGACATTTTCCCAAACTCATATAATGTACATCAAGAGTGAGCTGTAAACTATGGACTTTGGCTGATTATGATGTAGGTTCATCAGTGGTAACAAATGTATCACTCTGCTGGGGGATATTGGTAACGGGAAGCACCTGGGAATGTAGGGGTATATGGGAAATCACAATTTTGCTGTGAACCAAAAAGTACTCTAAAAAATAAAGGTGATAAAAACCCCACAAAACCCAAAATAGATACACATGCTAGCCATTAGATACAAAGACGGTTATAGTCCCATTATCAGTCTATATTAATCGGAGAAAACAACAATATGGTATTTACTAAAATTATACAATTTACGAGATGAGTAAAATTAACACCTTATGAAGTTGAATAATAGGAAATTAAATAAATTAAAATCATAGAATACTTTTCTTAACATCACTGTTTTCAGTATGTCATCTTTATAACTTGAGTGCCAACGTCAAAAACAATAAAAACTCCCATTATTTAACACTAATTCGTTGAGAAGTACAACGGTGTATTTTACATGTGTCCTCTATTCTTACAGCAAGTTAGAGAATAGCATTTTCTGTATTTTATAGTAACTTGTGCAAGCCTCTGAGCTAGCCAGAGGCAGAGACAGAGAGCCACCTACCTGGTTTAAGCAACTCCCAATCGCACACTATTCACCACCACTGATTCCTCTATAGCATCAGAAGATGTTGATATCCGAATTCACTGCAATAAAATAACAATCGGTAAACAAAAATTCTTGAAATGGTCTACTATAAAACAGCTAGGTCACCAATAATTAGAGGTACAGTATAATTCAAAACCTTAAAATCAAATTAGCAAAGCATTACTGAAAAGAATATATACTGATATTAATGTTCTATTTAGTGAGAAAAAAGGTACTAAGATACATTTTAGTACAGTATAGAACAAAATAAAAGATCAAAAGTTAAAAAGAAAATGATGTTATAAAAGAAACTGGAAAATGGAAAAAAGATCATTGCAAATGGCTAAATTACTTGGTAAATTTACAAATTTACAGAAAAACACAAAATAGTAATTTAATAATACTGGCAATATATAAAAGAATATTATATGCCATTATTTGGCTATGTATTTGCTCTTCATGATGAAATAGATAATCTATAGTTCATGAACATGAGAGGGGCCCATTTTAATCTGCAAGAACATACAATAAAAATTTAAAAACCATCTAGGACTATTTTATCTTTTCACAAATTTTCTATTATAAAAGATCAGTATTTAAATATCTTGCATAGATTCACATTTTCAGACAATTTCCACATATATAACTTTGGGTAAACTGATTATAGGGGACAATATCAATTTAACTTCACCTATGACATAGCTCTCAAACAGATGGTGTACTTTACATTAGAAATGCTAATAAATGTTTGAAATTGATTAATGCTATTTTCTATCACTACATTTAGGATAGAAATCAGAAAGCTTCAATATTAAGGACTGTATCTTTTTGGTGTAGATGCGTTAGATGTATGCACTAAAGGAAGCGTTGTTCTGATCTCCACCACACAATAAACCATGGATGCAACTTTCGAGAGAATGATTAACAGTAGTGCAGGGGCTAGTATGGTATGAATGAATAAAATCCTTTACAGATGTTGGTGACTGGTAGAGCATCAATTCTGTTAGTTCTTAGGTTTAATGACAAAAGAACCCCTAGCAGCACAATTTGTAAGAGGAAATAAGAAATCAACTGCAAATTAATTTAACCTAAACTTTAAACAAAAGGGAGGACCTTAGAGATCAGCAATATAAAGCTGATTATGTCAAATAATAAAGCATGAAGTTGAATAGATGAATGCTTTGTCCTTATTCTTTGATGTTTGTCTCAGAACAGCAAGGTGTTATGCTGGAGAAGGTGATAATTGCATCTAATAATTATTAGAGAATAGCTTCTCACTAATAAATATGAAAGAAAAGATCAAGTTCTGAAGAATAGGGATTTATCAGTTCAAAACAAATATCACTTAGTTGGATGAACTCCAAATATCTTTCTAATAAACATTCTACATATCATAGAATCAAAGAATTCTGAATGGGAAGAGAGCATACAGCAGTCAAGCCTAAGCTAGCTGTTTTTCCTGTAATAATACGGATACAAGATGTGGCTTCAATCTGTTGCATCCTTGAATTACTAGCAATTTAAGTACACATGTGTCAGAAAATGGTAATGAGAGATTACAGTGAGATATGATGGTTCTTACTGTATCCATATATTTCAGATGATACTAAAGCTTTATACAATGCCAATCCCCAAATCTTATCCCATTAAAATACTGCTGGTGCCAAAAAAAAAAATGTATACAAATGGACACGTTGGGCAGTGATGCTCAAGCAGTAGTTTGCCATAGTCAGAAGTGTCTGGACGCTGATGGTAACCACTTTGAGCACCTCTTGTAATTGCAGAAGTCAAACATGATGTGTATTCATCTTTTGTTATCAGTATATGTTAAGTATTACAATTTTAATAGTTCTTTCTTTTCATAAAATGTGTATACATTTTTGGCACCCTCTGTATATATTCAAATGACTTTAATTATTTTGGATGATTTTAATTAAATCACCATTCATTAAGGATTGAAGTTTATAACTCTTCTTTTCATGTCAATAAGACAATGTGCTAAGAGATTTTGGAAGTTTAAACAATGGTTTTTACATTATGGCAAGATATAATGGAGGAGTATTGGACTCTGATTTGGAAAATACTAAGTTGAAAGTTATCATTCTAGTCTTGGGATGTATGACTATAGCAAAATAGCTTCTGTGTTATTTTGAGAGATTACACATCCCCTATTTCAATATTCCCTACCACTATAATTTTTTTTCAATATTAAGTAAAACTTTGTAATGGTCAATATTCATATATAATCTATTTGTGACTGACATCCAGAGCCCAGAATTTCTGTCCAGCTAGTTTTGCAGGCTCACCTTGGTTATTTCATTAGCCTCAAAATGTCATGACTTCTCATTGCATATAGTAGTATTGGTTATATACTGGTATATCACAAACCATCACGCAAGTTTGAAACAACCAATCTTTCATTCTCTCTCATGGTTTTATGTATTGACTTAGCTAAGCAAGTCTACTATTTTGCTTGGGGTCTCCTACATAATTGCAGTCAGAAGTCTTCTTGGGGGCTAGAGTCACGTGAGGGCTGGAGTAGGATGCTCCAATGCTGATGCAGTTCTCTCACTTCTCTTTCCATGTAGTTGAAGGGCCTCTCTCTCCCCCATATGACCTTTCCATATGTTTCCTGCCTATGGTCTCTCCAGTCATGTAGCCAGATTTCTTATGTGGCCAATCAGGTATCCGCAAAGTGAGAATCCCCATAAGCAGAAGTTTACAACTCTCATAAAGGATTGTTTGGAATGGAATCATCATCTCTTCTGACACATTCGATGATTACAGGGTCAGCCTAGGTTCAGTTCGGGGGGAGCCTTTACAAGGACATGAGTAATGCAAGATGTGGTTCACGGTAGGGTGATATTTGGAGGCTAACCACCACACTTATGTTAGAGTTAAAATGAGAACTCACTCTATTCTTTAAAAGTAATTTAAAATGTTGCATATTGCATAATAGAGAGGGGAATAACTGAAGAGAAAAGCTTAACAACTGGTTTCTGCATTTTCCTCTAGTCTCAGAAATGCTTGAGGAATTAATGTTTATAAACTGTCCTTGAAACACTCACTCAAATAATATATAGGAACATACCAGATACAAAATTCATGAAAATTCAGTATACATAACTATGTACTAAAACAAGCACCTATACCATAATGTCAAATACATTTATTGAGTAACAAGTAACTAGTATTGATAAGATTCCATTGAACCAAGAATGGAAGCTAGTCCTGTACCAGTAGGGATCTTCATAAATAGCAAGTTATAAAAGCTGACCACACCTGGAGCTGATGACTTCCCTGAAACTATGGCGTTGATTCCCACCCAGTCTCATTTCTCATCACCACATGGGTCCCCAGTAAGGAGGGATTGGGACATTGGGAAACTGCCTAGAAATTATGAGATTTTAACTATGCTGTAACGTTCTTGCTGTGTCGCTGTGATTTGTCAATCCCACATGCATTTTCAAACCAAGTAACATTGGTTCTGGATGAAGCCTATTATATTTTGAAGTTTTGTTTTCAATGTGACTACAAGACCACCACTGCTAGTTGAGCAGAGTGTGTGTTTGTGAAATTCCAACTATTTTCACCCTTCTCCTCACTTTATTTTTCTTCTCTTGGACACAGTGCAGGTAACTAACTCATTAGGTGCAATACTTTTCTTTGAGATAAACATAATTGATAGATTCATGATCACTAAATACTCTTAAATAATGGCATGGCTGCACTCCTTTGAGGAAGTGTGTATATTGGAGATGAAAGAAGTGAACTTCTACATTATTCACTCTTCCGGTCACATAGAATCAGGTCTACATCTCATCAGAAGCAGGACAACCAATCTGGAGCTTACTGAGTTTCTATTCTGGAAGTAATCAGCGCTGTAAGGCATCTAATTATTCCCAACTCAACTACCTTAGTAAACTTAGAAAGGAAAGGGATTGCTGTGCACTGACAAACCTGATTCCTTTCCTACTGGATCAACAGTTAGACCATTTCTCCCAGCTTCTTTGCTTTTATGTTGATGTCAGTGACAAAATAGGTTAAGAATGGATATGATGTGTCACTTCTAGAGTGAAACGGTCAAAAGTGGACATACCTTTTCCCTGGTCTCATTCCTTATTCCCTGGGCCGTATAATTCTAGGTTAATGTGGAAATTGTTGGTTGAAGTTTGAGAGAACTTTGGACCCTGAATCAATATTTATAGAAGACTCCTTTCATATCTACAACACATATAATATCCTATTCTGGATGCTCAGCAAAATATAGCATTATATGCATTAACTAATATATAAATTGGCACAGTAACTGGAGTTCTAGTGTAACAAAAATATTAAGTACAGTAGTACCTCGGTTTTCCAATGTCTCTATTGAAAAACATGTTGGTTTCTGTAAACCTGTAAACCCAGAAGTAAGTGCTTCAGTTTTTGAACATGACTCAGAAGTCAAACATGTCACATGGCTTCCGCTGAGTGCAGAATTCCGCTGAGTGAGGCCTACCTGTTGGCTGTTTTCAAACGTTTCAGAATTCGTGTATTACGTTTGAAAACCAAGGTACCACTGTATTTGGCTTTGGATTAGGAATTGGGCAGTGAGCAGTAATATATTGAAATTAGAGGCTAGAAAGTTGATGATACATGTAATTTAGATGCAAATATTTGGGAAAAAATGTTGCCTATGATACTTTAGGAGGGAAACCTCAAGATTTTAGATCTTTCCTATCATCTGGGAAAGCAACCAGAAAGAAGTGCTTGATGAACTCGTATATGATTAATTTTTAGCTATTTTACAGGGTCCTAAAGTAATTAGATGAGCTCAGAAGAAGATTGATTAGTTTGTAAGCCATAAAAATACATTCATAGAGTCTAGGAATTTGAAACTTTGAATGGCTATAAAACTTCAAAAAGTAGGAAATAAAAGATTGAAAACATTGTTCATTGGATGAAATTTGCAAAGGTGAGAACACAAGGAGGTGAATCAGTACCAATTACATTCTTCATAAGGGTATCGTGATATTAATATTGAGCAGAACTGAATGTCACATGTAATGCGATGACCCCTTGACTTGGGGCTATGGGGTTGACAAGATAAATGACTTGGGAAACACAGACTCCTTCCTCAATGTGATCACTAGCTTCCAAGACTTTTTGCTGTTTCTGCTGTAAAATGTACCAGTCTTGTCCTCCAGACCTGTTCCTCCTCTGCAGCGTTAATATTTGGTGGAACATCAGCCCCTCTCCTGGAGCGACTGGGACTGAGGTCCAAGATTTCCAACCGTAGCTTTATGACTTGTCAAACTAGTGATGTTTGTCCCTGATTTGTCAGTTCAGCATTTATCAAAAATTACTGCTTCCAGTTTTGATCTCTAATTTCCATGAAGCAAGTTTAAGCTCTCAAATGACTTTTAAATTCAATTTATTGGGGTGGCACTTGTTAATAAAATTATATAGGTTTCAAATGTACAATTCTGTAATACATTATCTATATATCACATTGTGTGCTCACCCCCACCCCCGCAGTCAGTTCTCCTACATTCACCATATATTTGATGCCCTTTATCCTCTTCTACCACCCCCCCAACCCCTTACCTCTGGTAACCACTAAACCGTTGTCTGTGTCTATGAGTTTTTGTTCCTTTGTTTGTCTTGTTTCTTTTTTGCTTTCAGTTTTATATCTCACATGAGTGAAGTCATAGGGTTCTAGACTTTTCTGTCTGACTTATTTAAAACCTTCCCAAAATCAAAAGTCCAGGGCCAGATGGCTTCACTAGTGAATGTTACCAAACATTCAAAGAGGATCTAACATTGTCCTCCTCAAACTCTTCCAAAAAATTGAAGAAGAGGCAATGCTTCCTAATTCTTTTTATGAGGTCAATAATTATCCTGATACCAAAACCTGGTAAGGATAATACACACACAAAAAAATTACAGACCAACATCTCTAATGAATACAGACGCAAAAATCCTAAATAAAACTCTAGCAAATCGAATAGAACGATGCATTAAAAAGATTATACATCACAATCAAGTGGAGTTTATCCCAGATGCACAAGGATGGTTCATTATATGCAAATTGATTAATGTGATACTTCACATAAACAAAACATAGAAATCATTTGATTATATCAAATGATCTTGCTCTTCAGAAAGCCTATTTTCTCTTTGCAGGCTAGTCTACAGGGCACCAATTTTGGACATGTTAATTTTATCTTGCATTGAGGCCTAAAACAACCTGCAGTGAACAGAAAGTGAACTGAAGATATTGCACAACCCCCAAGGAAAACACTCTCTCAAATACCCCCCAAAATATGTCCATGAAAGATAATAAACAAATCCCTTGAGAGCAGAGCCAGGGACCATGTGGTGAAAGGCCAATAAAAAAACAGAACCAGAGCCTAAGAAGGAAACATACTCTACTGCTAAGTCTGAGCAACTGTGAAATGTTTGTCTGACAATGTTCTAACGTTACCAGAAATAGAATATTCTATGAATCGGTAATAACTGGGCTTGTTGACTTTTTCTAAATGAGAGATTTCATGAAGGTTACCCTGTCTTTTTCAACATTGTACACTGGGTTTGGAACGTGCAGAAAAAGTATACTCTTTATTTCAAAGTTTTCCAGAAAAGAACCACCATATTTGATACTGACAGAGAAGACTACACATCACCTGATGATTCTGGACCTTGACCTTGAAGCACTGATTGCACAGTGCTTTGGGTCTTCTGCCTCCAGGTGGGTAATAGGATTGTACTTTCAGAGGCCCACAAAAATGTTTTGTTTTCTTTTAAAATCCTAAGAGAAAATCAGTTCTTAGTAAAAGAAAATACTTAATTTATAAAACTAATATATTTACCTTCATACTAATGCAGATGTAAAATCTAAGTTTAACCATTTTGGAAAAGGAAGTGTGCCATGAAGGCAAAACTTTCTAAAACTCTCAAAAGTCATAATGTTGCCCTCGTGGGAATGAAAGTGCAATGAATATTTGATGACAGAATGACAATCTGTGGTAGGGACAATGGTATGTGATCAGTAAATACTTTATTAGTATTAATTATTATTATTATTATTATTATTATTATTATTAATTATCTTTAGGGGCAGAGTTAAACTGTATTGGCCAGCTTTCTTGCATCCAGCCATTACATGATTATCGCTCCCAAAGGAAAGTGAGAGGAAGTAAATCGTCAGCTACAGGTATAGAGAATTAAGATTTCATATGTCTTCTCCATCCTTCCTTTCCTTCTCCATTCATCAGCTAAATGAAGCAGATTCACCTGGAACCTCATGGGAAAGGAAACTGGGTCCCTGAAAGAATGCATCAAAGATCCCTAATGGGCCACTTTGTGCTTTGATGTGAGCAAAACAGAATGTACTATTAAGTCACTGAGATTTCGAGTTTATGTGTTACAGTAGCTAGTGATATAAACCCTAAGTAATTCTAGGGTAATTTAAATACATCAGAATATTCTTTGAGCTAATCTTCTCAGCAAATAGTATCATTGTTTATGACACAATTTATGACAAAAATATACTCATTTTTGGAATCATAATTATGCTACAATTAATAAATATTTGTATATTTCAAAAGCAGAAAAGCCATACTCTTTTTCTGCCAAACACAGGATAATTCCTGATTTTTTTTTCAATACAACCCCTATAATAGATAATCTTAAACACATTTGTATCTTAAAGAAATTCCTTATGTTGTATATTTCACAAAGTAAGAAAAAGCCACATTTTTCTGCCATAGGATAATCCCTGATATAACTTTTTATTCCAACTTCCCCTACCCATATTAGATTATCTCACACACATAGACATATGCCTTACATTCCCTACCTTGAGAGCTTTAGAATCTCACTTAACTCTTTTATACAGTGAAAATAATATTATTCGTAACGATGGTCACTATGAATTATAATAGGTTTTGATTTAGATACTGTAGGTAAAAATGTTTTGTAAGTTGTAAAACACTGAATTAATGTAATTGATGACTACTACATTGAGGATTAAAGATAAGAAAATTTACTGCCTAGTAAAAAGGCAGACCAATCTCTAACAGTCAATTTGTAACATTTTGAAGTCTTCTAAGGGATAAAGAAAAGATGAAATGGAGAGGAATCAAAGACATACATTTAGTTAACACTTTTGTTTTGTTTGGAGATTTATATTATAAAACTTGGAAACCAAATCAAAAGTCCTTTTGCTATAATAAAAATCAAAGTCTATTATTAAAAACTCTGTAACAGAGTGTCGTGCGGGGTGTCCGGCGGGGCGGCCTGCGGGGTCTCTGCTCCCGCTCCCCACATAAGAACGCAGGACATGGTGAGGCCAAAAAGGAACACCCACGGAGCCATAGGTAGGAGAGTCATACCACTATGGTCTCACTGGAGGCTGGGTTTACACTACATGCGACCTGCTGTCCGCTTTGCTGCCAACCGACCGACTCTCCTCGACTCTCCTTACTCTCCTTCAGTCTCCTACTTCACTCTCCTCGGCTCCCCTCCGTAGCCAAGGCAGTTATATCAGTGGCCAATGGCTTAATGGCTACAGCTGATGGCCAACCAGCCACAGCTGACGGCCATCCATTATCTGAGCCAGCACCTCTCCACATGAGGCCGAGAGCCTGGAAACTGCTTTCTGGGGCTCTGTCCCCACACAGAGCATTGTCTATTATAGAAAACATACTACCAGGAAAGACCATGGAACTTCATAATTTACTAGATTGGTGGGAATGAGAACATATTTTCTGATTTCTTTAAATTTCTGATTTCTTTAAAGTAAACACAATCACATATTAAGGTAGGGGAACAACCAAATAACACTGCTTTATATCCCGCTTATTCTCCATTTTACAGAATAACTAATTGAAATTAAAAAGGGATTATTGCTTTTTCCCCTAAATTTCCCTTGGTAGATTCAAGGATACCAATGTTCCAACCCTACTCAAGTACAATGATGGGTAACCAATGAACTTCAAACAACAATGTCACACTCAGGATGAGCCAATGAGAGTGAGTGTGAGGGTCTATTTTGTCCAGGTTGTCTGCTAAAAAATGATATCCCAAAATATACTGCCATGAAATAAACATTAAAGATTTATTTAAACTTGTGAAACTTACATGTGTTTCTATTTGAATGTTTTAGATTCCATATCCTTTATTATTTCAGGGTTTGAGTAATGGAAAAAAAAAAAAAAAACATTTTCTGAAAACTTGTTCAAATGTGTCTGTGTAATCAGATGTGGGGACAGAGCTCCAGAGAGCAGTTTCCAGGCTCTCGGCCTCACATGGAAAGGTGCTGGCTCTGGTAGTAGATGGTTGTCAGCTGTGGCTAGTTGGCCATCAGCTATAACCATTGAGCCATTGGCCACTAATATAACTGCCGCAGCTACGTGAGGGAGTCGAGTTGAGGAGAGTCAAGGGTAGTCAAGGAGAGTCAGTCGGTTAGAAAAGCAGACAGCAAGTTGCACATCGTGTGAATCCAGCCTCCAGTGAGACTATAGTGGTATGACTCCCCTACCTATGGCTCCATGGGTGTTCCTTTTTGACCTAGCCACATCCTTCATTCTTATGTGGGCAGCGGGAGCAGGGACCCCGTAGGCCACCCTGCGTGACATCAGAGTATTTTTTTGTTGTTGTTTTTAGTTCAAATTTAATTTCTAAGTCAGATGATCAACCAAGCTGGAAATAATTTTACTTATTCACAATAAAATATAAAATATGTTCTAAATTTTCTTGACCCTAACTACAGCAAAGTTTCTTCTCTGAGTTAAAAAAAATAAAATGTATTCATAAGTTTAATGTTTTTTTTTTATTTAAACACCGCATGATAATTTTCAAAAGAAACATATGATTCAGGAGTTAAAAAAAATAAAATGTATTCATAAGTTTAATGTTTTTTTTTTATTTAAACACCGCATGATAATTTTCAAAAGAAACATATGATTCACGAGTCTACTTTGAATTCTGGTCATGATGGCTGTGGGGACAAAGCCCCAAAAAACAGTTTCCAGGCTCTCGGCCTCACATAGAAAGGTGCTGGCTCGGGTAGTAAATGGCCATCAACTGTGATCAGATGGCCAGCTGACTAGCTGTGGCTAGTTGGCCGTCAGCTGTAACCCGTAGGCCATTGGCCAGTAATATAACGGCTGTGGCTACGCTAGCAGAGAAGGAATGGGGGCTAGCAAGAAGATGGTGGCTGGCAAGCGCGGACTGCTGTTAGGCAGATTATGTAGATCCTGCTTCCTGTGTCTCCAGCCAGCCGCCAGCGAGAATATATTGGTTTGACTCCCCTACTTATGGCTCCATGGGTGTTTCTTTTTGGCCTTACCATGTCCTGCGTTCTTATGTGGGGAGCGGGAGCAGAGACCCTGCACGACAAATGGCGCAGCGAGCAGGGTCCCCTGCGTGACAATGGCAAAAGTAAGTAAACGCTGTGCTTACGTTCTCTCATGACCATGTCAATTACAACTAAACTACAAAACCACCACCATTGAGAATCACCTGAAACCTTGCTGAACTGAAGCCCTACAGATATGAACATGCAAAAGAAACCACCTGGAGACTGGTAGGCGGGGCAGAGATGTGGAACTGGCTGGTCTTACACATGCCTGTGACCATTAAAAATCTGCTACAGAGGTTCCCCCTGAAGGAGCAAGAGGTTCCAGTGCCACACCAGGGTTCCTGTGCCAGAGAGAGAAGTCTTCATAACTTCTGGTTGTGAAAACCAGTGGAAATTGTGGCTGAATGAGACAAGGGCAGCTACACTCCCAGGTGTTCCTCATAAAGGGACCGCACATGGACTTACTCACTGACAGAATCACTGGCTCTGACCACCAGCACTGAGGGAGCAGCAGGAGAGGTGACAGGGACATATGGAGGGGAACTGAGTTGTCTGGCTTCAGAAGGAGGGTGGAGGGGCGGCTCGCTCCTGGATGGAAGAACTGGCAGAAGCCATTTTTATTTTGTTGAGCCCTCCCTCTTCCCGGCACACAGACTCAGGAATAGGCAGCTGCTATAGCTGAGTCTCCATTAAGCTGGCTGACATTATTGGTTTGCCACGCCCTGGTGATTCAAGACCCCCCCAACTTTCAGGCACACCCAAGCTGCTTCCAGTGTCTTTTTCATGTGAATTGCCTGCCTTAGCTCATGCTGCAGACTTTCCTAGAGTCTCTCAAAGGTTCACAGAACCCAGACAAGCAGCATCTGGCTTGAGCATGTCCCACACCTCTGTCTGAGCAGCTGTAAGTCCAGCACTAGTGGCAACCAGCCTTGGTTCGCAGCTTGGCCTCTTGAAGCACTTCCAAGCAGGGCACAAGTGGCAGCCACTTATGGATTGCTTTTTGGCTCCTGCCACATGGGCCTAGGTGATGCATGGGCTGCAGCTGAACGTGACCAGCAGCAGGTGCCCTCCAAGGTGGCCTTGGGGTTTGTGTCCCCAGTGGCCAGCTTATAAATGAGCTGGAGCATCATCCAGCCACTTCCAAGAATGACACACCAAAGGGGCAGATTAGGCAGACACCAGAGTTCTGCTGAGGCAGATCCTGTTCCACAACTGTTCCACTGTAGTCAAGGGCAGTCCTCATAACTAATCAACTCGAGGGTCAATCTGTACCATTGATGATAAAAGAGCACCCAAGACTCAAGTATAAGAGGAGGACACACACCCCCCCACAGGGCACACACCTGGAGTGTGTAGCTCAGGTGACAAGGAAGAGTGGGCCACTGAGCCCCACTGCACACTTACTACATAAAGCCACTCTCTTAAGACCAAAAGACATAGCATCCCTACCTAATACATAGAATCAAACACAGACAGGCAGCCAAAATGGGGAGATAAAGAAACATGTCCCCAATAAAAGAACAGAACAAAGCTCAAGAAAAATAACTAAATGAGATGGAGATAAGCAGCCTACCACATGCAGACTTACAAAACAAACACTGGTTGTAAGGATGCTCAAAGATCTCAGAGAACGTCAACAAAGAGATAGGAAACACAAAAATGGAGATAGAAAACATAAAAAAAGAACCAGTCAGAAATAAAGAATACAATAACGGAAATGAAGAATACATTACTGGGAATCAACAGTAGTTTAGATGAATCAGAGGACTGAATCAGCAACTTAGAAATAAGTTAGCAGAAAACACCCAATCAGAACAGCAAAAAGAAAAAAGAATGCAAAAAAATGTGGAGATTTTAAGGGGCCTCTGGGACAACATCAAGTGTACCAACATTCACATTATAGGGATACCATAAGAAGAAGAGAGAGGGTAAGGAATTGAAAATCTATTAGAAGAAATAATAACTGAAAACTTACCTAACCTGATTAAGGAAATAGATATACAAACCCAGGTAGCACAGAGTGTCATAAACAAGATGAACCCAAAGAGGCCCACACTAAGACACATCATAATTAAACTCCTTAAGGTTAGAGACAAAGAGAGAATCTTAAAAGCAGCAAGAGAAAAACAATTAGTTACCTACAAGGGAGCTCCCATAAGACTGTCAGCTGACTTATCAACAGAAACTTGTCAAGGTTAGAAGAAACTGGCATGAGATATTCAAAGTGATGACAAACAAGGATCTACAATCACAAGTAGTCTTCCAAACAAAGCTATACTTTTGACTGGAAGAACAGATAAAGAGCCTTCTAGACAAGAAATAGCTAAAGGAGTTCAAAAATATGAATAATAAAGTGGCAATAACTACATACCTATCAACAATTATTTTCAATGAAAATGGATTAAATACTCCAATCAAAAGATAAGGTTGCTGAAGAGATATGAAAACAAGACCTTACATCTGCTGTGTATAATAAGAGACTCACTTCAGATCAAAAGACACACAGTCTGAAAGTACAAGGATGGGAAAAGATAGTTCATGAAAATGGAAGCAAACAAATAAACAGGAAAATCTGGGGTGGCAGTACTTATACCAAACAAAATAGGATTTAAAACAAGACTACAACAAGAGACAAAGAGAGACCCAGTAATCCCAATTCTGGGTATTTATGTGAAGAAACACAAAATGCTACTTTGAGGGAACATGTACAACCATATGTTCATTATAGCATTATTTACAATAGCCAAGATATGAAAGCAACCCCCGTGTTCCTAAATGGGTAAAATGGATAAAGAAGAGGTGGTCCATATATACCATGGAATATTACTGAGCTGTAAAAAAGAACTAACTTTTGCTACAACATGAATAGCCCTTGTGCTGAGCGTAGTAAATCAGACAGCAAAAGACAAATGTCATATGATTTCACTTATAAGTGGAATCTAAAGAACAAAATAAACAAACAGAAAGAAATAAACTCATGGATACAGAGAACATTTTGTTGGTTGCCAGATGGGAGGGGATTGGGGGTGAGGAATAATGGGGAACAGATTAAGAATTACAAATTTTTTGTTACTCAATAGTAATGGGGATGTAGGGTATAGCATCCGGAATATAGTCAATAATATTTTAATAACTATGTATGGTGTCAGATGGGTACTTGATCTATTGGGGTGATAGATGGGAGGGGGGCTGGGGAGCTGTGTTAAAAAGGTGAAGGGATTAAGGCATACAGATTGGTAGTCATAAAATAGTCATGAGGATGTAAAGCATAAGGAATATAATCAATGATACAGTAATAACTAAGTATATTGCTAGGTTGATACTAGTCAGAGGGATCACTTTTTAAATTATATAAATGTTTAATCACTATGCTGTACACTGAAATTAATGTAAAATAATATTGAATGTCAACTGTAATTGAATAATTGAAAGGGGGAAAAGATAAAGTAGAATAAGAGGTTTGAAGTTCTAGGTATAAAATAAATAAGTCTCGGATTAATGTACAGCATAGGAAATATAGTCAATAATATTATGATAGTGTGGTATGGTGGCAGGTGGATGTTAGACTTCTCATAGTGATCACTTCTTCATCATAGGGAATATAGTCAATAATATGGTACTGATTATGTATAGTGCCAAGTGAGTACTGTTACATAACTATGATGTACACTTGAAACTAATGTAATATTGTATGTTAGCTATATTTCAATAAAAATCTTTTTAAAAGTCTACTTTGGAATCATTTTAGACATTTTCCAATACTGTGTGTGTGTATACACACCAAAATATATTTAAATATCTGATTATCAGATACATATTAAGCAGCAAACATAAAAAATACATGATTTTTTTCACAAAATAATGTAGAATGTATGCTATTTTTCTAAAGCTTATTATTTTGATTTATAATTACCTCCAAGTTCGAAGCTCAAATCAAATAGGGGTGTGTGTGTGTGTGTGTGTGTGTGTGTGTGTGTGTGTGTGTGTGAATTTCAGTGTATTGAAATTATTCTCAAACTATAAAATTAGTATTTTGAGAAGACCTGCTTTCATAAAATAAAATTTGAAGACATGAAATTTTATTTATTCCATAAATGGATGTTTCTGTTATGTCTCTCACTTTTAATCTTTCTCAGTATGGATATGGTTCTGGTTGCTAACTTTCATTTCACCCCACTTACCATCAACACCAACATTTTGTACTCTTACACTTTCACATATTCCAAATTTGAACAGGAGATCATGGATAATGTCTTCCTCCTCTTACTTCAGTCATGCACCACTTCCTTCTTACGACAAGAGCTAAATGTAAGAGGACAGAACCCAGCCATGTGTGAAGAGGTTTAGAAGACTTTAAAGTGATTATTAATGCCCAGAAGCAGGAAAAAGTTAAAACATTGTGAAATAAAATAAATGTCATTCCACCTTTCAGGAGTTTTTTCTCACCTAAAATACTTGCTTTCAATATTTTCAAATATTGATTCTTTTTAAATTTATTGCTCCCCACCCCAAAAACCAATCACACTTTTGACTTTCTGTTTTTTTTTTAAATAATTCTGTCAAAACCTCTACTTTCCTTATAATGTGTGCATACTGAATTCAAAAAATTCCTGTTAAAATTCTACACTAACGCTCCACAGAATTTCAATTTGGTTTATATGTCTCTCATTTTATTAGAAAGAGAAACTCCATCTAACTTCAATTTTGCTTTAAAAACAAAAATGAAACGGTAAATAATGCATACATTTTTAACTATCAGCTTTCAAAATGGCTAAAGATATCAATTGTTCAAAAAATTTTTACAGCACATTTTCTATTTTACCAGGTTTTCTGGTAACATGTTTTCTATTATACCAGTTGAGAAACTCCTGAATTGGCATATAACCCTTGGATTAATTAATTGACATTAATTGAATACCTCTTCTGGCCCATTCTGAAGTTAACAATGCTTAATGTTAATCTACTTGTACCTGCTCCTCATTTATAAAAAGATAGTGTTGGTTTGCTTTATTACCTTAATTTCTATAATGTATCTTTGAAAAATGTTGTAAACATTTTTGTAAATAAAATGTAAAATCTCAATTACATTGTTTTATAAACCCTAATATGATTTAACACCTGAGAGGGAAAGCATTTGTCTTGAACCTTCATAGTTTCTTCCATTTCGTGAATGCTAATGGAATATGATAGTCAAAAAAATATTTTATTCATTCTGTTTAAAATCTTGAATTCCAACTGACAATATAACTATTAAGAATATAGATAAATTTAGAGCACGAGCGCTGCAAGTGGTTTACTGCCTCCCAATTCATCTCGTACTGAACCTGTCCAGCCTCCGGTATTTTACACCTAATGGCCATTTTTTGTTTGTCATGAACTTGGCATGGCAGCGAAGTCAACTAGGAGTGGGAAGATTTCTCAAGGGCAGCGCAACCAAAAATCAATTTGTGCTGATAAAGAGCTGAAGTGGAAGAGTCATGACTCTTAATGAGCCAGGAAAGAGTTCTTGCAATTTCTTATAATTAAAAGGCCTAAAAGGAGAATATTGAATAATGTCACTAACATTTATTCAAAATAATGCATACTTTAAAACTATTTTCCTCATGAAAAAATTAAAACTAGAAAATGCTGAAACGTTTAGTCCGTTAGGTTGAGTTCAAAATTTTTTATTCTTTTAAATGTGATACTGTGTTCATATGTTATACATATATAAATTACATATGTAATAACTGAGACATAAAACTACTACACATAAGTTGGTACAAGTTATACATCATCAGTTGTTTGAAAAGAAAATATGTAGATGGGATGTATGCATTGTAACAATATAGACATATACTTTCAAGCTGCTTCTAACTGGCACACAAGTTTTATCTATACCAGAAGATATTATCAGTTCATCTAGAATAGTACTCTTTATTTTATTAAGGACACTAGTTCCTCAAGTTTTTTTTTTTTTTCTCTCTCAAGTTTCTTTCTCAATATAATATTTATTTTTTCCTTTGTCAAAGCGTGAAGGTTGTGAGATAAACATAGTGTGCAGTTTTACAGTCTTTCTCTTCCCAAGTCTTAAATCATATGTAGTATGTTTTGACTCTGATAGTCAGGTGGAGAATTTGAAAGCAAAATGACCAGTCCATTAATGATTTTTGAAGTATGTCTGTAATTCTAGCAGATATAAGAATTATTGGACTGAAAGAAGCAAGTATATGAAAGCCTTCCTTGTTTTGACTGCATATTGACAAGTCATAATTTATATAAGGTATCCTCCATTGGTGGATTTTTAGATGGGGTTCATTTAAATTCAAGTGTTACCATGAATGACTGTGTATTTCTGTCTTGCTTATATCTATAACTATAAATGTTTGTACTTATGTGCATATTACAGTAGGCGAGTATACATGACCCATATTCCACTTATTCAAATTTTCTTTCTGCCGTTTATTTTCTACTGAAATTTTGGGCTTCGTAAGTCTGCCTCTTTTTCTAAGTAATCATTTTCTAGTATTTAGTCTTAAAATTGTAGGCCTTTCTACCATACAGTTAACGAAATATTAGCAAGACAAAAACTTGAAAAATTCTCTACTTCATGAGGCTGCTGTTAAGCAGATACTATTTTTCAGAATAAAATTGTTTTTAGAAAAAAAATCTTAGGAAAACTGAGTATAAGACATCCTACCATAAGAAATTATTATCCTGCGTAAAAATAACCTTTAATCTCCAAAAGTCTATAATTCCCACTATTTTGCTGCCATGGTAATAATATTTAAATTGGCATCTATGTTTACTGAAAGTATCATTAGTTGTAAGTTTTTTTTGTGTGTTTTTTTTTGCTAAGCCAGAGAAGGTCATTCCATTTCCCTTTTTTTCACGTGCCTGGCAGCTCTTAACAACAGGCTCATAGAAATTAGTAATAGACACCAGAAGATATGCAGTTTAGTAACTAAAGTAAATATACTTAAATCAGATTGGAAATTTTTCCACATAATGGCATAAACCACTGATACTCTTACTAATAGTACATGACAGGGCACCATTCTCCACACACTTGACAACTTCAGATAATATCAATATTTTCAATATTTCAAAGATGAAAACTAATAAATCATTATCATCGGTTTCATTTGCTTTTTATTTGACTATCAGAAGTGTGGACCACTGATATTTCTTTCTCTATAGTATGTGCCTACTTATGTATTTATAGATTATTACGTGGCTATGTTAAATTTATATAAATACTTTTTTTTAATTTACATTGCAATACATAATGTAATATGACTTGTATATGTTACAAATGTAATTATATGTACCATAACAATTATTAACAATTTACACATATTTAAATGTGCCAAATAAATCACTTTTTTTTTACCATTTGATCCCCTTTACCCATTTCTCTTAAATTTCTGTTAATTTTCTCTTAACACTCTTAATAATGTATAAACTTTGTCCCCATAAATGTAATTATTAAAATCTAAATGATGGTATTAGTTCTAAATATAAAAAGAATGCAGAACTCTCATCACAACATTATAAAGTAGTAGCATTGGTAACAATTAAAATATATTATAATATATTAATCATTAAGGTATAAGACCATTCATTATAGAATAAGTTTTATTTGCTGATTCAGTAATTTCATGAATGTTATCTTATATTGTTGCATAAGATAATAAGATCTCCCTCATCACAAGTTAATGGAAGAAAGTCTTTTCATTGATATCAAGGTGGTATTTGAACTTGAACAACTTTCTTGGCGATATCTTATTAGAGATTAGAAAACAGACATTAAAACATTATAGAACAGTCAATATAAGTACATATTTATGTATTTCTATAATTATTCATGCAGTTTACATACATAGATACAGCTTTACTCAATAAGAATTTACCGATTATTTTTCATTTCTGATCAAAATCTATCCAAATAACCAATTTTATAACAATAGGAGAGAATAAAGATTATTCTCTGTGGAGAAATTGAGGGAGATTTTTGTGGAAAATATGAGTATGTTTATATTTGTGGAAGGCTTTAAAAATAGATTTTTTATCTCAAATAAAGAAGTGAAAAGACATAAATCAGTAAAACATAATGTGATAGAAGCCAAGAGAGGAAAAAATTATAAGAAGCAAAATGCATTTGACAATGCAGTGGAATAGATAAGTGTGTGAGATATAGATTTAGAAAACTGCACTGAATTTAGCAATTTTTAGGCTGTTCATGAACTTCAAGAGGAGTAATACCTCTATTCTGGCAAGCTAGACACTCGACAGAAAAAGATTAAGGACAAATTTAAAAGCTAGACACACACACACACATTAGAACATTTTCTTTTTATTGAAGAATACCTTATATACAGAGAACTGCAGAGATTATAAGTGCTCCAAAGTAAACACAAATATGAATCAATTACCCCGTTAAAGAAGTGTGTTACCAGTATAATCAGGTAGAAAGACCCTCTTGTATACCCTCCTAATCATTACCAGTCTTTCTTCTCCAAATTTAACCACTATCCTGACTTTTAACACCACTGATTAGTTTTGCCCATTTTTGAACTTCATATAGATTGGAAAGGGCTATGTATTGTTGTTTGATGTTTGGCTTCTGTTGTTCAATATTATGTTTGTGAGAGTCATCAATATTGTTGCAGGTAGCAGTAGACTGTTTATTTTTATTCTTCTCTAGTTTTCCATTATATGAATTTTACATAATGTTTTTATTCTACTATTGATGGATATTTAGGTTGTTGAGCCGTATAAGCTTCCTCTATTTCCCCTGAGGCCATCTGAGTTTGCCTATGAATAGTTCCGGGCTCCAGAAAGGCTCCTCAGTTTCAGCTACTAGAATTTATCTCCTTGTGATCGGAGGCTTTCTGTGACACCAAGAGAACTTACACAGCTATATGCAGGCATGGCCCTGAACTGTGGGGACATTTATGCTGCTGGGACAACGCTCAGCCGGCGGGGAATAGCAGCTAGTAGACAGAAGCCAGTATCTTTTCATCCTGAAGGACGATCCTGAATTGTGTTACACATCCATCTCTAAGTGTCCTCAGAAGATTGAAGACTTGTTGCCCACTGTTCTAAACTTTGTTTTTCTGCCCTTTTTCACTTTCACCATTTTATCATTTGTATTTTACAAGTAATCTATCTCAAGCAAGTACTTATGTGTCTGGTCTGAGGCAGGCAGGGAGAACCAAGACTAAAGCAGCTAGCTCCAGACTTACGTAGTCTTAGAAAGAGGACCTCAATATTTTGTTCTGGAATTTTGATCATCAAAAGGTTAACAAAAACTATATTGGTGGTAGAAGTTAGGTTGACAACAACACCTGGCACGCTGTCACATCACAATCACTAAGACTTTCACTTTTAACAGTGAAAGTGGAACGGCACACACTTGTTACGAAAAAGTTCTGGCATTTAAAGACGTAAGGCCAAAAGTGATCGTAAGTGTAGATTTGGCTAGCGTTTGTTAATTTCTCTAGAAACCTTGAAGGAGGAAAGCAACACAATATTTTTCTCCTATATTATTTCTGTCTCTCTTTTTTGTCTCTATTTTTGTCTCTCTTTGCTTCAATATGAATATTTTCTTCTGAAATATATTTCAGAAGAACAATTCTTTCTTGAGCTAAGCCAAAAAAACCTATTAAACATGTTTTACATAGTTTAAGCTATTTTTTAGTTCTTCAGTGTCCATTTGACTTATCTTGAATTTTGCTATTTTACTTCTGAAATTCTCTATCTTGTATTTCCTTGAACCTGTTAATCACAGTTATTATAAAATCTGTATGCCATTAATTTGATTAGCTTTATTTCCTATGAGTCTCTTTCTAATTACTTTAATTTTTTTAATTGCAGTTTAAGTCCTTTTGTGTGTCTCATGATTTTTGACTGATTGTTGAATATAGTATATGAAGAATTTCACACATCATTTTAGGTCATAGAATAATATTATTTTATATTTTGTTATGAAGCTAGGCTAAGTGAAAATTATCTTAAACCAATCAGGGATTCCAATGATGGTAAGCTGGTTCACAGTTCTTGTGAGCAATGGTCCATTTCACAGTGACTCTTAGAGCATTTCTCTTCCGGGTCCTTCCTAAAAATGTAGCTTAGACCAGCTTCTTGAAAGGTCCTGCTTTCATTCACTATTTGTTTCCCCATCTGTATGAGAGTGTGGAAATGTCTGCTCAGGGTCTCAATTTCTGGACAGAAATTTGGCACTGTTTTATAAGGGAGTCATAGTATCAAACACTGCCCTTACCTATATTATCTTTAGTCACCTCCCTCTCCAAAATATGATGTTAGGTTTCTGCTACCACGATACACGTTTTTCTTCTTAACTGTTATTCCATCTGTTCTATTTATTATCTTAAAAAGTGTTAATTTGAAACAATCTAGTTTACCATTGCCAGAACCAAAACTCCTCACAAATGTTTTTCTTGGTAAGTATCTGCAATTCTCTTTTTTTTAATACTTTAGGTCTTTTATTGTATCTCATATTAAAAATTTTTATACATGAAGATATTTGTACATAAATAATACATCCCCTATTTTTATTGCAGATTTTTAAAGACTGGTGATTACAGAGGTTGTTACTCATATTCATAAATTATCTTATATGTTAGGACCCCAATTCTCGTTGCCATATTGAATGCTTATTTTTTTTTCTTTCCTTTTTTTTTTTTATGCTCTCCAACTAATCCTAAAATTGGATCTATCCCAATTTAGCTTTTTTATTTTGGTAATAAAAAAAGATTTGTTTTCATTTCATTCAATAGTTTTCATTTCCTTAATTTGCCCAGTGGTACAGCCACCTGTTAGTTATTTTTATCAAATTAGAAAATAGTTTTAGATGGCTGTGGCATTTGCTAATAACACCCTACCTTGATACCTATTTGATTAACCTGCAAATTGTTTTTCTTATTGGAAATATTCTATTATTGGAAAGACTAGTGTACTGTAGACAGTAAATTTAAGTGTCATTGTTATGTTTCCTAAGAGGTAAAATGAAGAGTCCATCCAGTGCCTGATATAATCACCTGAGAACTAACTACCCACTGGGTTTTATTACTGAAAAAATGGATGCATTTCTGAAATATTTACAAAAATATAAATGTAACAAAGTTACTAATAGAATTGATAATCACAATGTTCTAAGGACAACAAACTTCTGTTACCCACTAACTAATTAATGCATGATATTGGGATGATATTAGGATGATATACTGAAATAACATTAAAAATAAGGCTAAAAATACCCTAAAGAAGATATGGTATTACATAAATTAAATGTTTTTTATTATTATTAGTTTCAGGTATACAAAGAATCGTAATAGTTAGACATTTATCATTTATATCCCTCACAAAGTGATAATCCCCTCCCCCCAATCTACTACCCCTCTGACATCACACACACCCGTTACATTTCCATTGTCTCTATTCCTTATGCTGTACCCCATTTCTTGTGACTACATATATACATATGTGTGTGTGTGTGTGTGTGTGTGTATATATATATACACATGTACATAAGTATCTGCAATTCTCTTTTTTTTAATACTTTAGGTATTAAAATACCTAAATACTTTAGGTAATACTTATGTATATGTGTGTATATATATATATATATACATATATATGTATATATATATATATGTATATATATATATACACATATATATAATCATAGTTGATATTCATTATTATTCAGCTTCAGGTGTACAGCACAGTTATCAGGCATCTACACCATTCCTGAAGTTGTCTCTCTAATAATACAGGTGTTCATTGGATACCCTACTAAATCTTTACGACATTATTGATTATATTCCCCAAACTGACTTTCATATCCCCATGGCAAACTTGTGGTTACGGGTTGTGCAAAATAATCCCCTCACCTTCTCCCTCATCACCACCCCCCTTCCCATCTAGCAGTGCTTAGTTTTTCTTCTGTATCTCTGAGGCTTTTTCTGATTAGTTTGTTCATTTGTTCTATTCTTTAGATTCCACATATAAATGATATCATATGGTATTTGTCTTTCTCTGTCTGACTTACTTCACTTAGCATAATGTTCACTAGGTCCATCCATATTGTTGCAAATTGGTAAGATTTCATTCTTCTTTATGGCCAAATAATACTCTATTATATAAATGTACCTCAGTTTCTTAATCCAGGCATCCAGCGATGGGCAATTTGGTTCTTTCCATGTCTTGGTTATTGTGAATACTGCTGCAATAAACATAGAGGTGCATAATTTTTTTTTCAAATTAGTGTTTTGGATTTCTCTGGATAGACACCTAGGACTGAAATTGCTGGGTCATAAGGTATTTCCATTTCCAGTTTTTTGAGAAAACTCTATAATGATTTCCATGGTGGCTGCACCAATCTGCCACGAGGGATCCCTTTTCTCATATCCGCGCCAGCACTTGTTGTTTATTTATTGATTGATGATAGCCATTTTGACTGGGGAAAAGGGATATCTCATTGTGGTTTTTATTTGCATTTCTCTAAGGATGAATGAGGTTGAGCATCACTTCATATGTTTTTTTGCCATCTGTATGCCCTCTTTAGAAAAATATTTCTTCATGTCCTCTGCCCATTTTTTTAACTGGGTTGTTTTATTGGTGTTGAGTTGAATGAGTCTTGAATCCATTTTGAATTTATTCTTTTATATGGTGTAAGGAGGTAATCCAGCTTCATTTTTTTTCATGTGTCTGTCCAGGTTTCCAAGCATCATTTATTGAATAGACTGTCTTTACCCCAATGTAACTTCTTGCTTCCATTGTCATAGATTAAATGACCATATAGGCATGGATTTATTTCTGGGCTCTCTATTTTGTTCCCTTGTTCTAGATGTCTGTTTTTATGCCAGTACCATGCTGTTTTGATTACTATAGCCTTGTAGTATGATTTGATGTAAGGTATTGTGATACCTCCCACTTTTTTCTTATTTCTAAAGATTGCCAAGGCTATTCAGGGTCTTTTATGGTTCCATATAAATTTTAGGATTATATGTTCTATTTCTGTGAAAAACATCCTTGGTAGTTTGATGGAAATTGTGTTCAATATGTATTTTTTTGTCTGTCTTTTATTTCTGTTCTGATCTTTATTATCTCCTTTCTTGTACTCCCTTTGTGCTTATTTTGCTGTTCTTTTTCCAGATACATTAAGTGTAAGGATAAACTGTTGATTTGTGATGTTTCTTGTTTCTTTAGGTAGGTCTGCATTGCTATGAATTTCCCTCTTAGGACTGCTTTCACTGCATCCCATAGATTTTGGGTCATTATGTTTTCAGTGTTGTTTTTCTCCAGATATCTTTTGATTTCTTCCTTGATCTCATTGTTGACCCATTCATTATTTAGTAACATGTCATTCAGTCTCCATGTATTTCTGTGTCTTCCAGTGTTTTTTTCTTTTTTTCCCTGTACTTAATTTCTAATTTCATAGCACTGTGGTCAGAGAAAACACTTGATATGATTTCAATTTTCTTAAATTTATTGAGACTAGTTTTGTGGACTATCTTGAAAAATGCTCCATGTGCGCTTGAGAAGAATGTGTATTCTGCATTTTTTGGGTGAAATGCTGTGAAAATATTGATTAAATTTAACTGGTCCAATGTGTCATTCAAGGCCACTGTTTCCATATTTATTTTCCATCTGGAGGATCTGTCCCTTGTTGTCAGTGGTGTGTCGAAATCCCCTACTACGATAGTGTCACTGTTGATCTCTGTCTTTATGTCAGTCAACATCTGTTTTATATATTTAGGTGCTCCTATGTTGAGTGCATAGATGTTTACTAGGGTTATGTCCTCTTGTTGGATCAATGCCTTTATTATTATGTAGTGCTCATCTTTGTCTTTTAATATATTATTCATTTTAAAGTCTATTTTGTCAGATATAAGTATTGCTACTCCAGAATTTTCCTCATTTCAATTTGCATGAAATATCTTACTCCAACCCTTCGCTTTCGGCCTTTGTGTCTTTTGATCTGAGGTGAGTCTTGTATACTACATATGCATGGGTCTTGTTTTCTTATCCATTTAGCCACTCTATGTCTTTTGATTGTAGCATTTACTCCATTTACATTTAATGTGATTATTGGCAGGTACATAGTTATTGCCATTTTGCTATTTGTATTTCTGGTCTTCATTAGATTGTTTTCATATTTCTTCTATTTACAGAAACACTTTTTAACATTTCCTGCATTGCTGGCTTAGTGGTAATTAATTCATTTAGCTTATTCTTTTCTGGGAAGCTCTTTATCTGTCCTTCAATTTTAAATGATAGCCTTGCTGGATAAAGCAATCTAGGTTGTAGACCTTTGTTTTTCACAACTTTGAATACCTCCTGCCACTCCCTCCTGACCTACAAAGTTTCTGTACAAAAATCATTTGATAGTCTTACAGGAGTTCCCTTGTATGTAACCCGCTGTCTTTCTCTCACTGTTTTTAGGATTCTCTCTTTGTCTTTCGCCTTTGCCATTTTAACTGTAATGTGGTCAAAAGGTACAAACTTCCAGTTATAAGATAAGCAAGTACTCAGATGTAATGTACAACTGGATGACTACAGTTAACACTGCTGTATGATGTATCAGAAGTTTAGAGTAAATCCTAAGAGTTCTCATGACAAGAATTTTTTCTCCTTTATTCTTTCCTTCTTTCTCTTCTTTTTATTGTATGTGTATGAGAAGATGGATGTTAACTGAACCTATTGTAATCATTTCATAATATATGCAAATCAAACCATCACACCATATGCCCTAAACTTACACAGTATGTATGGCAATTATTTCTCAATAAAACTGGAAAAATCTATTCAATGTTCAACTATTTATAAATAATATTCTAAAAATTTGTTAAATATGGTAATTATTAATGTATTTTTATACTTAAAATACAAATTATGATATTTATCTGGAAACTAATTTTGCCAAGAATAGAAAGAAAACAGTGATTAAACATGCTTTCTGTTTTTCTGGAAGACACACTGGCACCAGTGGCAAGAAGTTACAGAAAATAACATGTTAGCTCAAAAGACAAAAGTAGTATCTGTTAGTTGGAATTGTCTAGCCATTTAGTGAGATTTATCTACCATGGTGAACTTTCAATTACTACAAACATAGATGTCATCTTCCCAGGGAAGAAGATGTTTTCCTTTTCAGGAAAGCAACCAAACTGCTTTTAAACAACCAAAATTCCTCCACACTTTCAATGAGTTTTAAATCTAGTGAGAAAAAGAAAACAGAAACACAAGCTGAATTTCAATAGGGAAAGTAACAAGTATGTGAAGGAAAGGAAACAGGGAGCATGTGAAATTTCACAAAAGAAGATTCTTCTCTGATGTTGAAATAGGGCCTTGAGATTATTTTGATAAGCGAAATAAATCATACAGATAAAGTTGAGAATCATATGACTTAACTCACATGTGGGATATAAATCTGAAAGCGACAAAGGAACAAGACAAACAAAGAAATAAAACCTCATAGACACAGACACAGTTCAGTGGTTACCAGATGGTAAGGGGGGAAGGGGATGGTAGATGAGGGTAAAGGGTATCAAATATATGATGATGGAAGGAGAACTGACTCTGGGTGGTGAACACATAATGTGATACATAGATGGCATATTACAGAATTGTACACTTGAGACCTATGTAATTTTACTAACCAATGTCACCCCAATAAATTTTAATTGAAAGAAAGAAAGAAGGAAAGAAGGAAGGAAGGAAGGAAGGAAGGAAGGAAGGAAGGAAGGAAGGAAGGAAGGAAGGAAGGAAGGAAGGAAGGAAGGAAGGAAGGAAGGAAAGGAAGAAATAGGGCTTTGACATACCAGCAGGATTACAACAAATAGACACTAAAGCTGAGGAAGTGATTTGAGACAGAGGAAACAATATGAACAAAGACAAATGGGCAAACAGTTCAGAATGTTAAAATATTTCTGTTTGGGGAATGTGAAAGGAAGTAACTAAAATTTCAGCTAAAAATATAAGAAGATCAAAGAGAGACCATGGAAATTTAGAGGTGCTTAGTGACCATATGCTTCTTTAAACATTAGGGAGATATTGAAAGTTGGAGTTGTTGGATAGGATGTTTTCTGTTATCTAATAACATTGGTCAGTTCCCACCATACAATGTTATGTAGATTTGGAGATAGGTGGAATTCTGGTATATATCTTATTTAGTGGAAAACCTCTAATGGTTTCTTGTTATGAAACGTGTTGGCCCATAGGCTGCTATAACTCTGTGTGCATGTGTGTACAAATGAGTGCATGTATGTGTGTATGTGTTGTGTATATATTAAGGACATTGTATTAATTTTTATATCTTGAAGATTTTATAATATTTATGGAGGCTGAGCAATGTTAATCACCTATTAGATAACAAAATTATCATACGATAGTTTTCTTTAGGTTTAATAATGGATGGATTATATTAATATGTTTACTTATATTGAGCCACATTTGCTTTCCTGGAATAAATTCCATTTAGTTATGGTAAGCTATTTGTTTTTTTAGTGTGCTCTTGGTCTCTTTGTAAATATTTTACATGTGATTTTGCATCAATATGCATAAGCGAGTTTGCTTGTAGTTTTCTTTTATGGTACAATTTATTTGTGTTTTAGGATCAATATATACTAGCATCATAAAACAAATATGGAAGTTTTCATTTCATTTCTGTGCTCTGGAATAGTTTAAGTAACTTTATGACTATTTTCTTAAAATATTCCTGTGAAATTATCTGAGCCTGCTGCTTTCTGTTGGGTATGCTTTTTTTTTCTAAAATTTGCATTCTACTACAGTATTATGTTCATTTTGATTTTTTATTTATTGAGTAGTCTCTTCTTTTAGTATGGTATTTAGTTGCTTTAGATTTTTCTCTCTATAGAGGTAAATGTTGGAGAGTTTAATCTTTCTTTAAAATGCACTTTTCAGCTAGAATTGTAAGGGGTAAGCTTACATTATCATTCCTTGTTGATTATTCACCGTTGCCATTTTCAATTACTGTATTTTTAGTTCTCCTGTTTCTTTATTTTTCCTTTCGGTTGAATTTCTTAGTGATTAGCTTGCAGATTATTTTACAATAAGTAATTTTTGGTATTTATTTAGGTTTATCAGAAAATTACAGGTTGACCAGTCAAATTTGGATTTCAGAAAAAACATTTTATTTTTATTTATTTATTTATTTATTTATTTATTTATTTATTTATTTTATTTATTTTTTTTATTTTATTTTTTTTTTAGTATAAGCTTGCTCCAGATATTGTAAGGGCCATATTTTTATTAAGAAATACCTATTGTTTAACTGAAATTCAAATTTAATTGTGCATTCTGTATTTAATTTGCTACGTCTAGCAATCCTATGTATTTATTTGTCTGATATTTTTTTGTATATGTTTTGCAGGTTTTTATCTTCATTAATTCCTTGCTTCTCTACTCTTTATTATGTTGTTTTCCTACATTTTGTCTGTTTAATTCAGGTGTTTTATTTTATTTACTTTTACTCAAATAATTAGGTCAGACAATTAAGTTTGCAGACTCATCCTAGAAAAAGTGCTCCATACCTCATTGCTGAATATCACTATGGTCACCTTCGAAGTACTCCCCTTGGGAAGCTATGCACTGCCAGCACCTAGTCCACCTTTCAAAGCAATTTAACTCTTTTTCTGGAACGGCCATCAGAGCTGTCATGGTATTACTCTTGATGTCCTAAATGTCATCAGAATGTCTTCCTTTCAATATTTTCTTTATCTCTAGGTAATGAAAGAAGTCACTGGGGGCCAGATCAGGTGAGGAGGGAGGGTGTTCCATAACAATTATTTGTTTACTGGCTGAAAACACCCTCACAGACAGTGCCCTATGAACTGGTGCATTGTCTTGATGCAAGAGCCGTGAATTGTTGGCGAAAAGTTCAGGTTGTTTTCGTCTTTTTCATACAGCCTTTACAGCACTTTCAAATAGTAAATTTGGTTAACTGTTTGTCCAGTTGCTACAAATTCATATTGAATAATCCCTCTGATATAAAAAGTTAGCAACATTGTTGCAACAAATTTGGGAACTTAATTGTCGGATCATATATGGGTACTTAATGTTAAAATGTTTCTTTAAATAAATGCTTTAGCTCTTTTGATATATCATTATCATTACATTCAGAAAAGTCTGTCATCTTACTTTTTATTTCCCTTTTGACCTAAGTTTTGTTTAATTTCATTAAACCATACCAGGTGGGAGGAACTTTTAATTTTGTCATTAATTTAAATTTTAATGTATTATGATAAAAATGGATTATTTCTATTATTTAAAATGTATCCAGAATTTTTTTGTGGTCTACTATATGGCCATTATTTTTTTAATATGAAATTGAACAAAATTATTTATTATAGGAGTTCAGATTTTGATATTTTAAATCTTCCTTATCATTTATGATGTTTAGGCCTGTTTATATTTATGGATTTATTTTGTCTACTTTATCTATGTTAATGAGGACAGTATATTAAAGTTTTCTCACATTATTATATTTCTATTTTTTCTTTAATCTGCTACACTTTCTGTTTTAATGAAAGTTATTGCTGTATTATTGGGTACATAAAGATTAATAACTACTATCATTAAGTAGTATCCTTTTTTCTTTAAATCTGTGTGTGTGTGTGTATGTGTGTGTGTTTGAAATCTACTTCGTTAGACAGAAAGATTGAAAGATTGTGACTTCTGCTGTTTTTGTATTTATGTTCATCTGTTATGTCTTTGCACCTTTGTCGGTCCTTTCATTTTGAACATCTTTTTCTTTTAATGGGCTTTCTGAGGACATATATTCATATGTCTGGTCTCAATTCTGTTGTATTTTTCTACTTTACTCATAACACCTCCAGTCTTTCACAACACACTATTTTTTTTTTTTCTTTTCTTATTTATCTTTGTTATATGGGAATTTTTTTTCATTTTTAAACATGTGTGCATTATGTATATTTATTTATCCAATATATAAATTACATTTATATACTATTTTTGTAAATTATGTATATAATTATAGAAATAGGTCTATTTACCTCTTTATCATGTATTGTATATTTCCTTTTCTTTTATATAACAGTAAAAGTTGCAAAATCAGAAAATTAACTTTGAAACAATACTGCTACTAATATGTAATTCATATTTAGATACTGACAATTTTCACTATAGTGGCCTTTCTAGTAGATAAATTCAAAGTATATTAATAGCATGATTTTTTTCATAAGTACAAAAGCAAATTTAGAAAAATGTACAGTATTTGCTAATTTGGGCAAGAAACACAGGAAGGGTGAATAAAAAACATAATGAAGTTGATTACGTTCAAGAGCCAGAGAGGAATGGCACTGAAAGGACTGGGTGATGTGAATAGGGATGGAATGATAAATGACTTTTGGAATACAACTTTTTTGTATAGTTCTCCCTTTTAGAATCATGGTAATCTATCAAATAAGCAAGAGAATGAAAATCAACAAGGGTAGGGTGGGTGGAAAAAAACTGAACAAAAGCAAAGTAAATGAAACTTATTGTAAGGAGGGAGAATTATCTAAGTAAATTTTGAACATAACATTTTAACTCTATTTTCAGGCTTATAAAAACTATTTTCAGAAATACTCTGTGTGTATTCTGGAACTGAGAATATATTGTGGATAATGAGAGCCAGGATTTCACCATTGGAGCAAGGAGTAACAAGTGTGAAAAGGGGGAAGGCTACAATAAACAACATCATGTTCAACTGGAATTAGATATATAATTATGAATTCATTTGTTTAATGTAAATATATAGGCAGAAATATATTTATATAGATGTGTTTAAATTCAAACATAAAAATCACATACATGTGTATATGTGTCAATGAATAGTATATATGCAAATGGATGGATCTATACACACATACAGATATATATTTGATTAGCAATATGCATGTATATATGGATATGAGAACCAAAAGTACGTGGAAATTACATGTTTTAAATGTTCCACACCTGAAAATGTTTAAACAAAATAGTTTAAAAATATGCACCTTCAACTGACATTATCTTAAAATCTTCCCGACATCCTTTTGAAAAATAATTTTGACACAGAAACTTAAATTAAAACATAAATTCCCCTTTGTCTTCCTTTATACTACTTTGTCTCTTTAGGTATGTTGTGTGATGAAGCAACCCCACTATTTCCTCATAGTTTTTTTTGTTTTTCTTTACAACTGAGTACATTTGATGAATCTATGCAAGATGCATGATTGAGGCTAGAAAAATTACCAGTTTTGACACAATAATTGTCACCCATTTATCATTTGAATTACTATTAGCATTCCCAGCCACACTGTGTTATACAATTTACTCATTAAAGTTGATCCACACCATAGTGTGACCTTAAAGTGAAGTATACTTGATGTTACTCATCGAAGATAATGACTTTAGAGTTCTAATATCTTTTCAAGTCAGTTAGTTACTACACAAATGACAAGACTAAAGATGCATTGTGAATACTACATTTGTCTTCCCTGATACAGAATTCCACACTTAATACATATTTACAATACTAGTTGTTTGTCACTAATAATTATAGCACTTATTCTACAGTTTTACTTATTCAAAATGCCAATAATTGCTCAATTCTGTACACAGAATCGTGCAATGTTCTCCTTTGCATTTATAGAAGTTTATTATAGATACTAGACATACTCATACATGCAATGGTATTTTGGAGCAGGCTCATACTGGCTCTCAAGAGCTGATTGGGTAAACTTCTTCCCATCTCCCTGTTCAGTGACATCACACTACACGCGTAAAATCATCATAGCGGGCATATTTTACAATGTGGGAATGGGTAAAAGGTAGCAATCAGCCTCTCTTCCCTTTTGTTTCTGCCAGAGAGCTGTTTACTAGATATTTATAGTACTCTACTGTTTTAATATCCTCTAGGAATATGGGGCTTTCCACATTGATAAAACTAAGTAGGAACTTAGAAGTTTAAAATCTCCTTTTCCCTCATGCAGCTTCAGCCACACGATTGCTACATTCATAAGGAATGTAGGCTCTAAAAGCAGAGCTTTTGCATTTGCTATTTCCTCTGCCTGGAATCCTAGTTGCCCAGATAGCTGCATAGTTTTTTTTTCCCTTTATGCCTTTTACTTATGCTTACAAAGCAATTAATCAGTGGAGATTTTCCTGATCACACTATATGAAACAATTTCCCTGTGTACACATGTCTAGTAATCCTCTTCCCAAACAACCTATAGATGTATTTTACTCAGTAGCACGCATCGCTCCCTAACGTATTCCTCATTGACTCGCCATGTGATTCCTGCCCATTTACCACCAATACTATTTAACCTGCCCGACAGCAGTGGGCTTCCCAATTTTGCTCAAATTTCTATCTACAATGTCTAAATGGTGGCACGTAATTGACACTCAAAATATATGTTGAATGAATAACAATAATGGAAATGTAACTGTAAATAGTATTTTTAAAATGTAAGTTGCTTTTTTTATAGAAGTAGTGTACAATATGTTAAAATTGATGCATTAATAAAATATATGATTTGTTTTATATCTCTTATTTATCAATCTCATCATATAACACTCCTTTAGTATGGCTTTTTATCCATATGACTAGATGTCTATTGTATAAATAGATATTACAAATGTCACAGTGAAGAATTGCTTTCTTCATAAAACAATTTTGTTTTATGCATAAACTTTTTTAATGTGTAAAAGCATGTTTATGTGTAAAACGGTGTTCACATTTCCCAATATATGCTTATTAATATTAATACAAGTAATGTATGTTAATGTTATTAATGAAATTACACAACACTTCAATATAGTATGTGATCAATGTTCATTAATTTTTTCAACAAAATATCATTATTTTATGTCTTAAACAGTTTTTCTGTGCTATGACCTTGTTGATATTTTTTTATTAATAGTGAGGTTTACAGAATTTAAATTGTATAAGCTTACAGTTTCATAACTTACATATATTAATGCGTAGGTCATGTAGAGTGTAGAAAGTGACTTGATTATTTATTGTCTCACCTGATCCCTACAATGGGACTTATTGTCCCAAATTTATAGGTGGTGACGCTGAACAGCTTTTGGCATCTAAATCCATTTTTCTTGTCAGACTGTGATTTCCAAATTCTAATTGATTTCTGTATTCCCAGAAAATAGCATCAAAGCTGTTAGATAATAAGTGAGAGTCATTATGAATGAATGCATGAAATAAATAAATGAGTGAATAAATTCTCAGGATATTTGCTTATAATATCTCAGAAAGTAACTTGTATAATGTACAATCTCTGAACTTAAATCAAGGACTTCTGGCCTCAAGACTACTGTTCTTTGTTCAAAGATAAATGGAATCAAAGAAACACTTTGATTTTTTCTTTAATTAAATAATTTTCATGAAGACTGATTCTTTTAGAGCAGTGTTTAATTCATGGCAATATCGAACAGAAGGTACAGTGATTTACTATCAAGCCATCCTCTTGCCCACATGTATGCCTAGCTCCCCTACTGCTAACATCCCCACCAGGGTGGTACATTGTTACAATTGAACCTACATGGGCACACCATAATCATCTCCAATCCATAGTTTACATTACTGTTCATTCTTGGTGGTGTACATTTTTTGGGATTGGGCAAATGTATGATGGCATGTTTCCATCATTGTATTATCATAACAGAGTACTTTCACTGCCATAAGGCTCAATATATGCTCATCCCTCCCCTTTGTGCCCCCAACCCCTGGTTGGCCACAGTCACTTATCTTTCTATTGTTTTCTTTTACTTTCTACTGTTTTCTTTTTCTTTCTTTTTTTTTTCTTTAAAGGAGGGTGCAGCTCACAGTGGCCCATGAGGGGATCGAACCACCAACCTTGGTGTTATTAGCACCACGCCCTAACCAACTGAGTTAACCAGCCACCTGCCACTAATCTTTTTCATGCCTATAGTTTTTTTTCCCCCACAATGTCATATAGTTAGATTCATTCAGTAGACAGCCTTTTCACATTGGTTTCTTTCACTTAGTGATATGCATTTAAGTTGGCCCCATGCCTTTTCATAGATTGATAGCTCTTCTATTTTTAGTGCTGAATAATATTCCAGTATCTGGATGTACCACAGTTTATTTACCCATTTCTGCTGAAGGACATCTTGGTGGCTCCCAAGTTTGGGCTATCAGAACAAAGCTTCTATAAACATCTGAGTGCAGGCTGTGGTGTGGACATAAGTGTTCAACTCCATTGGGTAAATACCAAGGATTATTGATTGCTAGATTGTATGGCAAGAGTACATAGAATTTTGTACATAACCACTGACTGTTTTCCAAAGCGGCTTTATTATTTTGCGTCCCCACCAGCAATGAAAGTTACAATTGTTCCACATCCTTGACAGCATTTGCAAAATGCTGTCAGTGCCCAGAATCTGAGCTATTTTAGCATGATATAGTGGCATCTCATTGATGTGTCGATTTGAATTTTGCCGATGAGATATGATATGGAGCATCTTTTCATATGCTTATTTACCATCTATATAGCTTCTTTAGTGCGTTGTCTGTTAAGTTCTTTGACCCATTTTTTCAATTGGGTTGTTTCTTAAGAACTCTTTAAGAGTTCTTTATGTATTTTGGATAATTGTCCTTTATTAGATGTGTCTTTGGAAATATTTTCTCCCAGTTTGTGGCTTGTCTTCTCATTCTCTTGAGATTATCTTCCCAGAGCATGATGTTTTAATTTTAATTAAGTTCAGTTTACCACTATTTAGTTCATAAATCATGCCTTTGGTGGGTGTTTTAGCTAAAAGACACTTTCGTACCCAAGGTCACCTAAGTTTTCCCCTATGTTATCTTCTAAAAGTTTTATAGTTTTACATTTGCATTTAGATCATGATACATTTTGAGTTATTTCTTGTGAAAGGCATAAGGTCTATATTGAGATTCTTTTTTTTTTTTTTACATGTTGATTGCTGATGTCCATTTGTCCCAGCACCATTTGTTGAAATGACTATATTTTAGTATCAGTTTCTTACTGTTCATAAAATAATTTGCTGGGATTTTGATTGATATTGCATTGCATCTTTAGATTATGAAGGGAAGAACTGACATCTTGACAATATTAGAACCTTAATTTACCCCTGTGAGCAGAAAATTTCCCTCTGACAATCATGTGCACCAAGAGAATATAGATGGTGATGATTTTAAGATTCATCAGATAAATTGTTAACATCTCAAGTGTGGAACATTGGGAATTTAGCAAGGCATAAAAAACAATATTTGTTTAAAAACTTATTAACCAATGAATTTCATAAACAATGTATGATCTCTCTTTCTTATTTGTTTTTCTCTTTAATTTTATTAAATTTATTGAGGTAACTTTGGGTAATAAAATTATATAGGTATCAAGTATACAGTTCTGTAATGCATCATCTGTATATTGCATTGTGTAAGAGGTAGAAAAGGGGTAAAAAAGGTCAAACATATGGTGATAGAAGGAGATTTGACCTCTTTTTTCAAAAAACATCTTTCACAGCAAAAGCAAAAAAGATATCTTCAGAATGGCCACTGTGATAATAAAATATTGAACAAAATAATTATGCTGCTTGCGGTTTTCAACATTTTTCCCCCTTTCACATGACTGCAGGTTTACCACAAAAATAATGTAATTACCCTACCAGGCAATAGATGTCAAGTTTCAGAACAATATTCTATATTTTAAAATATAATAAATATAACTATACTTAATATACTAAACACTGGAAAGTCCAAATAAGCAATTAAGATACTCATATCTAAATTATATAACTAAAGAAACTTCAGAGACAAATACAAATTATTAGTGAGAACAAACACATCCTGTGATTGAATCATGGCACTGTCTAGAATAAATAACATTTGGATATAAATTGAAAACATTGGACAATCATTTCTTATTATAATATCCATTTAGAGTTGGGATGTTTTTCAGTTATAACAGAGTCTGAGTCTGAACAGACTATGCCCACAATAAATTAATAGCATGCTTCAGAGTGTTTTAATTACCTTTCAGTGTAGCTGATCTACAGTAATCCTGGTAATAGTGACAGCATGCAGAGTGGTGAACGTGTATATAGGTTCTTTCAGAGGAAAGAATTTATTTTATTCCCAGATCTGCCACTTACTTACTAGGTGAACTTGAGCAAGAAATCTGACACTTTGAGCCTTATTTTCTTCATCTGTGATGTTATAATTTTGCACAGTTCTCTTTCGGAAGACTGCTTTGAGAAATAAAGTGCCATGAAATATGACTGAGTGAGTAGCATGCTCTTTGACCTCTTATTAGGAAATTCATAAATCTGGGTCTGATCCTACCTTCTTTAATGTATTGACAACCCTTGGGATTCAAATTTCCAGTTGATTTATTTTAGTTCTAGTTTAAAAATAAGTTATCATCACGAGCAGAATCGTTCAAAGTTACTCGTTTATGAGTCTTAAGCAACCCTCCCAAACTGCAGAAGATACAAAGAGACAGCCACAGGACAGGAGGCATCTATTTAATAATTTAGACTAAAATAAATGAAGTGATTTTAGAGAAAATATTTGACACAAATGCCTGTATTTTTTTTCTTAATCAGAGAAAGTGTTACTAATTTGCTTTGAGAAAAGCAATATTTTATTGGACATGTTATATTTCCCAGCACAGGTAGCCCCTTCCCTCGCAAAGCCACACAATGAAAAGTGTTGGTTTAATGATCTGGAAAAGACTGTCAGTTCTCCTGAGTTCAGCTCATGCATCTTAATGCAGCATAAGGTTTCCTGTAGACAACCACATTTCAGGCCCTTTGACAAAACCCATATAAAAAAAGATGTGATGTTCAAGAAATGAAGGTGGATTGAATAATTTAACAGCTACATATAGGCCTATGAAATATTAAAGGGACAATAGCATACAATGGGGAGTTTTTCTAGCTTGACATCAGTCTCCTCCCTGCACAGTTGGCTGTTTGGCTTTCACAATAGTTAATGTGTTATGATGGTGAGGCAATAATTACAATGGAGTTAATAAGTACTTTAATAAAAGCTAAACCAGCTTACTGGCACTCAGGTATTTAAAAATAAAAGAGCTCCGATAACTTAAGCTTCCTTTGGAATACTGAGCTGATATTAAAAATCATTTGAAGGATATTCTACCCCTGCTGCTTTTAAATAAATGTGTTATACACAAGAACTGTTCAGCAATCTATGCATGTCCTTCAAAATTATGATAGGCTTTAACGATGCCTTTGTAAAGTGGAAGGCAAGAGGCGGGTGCACAGTATCTGGGGTTGTGCTGACATGATTTGAAGAATGAATGCTTATCATTTTACATGCACATCCACATATTCAATTCCACTTTACAATCAGGGCATCTCCATTAGAGACTCAGATTGTAGTGCTGATACCAAAAAGGCACAGTGGCCCAGACAGGGACCCATGTTTTTCTTAACTGCAGATCATTGGCTAAGGTATTTATAATCGTCCTTAAAAGTCTCTATTTGTTTCTAAAATCTATTTGACTCTAATTTTCTTCACTTCTTTTGGCATGATAATTTGCTTACAAAATACTGTAATTAGATAAAGGGGTATTTTACCCACTTTAAGTGAAGTAAGTGTTTGAAATATCTTACTTAAAATAAAGCACCATGTTATTTTTCTGTTACTTCTAAGAGGCCTCTGTTTTGTTTTGCATTTTCTAATACTGTTCACTGAGGTTTTTTTTGCTTTGAAGAGGCACTTAAGAGTGAGGGAAAATGGAGAATAAGGGACTCATTTCTCAAAGGGATACTTTCCTGGGAAAACTATGATTCTCATCTCATTGTTAGATGAATACTTTAAATCAGTTAAACAGTGATGTTGAGTTCCCACAGAATACTCTGGGTGTGTTTTATACTCTTTCAACTTTCCTAACCTAAAACTTTATATTATTAGATTAATACTTCTAGTGTTTTTAAAATATATTCTTTATATTATTATTATTATTATTATTATTATTATTATTATTATTATTACTTCTAGTGGTTTTCTCTTCACCTTTAAACAGTGTACCTAAAGTGCATTTATGAATTTTAACTTAACTGATTGACCCTCTAGAAATAGATGGGAACATTTCATTCACTTATACTTCAACAATATTCTACACATCTTATTACATTCCTAAATTATTTTTAATTATGTAACCAGATTAAAGACATAATTAAAGTTGTCTAGTCTTTTAGTGTTTCTTCAACAATTAAAACAACAAGAATAATAATCTGGAAAATAATTTCAAAATTAATAAAATTCTTTTATTTTTCAAACACCATGAAGTGAACATAATTGTGTAGGATATTGCAATTCTTCCAAGAATTTCCCTTTATCCATAACACGTTTTTATCACACTCTACACCTGTCCTAGCTCTTCTCTTTACTAGCTCCCTAGAACTGTCCTCTTTTATCCACAATTATTATTTTTTTATTTTATTTTATTTTATTTTATTTTATTTTATTTTATTTCATTTCATTTTAATTTTTAAAAGCCATTTTCTCCCCAAGGTTAAACCCATGTACCTATTTTTTCAGTTTTCCATTAACTTATAAATCTCCATTTATTTTTCCTGTTTTACTTTTGAAATTCATCATTGCTGTCTAACAATGAACAGCTAGCCCCACAGAAGACAAGGTAAGGAAATAAATATTTTTTTTAAAAAAAGAGAAAGGAGAAAATTTAAAATATGCATTCAATGAGAGTTGTCCAATCTCATATACATTATTTCTACAATTACACACGCACACACACACACACACACACACACGTATGTTATAATTTTGCTTACATTTTGTTCAGTGATTGAATATCCATTGTCAACCTTTGATCCGTATTTTAATAGTCACTTTTATCACTTTTTCCAAGAAACATTTCTTTCATAACTTAGTTGACTGAAGTTCAACTTCAAGAGCAATTTTCTCCAGAAGTGTAACTGAATGTGCTGTACATATACTTGTATATGTTGGAACCCATAATATATGTGGTCTTAATAACAAAATTGCAGCTCAACACTTTGGGGTCAAAAATTTACTCTGTTTCTTCTTTGATGACTTTCTGGAATCAGCTTATACACAATAAATTTTCTATGGGGAGGAGTGAAACCCACAAGAGGTTAAGAATAGTTAACCTTCTTGTAAAAAAAAAAAATACAAATTGTGGGCTTTGATTACCATATGAGTGTTACATTAACTTCCAAAATCAAAGATTAATTATTTGAATAGTTTCTGAAGTTAATCATTTTTTCAAAGTTTCTTTAAAACCATGTAGTTTAAATTTGTAGATTCAAATCTTCTATTCAAAAGGAGAAAGCTAATTTCTGTTTTATTTTGATATAGTAACTTCAATTTTTTTTTTCTTCTATTTTGTGGGTATACCAATTGTGATTGGTATGCATGGATTCTTCATATCTTCTATTTTGTTTAATCCAAAACCCCTTTTATTTTCATTTAATTTGGCTTTATTTTTCTTGAGCCTGTCCTCTATGCTTTTTATGCTTCAGGATGCCCATTTCTCCATGAATGGAGGAGCTAAGTAACTTAAATTTTGATAAGATCTCTCAAATGCTTCCTTACAAACTATTTACTATGTTTGGTTAAGAATCCTTTACATAGTGATGTAGCATTTATTTAAGTTATTGCTGCATCTTCTCCCTTGACTTCCCATGCCTAAAAATGTGTATATAAAAATAGTTTATGAATATGTCCTTCACTAATATTACCGTTTTTTCCACTTCATGTTTTCAGTAAGGAATCAGGGATATTTTGACAGCTTATCCTAACATGCTGGCATAGCTTTTCAAACAGTACGTCAGTAAATGTGAATCTCCAAACAGGGCTTCTCTTACTTTTTAAGAGAAATCTTCATGCTTCTAATAATGTACAAAGATATCAATCTTCTGGTAGCCAAGGTATTTTTTTTTTTATTTTAACAGCCTTTCTTTTAATATTATTTTTTTAGCATCTGGATATTTTCTAATTTTCCCAAAGGTATATATGTATATTTTTTTCTTTTATCTTACATGCTATCAGTAAGAGGAAGCAAAGATAAGATACCTCAACTCTGACTTATTTAAAAGGCAATCAATATTAAGTTGTACAAATGTCACTTAGCATCCTAAACAGAACAATCTATAATTTGGTAGTAAATATGATAATTCTCCTAAGCCAAGAGACATTTCTTAAGCTAGGCAAAAAAAGTAGTGGGGGTATATAATGAAGTAGTCATTGATTTAGGAGTAGAATTTAGATGAACAGAGTATAAAGTGGAATATTCCAGTCCCGGGAGTCAGTGAGTCAATAAAAACCGTAGCAACGTCTCAGAAACTGTACCCTGAGAAAACTGACATAATTTTAGTATACAGACTGGCTAATCAGGTACACAGTCTGAATTCAATTTGACATTTTAACTTAATTTGTCAAAAGAGAACTTAAATATAATACCTTGTATGTTAATAGCATCTATTTTACATAGCTGTTTTGCACATATGCTACAAAAATGTCTTGTCTTAAGAAAAGAAATTACACTTGTGTATTTTAATTTTATCCTCAATGTAAATCATCAATGTTCAATTAATGGATAAATGTGTTAGTAATCAATTATGGTCAATTATTATCACTGTATTACATTCATTAATGTAAAAGCATTTGCTAAATTAGGGCTGTCCAAATATGGACTGCACTGTACAGTTGTAAGAGGTTTTGGACCATGACCATTACCACAGTGACAGGGAATCTGGAGGGGATTTGGGTATTAAGTAGGTAATACATCTTCCCATCCTGAGATGCTATGGGTTCTATTTACCGTCATATTAAATATAATCTCTCACTAGGGAAAGTGAGATTCATGGAAGTTAAGTGACTTAAGATTCTTAAGATTGATTGAGGTCATGAGCAAATCAAGCATCGGGGGCATGGCACAAATGAAAATTAAGGTCAGAGAGTCATGAGGTGGACATTTTCTAAGTAATTTTAAAAATGAAATTAAACTATGAATTGAAAATACTGAAACAGTAACTACACAGAAGTTATAAAATATGAACATGCTAATAAGCACTTCACTTTGCTCAAAGCATTGTTTTAAAAGGAGGATTAAAGCAAGATCATATGATTTTTGGTGGGAGAGTGACAATTTAGGAAGAGCAAGAATATAGTGTAGAATCGAAGAGACTCCCAAGGACACCATTCTTTTTTTGATAAATTTTGAAAAATTTACACCATTCCACAGGCATTTATTTTAGATATTTTAGAACTCTTGTTATAGTCAATTGTTACTACAGGCTCATTTATCAACAGTTACATTTTCATCTATTTCTTTCACTGATCTCTGGAAAGTCTACTTGTCAAACTGACCTATTCTGACTATTCTTGGCCAGCAGGAACTGGCAACTAAGTGTATTAAACTTTTCTTCCATTTTGAAATACCATTTCAAATATGAGTTTTAACCTAAAAGACAGATTTGTCTTTAAAGAATAAATTCCTGCCCCTCATCATCAAGCCAATAATGATTTTTCCTTTAAGATAACTACATAATTTTCACTACATAATGTTTAGTGCAAACCCATTACCTCTTCATACTCTTTTACTCATTCCTTATAAATCCAGCCCCTCTTTGTTTCAGTCATCAGTGCAGGTGATATTTCAGAGTTTTGTGTCTAAACTGTAAGGTAGAAAATACATTCTATGCTCTGCAAATGACTTACGGGTTAAGGGGTAGAATGATGAATATTATCATGTGAAAGGCTCAGGGAGGGCCAGTTTTGCACAGTTAAGGACAAACAGGTGTAATTGTTCCCTCACACCTAAGCCCTTCCCCTCTTTAACCTTCTGAAAGTCATTTTGCAATATTTCAAAACTCTTATTTTTCTTAAAGAAAAACTTAAATTACATAACTAGGTCATAAAATTCAATGATCAATGTGTTTTTTTCTATGTAATTTATAATAGTGCATGCATTCACAATGTACTGTAATTTATCATACAGAAAGCACGATTTTATGCCAATTGTACAGTTTAGTCCTTAAATCTTCAATAGGGGAGAAAAATTAATTGCTGAATATAGAATAAGCTGCCAATAATTTCTTCATGACATTTCTAGAAGGCATCACTCATTTTCCATTTTTAAGCTGCCAACTTAATTACATTTTCTTTACCCTCATATAGGAATAGTACAGAAGACCAAGTGTTATGCTTCCAGTTTATCCTGCCTCCAACATACCATTTTCATTATCACCACTGTTGTCATTCTCACTGTCACATCATGACAGTTTTATTCTTCACTGGGCCTGGAGCCATCATACCATTTAAACGGCCTTCACTGACCATATAATCAGGAAACAATGCCATTTTTTGCACTCCTATGGCCAGTCATTTTCATATGACCTTTGATATATACTGGGCTGAGTAGTAGTACTCTAATTATAGGTGAAGGTTATGATCACTTTTAAGTGATGACATGAAATATTAGATGATGGTACTAGACAGCAAACACCATGAATGATAATGCAATTATCAAAAACTCTCCGAACCATTCTAAATATCTGTCAACGTTTATTACTATACAATACACATACATACATAGGTGGCTCAGCACTGGATGATTCTCAAGCCTTTGTGATTGTCTAAACCATCATCTTTTTTCTTACTGGCTCCCAGTAGTAGAGGATGTGGAAAGACCTGTCAGTGTCCACGGTGCAAGAACTCAGTAAATACCTAGACACAGGTTTATCAGAAGTGGGGCCCTCACAGAAAATCTGGTAAAGTATATAGTTAAGCCCCTTCCACGGAGAAACTGGGCAATAGTAGTTTTTGCCTTTTTCCTCTGTGCTGAGTGTGGGTGTGAAGACGTGGAAGGCTCGGGAATTGAGGTGCTCCTCAATCGTTTAAAATTGCTTTTTTGTTTGTTGTAGTCCTGTGAGACTTGCCGATACAAGCTCCACTAGCTATCAGAGCTAGGTGATTTGCTGACTGGCCCTTGGATGGTAACTATAAAAGTCAGGGAACTCGTCGTGTGGACAAGCTCCTTCCAGGGAGATAATGCATCTTGGTTTTATTCTTGGAGTGAGCCAGAGAGAGGAGCAAGTGCTCACTGGCTCATTTGGCCTCCAGAGAAAATTGCAGTAAGTTCCTAATGTATGCTAATTAGAAGCTATATCCTCTGGCAGAAGCTTGTAAAGTGTGCCATCAAACCCCTTCCAGTGAAAAATTGGTAGACGGGTGTTTTTGTCTGCTCCCTCTGCATTGAGTCCTGGGGGGACAGCTGCGGTGAGTGCTCTCATGACCATTAACACCGGTTTTCTATTGTTGTTGTTGTTTTTGTTTGTTGTTGTTTTTGTTTGTTTGTTTTGCTATAGTCCCATGGGATCCGTGAATGTAAGTTCCACTGGCTATCAGTTAAGTGATTTGATTCAGGGGCTTATACTTTGGATGGCAGCAATAAAAGTTGGGGTGTTATGTGATTGGACAAGGTACTTCCAGGGAGATGCTGTCAACTTGGTTTTATTGTTGGAATGAGCCCAAGGAGGGAAATGTTGAGGGAAATTGTTGAAATGGCCACCAGATCTTTTAGACTCTGCAGAAAAGGGAAGCCAAACATTGCTGCCCCCAATTATCACTTTATCAGTAGACAGACAACTTTATCCAAGATTTTTAAGATGAAATCAAGTGCCCACGATATTTCAATTGTTCAGAGATTAGTATTGTGCCATTGTGTACCTAAATGTCATAGGCAGCTAGACTAAGGAAATGAAACCTTATAAAAGAAGGTGATAGGCTCTGGATTAGTAGAATATCTGTTTGTTTCCTGTGTCACACAATAGAAACAATCCTGTGTGACATTTGAGCCCTCAGATTTCCCCATAACATAGAATCTGTATTAACCATGTGTGGCATAAATATATATATGGTATTAACCATGTGTGGTTAATACACATTCCATTTTAATGCCTGATAATATTGCCCTGAGTATAGGGTAGTATTGCTATATTTAGTTGTTAATCTATTTTAATCTATCAAATTTGAATATTCATTAAAATATGTCAACAAGATAAAATGCAAATAGATAAGATGACAATTAGAAAGGGTGTTAATAAATGGATGACACTGGTAAAATAACAGCATAAAATGTATTATATGAAACTTAGATCCAATTAAAATCTTTCCAAGAGTTTCAACTTTATTTCTCAAGGTATTTCTATGTTCAGAATATGCAAGCATGCTTTTCTAGGTCTCCATTTCCTTTTTATATTCTGTCTTAATATCTACAGTACATGATGCCTTTAGGAAGAATTTTTTTTATCATTATGGGCTATCATTATGCAGAAAACACTCAGGTTTATGTCTCTCTATTTGATAATTTAGCTTTGGCAGCAGATGATCTGATTCTGAGTCTGTCTACAGTGAATAATTGAATGTCAGAAATGTTTTAAATTAAATTCTGACAGAGATGAAATGCTTTGTGGGGAAATCTAAATGTTTGTTAAGTTCGTTGTCCTTTTTTTCACGGACTCTTAATGGTTGTGATCATGTATCTGTTTTTCCAAAGAAGACTCTGTGCTATTTAAGATTCTGAGGTGGGAGGGGCTTCAGTCACATTAGAACTGTCCCTCTGTATACTTTTACCACCTTAAGTATATTGTAAGTATAAAATAAAATGAGCAGTAATGAAAGAGTTTCTGGCAAGATGGCATTATTAGCTAGTGTCAATGTCTATTTCATTTCCTGCTAACAGCTATAGAAATAAGAAAAGTGATCTGGAACTGATACATTCAAAGAAAATTCTGATGGAATTTGGAGTGGTGGCCTTCTGATATCCTGAAGTCAACTGAATGACAAATCGATGATACTGCAGAACCAGTAAGAGATATTCAAGATTTCTTGTGTTTGGCTTACGCGTATACCAAATTCCTATTTGTGGACTCAATATAGACCCTTAGGGATTTGAAATACAGAGGAATTCCACATTTTCAGACATTAAGTAGATTTAGGAATAAAATATAATCTTGAAATTTAGACTTACTTGAATTCAATTTCTAACTCTACTCTTTATTATATGTGTAACACTGGAAAAGTCACTAAATAACCTAGTTTAGTTTCCTCATTCATAAATTGGGAACCATGTTGTCCTCATGTATTAATAAAATCAAAAAATATTTATTGTGTACATACTGTAAGATAGCCATAACCAAGGAATGGAGGATAGAGTAATAAACCAACAAAAGATTTCTGCCTAAATGGAGCTTAAATTCTAATTGGGACAATAAATAAGAGGAAAAAAATATGTTAACTAGAAATACAATGAAAAAATAAGATACAGAGAATTGATAGGAAGTATATGATGTGTGTGTGTATGTTATGTGAGATGCAGAATTCTAAGATAGTGTACAATTCCTTCCCCCAGTTATTTAATCAAAAAGTACACACACACACACACACACACACACACACACACACACACACACACGATGCCAAAAAAATGTATACACATTTTAAGAAAGGAAAAAAAACTGTATTAAAATTTCACTGATGGTAACTACTTTGAGCACCTCTTGTAATTGCAGAAGTCAAATGTGGCGTATTCATCTTTTGTTATCGGTATATATTATTACAATTATTTTTAATTAAAATTTATTGGAGTGACAATAGTTACTAAACTTACATAGTTTCAAGTGCACAATTCTGTAATACATCATCTATATATCACTTACTCTGAGTATTACAATTTTAACAAAGTTTCTTTCTTTCTTAAAATGTGTATATGCTTTTTTGGCACCCTCTGGATATATACACACACACAAAGGGTGCCAGAAAAATGTATACACATTTTAAGAAAAGAATAACACTTTATTGAAATTGTAATACTCAATATATACTGATAACAAAAGATGAACACGTCACATTTGACTTCTGCAATTACAAGAGGTGCTCAAAGTGGTTACCATCAGCATCCAGAAACTTCTGATTGTGGCAAACTACTGCATGAGCAGTGTTAACCAAAGTATGCACTTGTATACATTTTTTTTGGCACCACCAGTATATATAGTTTGGATATAGTTTGCCATATATATGGCATTATATTTAGCATATAGAAATAGAATAATCAGGTATTATTTTTTTAATGGTAAAACACTCATTGTTGGAGAAATAACAACTTTAATTCCATATTTCTTACGAATTTACAACTAAGTGTTGTATGGAACCAGAAAGGAAGATACTAAAACATCTAGATAAAGATATGTTCCATTTAATTATTGAAATATATGCAAAGGGATGCCAATCACACAACAAGAAATGCTACTGGAGGATGAAGAAATTGTCAAATCCCTGTGATATTAGGTCAAGTAGGCTTTATGATGTTTTTGTCACCCAAGAGGATTTCCAAAAAGAAAGCTTGGCACTGTCTGCTCTTATCATCTGCTTCGGCTTCTTTGCTATTCCTAAGAAGTGTGAACCAATAAGCATATCCTTGTTGTTTGGAACCTTTATACATACATGATGACTGCTTAAAATGATCACTGGTGCTTTTTTTTTTTTTTTCCCTAGAACCCACTCTCTAGTGGCTAACCTGTTGTTACTTGCATTCCTTTACAAAAACCTCATTGCTGTGGAGAACAGAAAAAAACTTCAATACAGTGACTTTCCTTGTCAAGGATTTTAGATGACCTAGTCTTAAATTATGTACATTTTTTACTTTCTTCTTAAATTAACAAGGACTAGTAAAACACTAGATAAATATTTATCATCATTAGAAAAACTTATTTTCTTTTTGCTAGCATGTGAAGATATATTTGTGTAATATGCTTGAAAGTCACAACGTGTAAAATCACCTTATCTATGTAAAAATATATGTGGATAAAAAAATCTCTAACTGATATTTTGCATGTTTTTTGTTGTTAGTTTTCTGTTGTTTTTTTTTTTTCTAATGCTGTTTCATTTTTATAATAAGCATAGATATTTTTTAAAGTCTTAGGTTAATAAAAACAATTTCCTATATACCAAATAATCCAAAATAAATAGCAAACACCAAGATAAGAAACATATCTTTATCAAAATGGAAATTTCCGAGATAGAGTAGGAATGGTAATTGTTTCTACTATTGTTTCCTTATAACTTTTCTATAATAAACATATATTGCATTTATATGAATATCATCATTATTTACCTACATAGATGTATAATGATATCTTAAATGAGTTAGGTTCAATAATGTCTTATGATGATTCTCTATTAACTAAATGTAGTGTAAGAATTAATATTTTGAACTTTGGCATGTCATTGCAGTCTACTAATAATTACATCGAAATGTGTATTTTAGTCACTATACTGAGTACAGATTCCCGGAGCCAGAACCTATGTTTTAAACCAATTTCAGTGCCACTGCCACCTAATTAAAAACCAGCTTCACCTCTAACAATAGCTGCCTGCTATTGACTTCAGCTAGTATCAGCAATGAGAAGGTCTGGATTCCCAGAATTAGGGACTAAAGATCAACATCAATGTTGTTTTCACAGTCACTGTTAGCTATACCCATGCCATAAAACTTAACAGGGATATAGAGTACCTGGGAGGGTCTTAGCAGTTTGGAGTAACTAACCTGTGTACAGATTTTGTGGGGTTTTCTTCAGTGGCTTTTGGATTTAGGGATTCATGCAGGAGTATCCCATTTCATACCAGACCAAGCCTGCCACACCAGAAGGAGGCCTGGGAAGGAATGGCTTGGCCTACAAGAGGCAGCAGCCAGCTAGAGGTGGGATTGGTGAGACTAAAACTCTCATCTGTCCTCAGGCTTCACTGGGTTAACCTCCTATGCCTTCTGAATGCAAAGGAGTTCCCACATTTGTGTTTCTTTTTTTTTGTCTGGCTGGTTTTATTTAACACATTGCTTTTGAGATTTATCCATGTTGTTGCACGTAACAGTATTTCATTTGTGTTTCTACCTAAGCCAGAACTACCCATGGTATCTGGGCCTGGCACCCAGAGTCTGTTAGGAACCTGTATAGAAGCAGAAATAGAAGCTATCAGGGGGATAAGTAAATGGAGTTGTACAGCCCTCTGTGGAGATAGTTTTTAGTATCTTCTCGATAAAAATGGTTCTCTAGGTGTGGTTACAACTAAGCTGGATTTGTCCATGGTTCCAGAATTGTCAACTGAGTTCTGAAATGATACAGATGATTCAAAATTGGCTGCCCCAATAATTGTTAGGATGCTTTGGTACCATTACTGTTCCCAGGCTCACCTGGCTAAGGCTTTACCATTCCTGGGGAAAGACCCAGAGATCCAAATACCTCCTAGAGACTCTAGAGGCAGGTAAGGGCTGTCAACACAACCCATCCATTACCCTTGCAGATGCCACCCAACTCATCCCACACTGAGGCCCTTTCAGAACCTGGATATGTGACGTGGGAACACCTGGACAAAGCTGACTGAGACATAGTGAACTCAGGGGCATCCAGATGTGATGTAAAAAAGTCATGAGGTTCAGAAGTGTGACATAGCTTCTTTTTTGCATACTATACTTTAAGTTTGTTATTACTGATTTGGCAGTAAAATTAAATTAAATGATAAGCCTCATCATCATTTGCTCCAATATTTGAACTTTTTTCTAGACTTGAGACTCCTTATAGAAAAAAATATATTTTCCTGTTGTTCTATTTGTCAATTACCATACCAGCAACTTTCTATTTAGTGACTTACTTTTATAATACATGTGTGTGTTTGATAGGGAATAATAAATCTGAAAATCAAGTTTTTAGGTTTCATTTTTGAAAGTCATATAATTTTTATTTTGTTTACAGATTGGTTTAGAGAGAATGGGTAACTTTACAAAAATGAGTGCTGTTTCCTGACACCTGGCATGCCATTCATTTAAGTCTTCTTACAAGCTATTTAGAAAGCTTTTATAGATTTACAGATTTTAACCACAGAAGTCTTTCAAATTTCTTGGTGTGTTTCTATTTTGTTGCTATCAATAATATGGTGTTTTATAGACCTCCAAAGCTATTGTCTTTATAAAAAGTGTATTTAATTTTTAAATGGATTATAGATGCTCATAAAACATTTTAAAAGGTATCTCTATTTATATATTCTATTCTGTTATAAACGGTGTCTATCTTTTCATTTCTTTCTTCTACCTCATTGTGTGTACATTTGAAATTAATTTTTGCATATAAATTTAAAATTTCTACATTATTGCTTCTTTCTTTTCTCTAATTGCATTGACTAGACATCCCAGTGGACTATGCAGAGTACTTATAATGGAAATTCTAGTTAGTCTGCCTGACTTTAGTGGTAATTCCCATGTTACCATACTGTGCATTTTCCTGGGTTATGAATTAATGTTATTATGTTTATATATACATTACTTATTTCATTAAGGGTTTTTAAATCAAGAATGCATTTCTTTTATAAACTTTAACAAGTATATTTTCAAAGAAATGGTTGCATAATTTTATGCTGACATATTATTATGATAAACTGTACTAATAAATTTCCCGATATTGAACCCTGTTCACATTTCTGGATTCAACCTGTTTTCTGAAACTTTAGTAATAATTTTTACACCAATAAAATAGTAAGATTGATTTTAGTATTCTTTCATTAATGCAACTTTATTAAAACACAATGTTTTCTGGTTTGAAAAAATAATTTAGAAGTTTTAATTACATTTTTTCTAGAAAACTTAAAAAAGAATGGAATTGAATATTTAGAAGTTTTGTAGAATCTTGCTCATTAAACTGCTGATGTCTGATGAATGTTCAGCTGTTTTCCAGAGCATTTTCAAGCCAAGTTTTGACATAGAGGTTTATTAATGCTGTTACAAAAATACAATGGATGCAATCGTGTTACCTTTGGTTGCCTTTATTATACTTCGTAGTCAAAGTCCAAGTCTTCTTAAGTATGATATTTAGATATTCATTAAATTGAGATGCTTCAACTACAATTATTTTCATCTAAAGTTTCGGTTTTAGCTCTAATGCTTATTTTCATAGAATTTGTGGACTTTTAGTGTGCATGTTATTTTCACATTTATTCTAAATAAACACTGATTTTCATTTTACCTGAGTATTTAAAAGTCACTTTCTCAAAAGAAAGTAGCATTATTCATTTGCTTGTATCTCAAGGAGGAAAAGATCAGGAAGGAAATAAATTTCAGAAACTGAGGCTCTTCTTGAAACTACATATAAGATACGGCCAAAAATACATGGATTGAATAGAATAGTTCAGGGTTACATGATCTACTACACTATTTTCCTGATGATACCAATTTTGTATAGATAAATCAGTATATTTTTTCCATGTTTTGAGTTGATATTTTATAATTTCTATACCAAAACAAAATGTAAAAATGGCAGCACTACCCTCCAAGTACTAATATCTACAATTTTAAACTTCACACCACTTGTATGTTTTTTCTTTTGTTCCTTTAAAAGTTGAGAGATGTTTAATGTGACATTTTGGCTTATGTTTTGTATTACTGGCCAAAGATATAATAGATTGAACTGAGTCTTTACATTAGATTATAAAGCACAGAACAATTAAGAGGAGAAGTGGGCAGATCAATGTTAGCCCAGAACTAGAGTGTCTTTCAGTTGCATTATAATTTATAAACGGATATGTTACTTCAGTCTAGGATGATACCCCCTGTGTAGTACAATCTCAAGCTTCTTAAAGTTGACAGTAACTTTCTGTCTGAAAAATAGGAATGCAACTAACTTGTAGGAGAGGTCATTTCAAGCAGAGATAAACTGGTGGGGATTTATTACAGGTGCCTATAATCCCCTCTGCCCTATCCTGATAGGAACAGATGAGCTAGCTTTGGACTGTTCTCTCCTTTCAGAATCTGTTTTCTAACTTTAAAGGAACACTATACAACGTCATATGTTCAGTTCTTAACTTGCCCCATGAACAATCCTAGAATAAACTACTTGTGCTTGTACTTTATAAAAGAAGTGTAAACATGAGTTTATTAATATAGATAAAATGTATAAATTTATATTTCTCATTTCATTAGGATGTTGACTTCCAAATAAATTTCCATTTCTATAGATTCCTGATGCCTCACCTATCTACTTTCTGGGAAATGAGCTGTTTCTCCTTCTCCAGGGAATTATTTAAGAAGGCTCTTTAAATTAGTAGCCATATTCAACTGCAGAAATTTTGGAGATTTATACATCTTTCACATTAAGATTTGGTTAATTTATAGAAGCAATTTTTATAAGCATTAAAATATTATTCACCCTTTCTTGTGTATGCCCTGTTATCTAAGCAGACTTTGTTAAAACGTGGGGATTTTCTTGCCTGTTTTCTTGGCCAGTATCAATTTTCTTGCATAATGGCATAGATATACGCCCGTGCAGTGTACAGTAACAATCCTAGATGTTGTGCTAGGAGTACTACTTGAAGTTAGTTTCCTGAAATTCTACCAGATAGGGTGTAGTTAAATCAATTTCTAGTGAAGGAGGGAAATGGTCTGTGTTACTGGTACTTATCACCAGCACATACATGCCTCGTGCTACCATGTTTTCCTGAAAACAAGACCTAGCCAGCCCATCAGGTTAGGTCTTATTTTTGAAACAGAGTAGCTGCTGATAACAGTGACTAAACAGGCAAAATATTATTTTTAATTTTTTTTTGAGGTCAGTGGTCACCAAAACAACCATGAAATGAAGTCCTGTATCATCCCAGAGTGTTAGCTCTAGATTGCCATTGAACTCCACAGGTTCCCACATTGGTTTACATTTTATTTAGTGTAACCATTCCAAGACTAATGCTGTGCTCTGTTTCTTGAGTGCACTTCTAATCACTCATACATGACTCATGTAAAGTACAAGTTGAAGTGAAATTGTGTTACAGATCCTAATCATGCTCAGAGAAAGCTACTCCAGTATGTTAGTGAATACCTCCTGATATTTGTAATATGTAAAATAACGTTCTCTGAAATTCTATAGCATGTATCAAATACTCCAATACAAAACTCAAAACTCCATCTAGTGGTATAATATTCAAATTTAGGTTATGATAGTTTGATTCAAATTGTTCAATATAATTTAACGATGGTGACAATACATTTAGAAGCTCCTCCAACTAAACAAGACTATGTAATCCTAGACCCTGAAATACTGAGACTTTTTGCAAATATCATGGACTTTTAAAAACCATGAAAATAATTCTGAGCTTGAAAATAAAATTGTCTACGAGTACATAAAAGAATGCTATTAGGGTACACAGACTGGATGGTCGAGTAGTTGTGTAGACAACTATGCCACTCAATATTAAAAAATTAATTTAAGGAAGGTTTATCACCATGAAATTCCATTATCCCTTTTTTTTCTCTCAAGTGAAAGAGGAGGCAGTCAAAAAATAGCCTAATATTGGCCAGGATTATAATTAGCTTTGAACATAAGTATTTTCATTCAAAGACACATTTTTCCTAACCCTCAATTTCCTGATACATTCTAGAGTGTGTTTAATTCCAATACGTCCAGATATGGGGTTTTAAAAGGCAACAGTGTTGGGAATGTGCATACAAGGTGTGATCACAAAATATAGTGAATATTTAAATAAAATAAAAAAAAATTACAGTAAAAGACACAGTGCCAGTAATCCCGCTCAAAATACTCTCCTTGCTTTGAACACACCCATCCCATAGTTCTTCCTACTTTCTGAAGCAATTCTGGAAGTCCTCTTTTGTGAGTATCTTTAGTTGTACTGTCATAGCTGCCTCAATTTCCTGAATCAATTCAAAACATTTACCTTAAATGATCATTTTTACTTTGGGGAAGAACAAGCACGGTGCCAGATCTGATGAAAAAGGTAGATGAGGACACACTGTAATGTTTTTACTGGACAGAAATTGCCATACCAGAAGCAATGTATGACACGGAGTATTGTCATGATAGAAGATGAAACTGCCCATTTCTGAAGCCATTTTCTATGTAGACTGTTTCTTAAAAACTTATAAAGACACTCACAAAAGAGGATTTGCAAAACTGCTTCAGAAAGTAACAAGAATGATGGGATAAGTGTGTTTGAAGCAAGGGGGAGTATTATGAGGGGAATTAATTGCAATGTGTCTTTTACTGTAATGAATTTATTTAAACAATCACTGTATTTTTTTAATCACACTTCGTACTTTCTCATACTTATAACCTAAGAAATATCATACATAGATTGATATCTTAAATTACCTATTAAGCTGGAACATTGAACACACTCTATTTTCATGGTAGCTGATAATTACTTGTTAATGGCATAGCAAAGAAAATGCTGTAAAATAGTTTCGAGTTATTTGAATTGTTTACTACAATTCTGACATGATGCATAATATCATAATACTGTTTTATAATCAGATAGTAAATGAAAAGTGATCCTTTCAATTGATTTTCTTAAATGTGTCTTCTATATTTGCTGTCAACCGTCATTAGAGGAACAAATTTTGTGGTACATTGGCAACATGACAAAAATGACAAAAATAATACTTCCCACCTGCTAATGACAACTTTCTTTCATCTTGAGGAAGAACAGATACATAAACCAAAATTAGCACATTAAAAGAAGATCCAGGATGATAAACGACAGCAAAGAGAAGAGGAAAGAGACAGAACATTGTGTATGGGGAAACTGAAATTTAATATTATACTCTAAAACCTGACACATAAATTACCGACATGAAAACAAATATTAAAATGTCCTCATTCTAATATGAAATGACAAAGTAAAACACAAGATCCAGCCTTACAGGAACAGAAACTTTAAGATTAGACTGAACTCATAATAGCTCTTATAAATTCCTGTTAGTTTTTAAAATATTCAGTGTCAAAGTTATTACTAATAGAACCATGCTGGTCTGAAAAAATGCTAAACTATTTGTTTTAACACATCAGGAAAAATCAAGGACTTCTTTTATAATTCTCCTGACAAATATTTTGGTTTTGAACACTATTGGTAATTTATTATTCAATATATTATTCTATGAACTTATTTTATAAATTGTTAATTGATTTTATATACTTGTAGACTATTTTCACATCCAGGTGCTCATATTTCCTTTATTTCTAAACATACTTTATAATTGTTAGGATGACAATTTTAATATTATTGAAAATTCCTCATTTTAACTTATTCTTTTAAATTATTTCAGATCATATAAAATCAATATATTATCTCCAATGGTGAATTAATCAAGACTTGATAAATCCTTTACCTTATGGATTTCATGATTTTATATGAAACAAATTTATTTTAAAAACTGATTTACATCCTCAAGTATAGTCATGGGTGAATAGAATGACAATTTATCACACACACACACACACACAAAAAAAAAATTTTAACAAAAAATTAAATTGCTTCATAAACACTGAATAAACCTACTAGACAAAAACTTGAAATTTGCCTAACATTCTGTTTGCAACCTGTTTCTTAGTGACGTAAACTGTCATTTTAATACTTAATATCCTAAAAACATGACAGAATTTTGTTATCGTGAAGCTACACCTACCATAAATTTTTATTACTGTTTCTCTTGTTTGGAAATATTGTTTGGAAAATATTTTCTCAAGGTCTGAAGTCATTAACAGCTTTTGAAATGTATACACTACAGATGGAACTGTTTTCCAAAAAAATCATATATTGGAACCCCTACCCCCAATATGGTTGTATTTGGAGATGGGGCCTTTGGGAAGTAATTAGGTTTAGATAAGGTCAAGAAACTGGGCCTCTCATGATGGCATTAGTATTCTTCTTAGAAGCAATAACAGAGAGCTTACTTTCTCTCTCTCTTTCCCATGGACATGCACTCAGGAAAGATCATGTGAGGACACAGTCATCTTCAACCCCAGGAGAGAGCCCTCAACACTGATTGTGATGACACCTTGATCTTGGCCTTTCTATCTTCAGAAATGTGAAAAATAAATTCCTGCTTGAAGTCACCTAATATTTGATATTTTGTTATAGCAGCCAGGTCCAACTGATACAATATACATTTATTATATAAATTGTAAGCACTATTTATGCTCTTACATCTACTATAAGGATCTTTTTTCTGTGCCTTATAAAAGTAGTCTCTACTTTAGATCTAGAGACATGCTGCAGTTTGAAAAGCCTTATGGGAATAGGTTATAATTGCCATCTTGTAAAGCAACCAGTGTGACAAAAATTATATATAAATATATGTGTGTAAAGTGCTGATTGAAGTTTTAATTTTTACTCTATCTCCATTTAGAAATCAAGTAGGATAGAGAACACGCGTATGTGTATGTGTGTTTGTGTGTAAATTTATGTGTGTGTGCCACAATTTGAGTACCACGGAGTACCAGGTTATCTGTTCTTGTAAATTTTCCTTTGTTTGGATTACTGTTGCAATTATTTCACAGCTACTTAAGAAACAGTCATTTTTATCACTATTTTTTATGCCAACCACCCTTTGTTGGTTTAACTCTTACAATAATCTGTTTGATAGAATTATTAGAAAACTGAATAAATCAAATGAGAAAAGAAATTATAGGTCAGTATTACTATATACCTGGTCAAATAAACAAAATACTGGGATTATGGTAATTTTTAATCAATCAAAACATTATGGATCCACTACAGTGCTTGCTACTGTAAATGATATTATATAATTAAAAAGCAGAACTGCTACAATCAGAGATCTTACAATTTAATTTAAGAAACAGGTACATAGCAATTAATTCTAAATGCTAGTCTAACAAAAACTATAACATCAACACTGGGAATGAAGAGTTATTAGAGAGCAGGGGCAAGATGGTGGAGTAGGTAAACACTGCTTGCCTCTCCCATGACCACATTAAAATTACACCTAAATTACAGAACAACCAACCTGAAGAATCAACTAAAGAATAGCTGAACAGAAATCCTATAAGGATATGAAAATGCCACGTAGAGGCTCGTAGTGGGTGCAGAGAGAAGATGTGAAATAGCCCGGCCCCACACCTGCATGTGGTGGTTGAGAATCAGTAGGGAATGTCTGGGCCATTGAGGTCCCCCTGCCAAGAGTGAGGGATCCCCAGCCCCACACTGAGATTTCCAGGCTGGAGTACTAGTGACAGGAAGAGAGGACCCCACATCTGTGAAAAACAGTGGGGATTCCTTCTATCCAGGTGAGACAAAAAGCTGCCAGGCATCCCCTTAAAAGGACAGAGCACAGACTCACACGCTTGCAGACACTCATCCTGGGCTTGGCACAGGGACGGCTACTCCAGAGGCACAAGACACATACAGGGAAAGACTGAGTTGTGTGGCTTCAGGGCAAGGACTAGAAGGACAGTCACCATATTCCCTATGTTGAGCCCTTCTCCCATGCAGCTGGAAGGTGGGAGGCATCTTTCTGTGTCCAGCCCAGCCATAAGTCCAAGTATGAACCTGCATTTGCCTAGTGAACTCTACTTGTTCCACCCTGTTGACCCTCTGGGACCCCGCCCTGTCCAACTCACACACCATCAAATGTACTTTCTCAACCAGCAGTGAGCCCCATACATGATGGGAGGCTCTTTCAGCCATAAACAGCTAGCCTCAACTTACACGTCACCAGAGGCAATATTGCAACCAGCAGCCAGGCCTAGCCGATGCTACACTTTTTCTTGGACAACTCTCAGGGGTTACTTGGCCCCAGACAGGCAGGCGGCAGCTGGCTGTGGTGTGCTCTGAAGCTTTTGCTGAGTGGCTCCAGACTCAACAGTGGCTCAAACCAGAATCCAAATTAAGCTGGTGAACACGACTTGCCCCACCCAACTTGTTTACTGCGCAAGGCTCTATCAGCTGAGCCTTATGTGCAACAAGCAGGTAGGACCAGGCCTTGTGATACTCTGAGCTTTTTGTGGAACTACTCCAGGTCCAGCATAGGTGGCAGCCAGCCTTGGTTTACAGTGTGGCTTCTCCTAAGTGCCTCCAAGTGCAACACAGGCAGAGACCAACTTCAGATTGCTTTGTCGCTCCTATGAAGTAACCCAGGGCTGGGTAGAGGCAGCTGCTGATTAGGCCTGCAACAGAGCCACTCTCATGAGGCACACGAACCAACTGAGTTCAGCTTTAGACAACAGAGCACTACCCATTAGCCCCACAAGCAGCACACCCAAAGGGAGATCTCAGCAGGCAACACAGCCTGCTAGAGCAAATCCCCCTTCATGGGGTAAGCACTGCGCACATCAATCCATAAGACGTGGATGCGGCCAAACCACAGAGCCAATCAGCCTGAGGGTAAAGACACCTAAAGACATGAGAAGAGTAATAAAGACTTAACTACAACAAGAGGGCACAGAGAACCCACACAAGGAACACTCCTGGAGCACTGGCACATGTTGTCAGGGAGACTTTGCCACTGGGCCCAACAGAGCAACCACTAAATAAGGCCTTCTAGAAGGCATTTCAGATCTACTTAATACATAGAAACAAACACAGAACAGCCAAAATGAGGAAACAGAGAAATATGCCCCAAATGTAAGAACAGGAAATAACTCCAGAAAAAGAAATAAATGAAATGGAGTCAAGCAATCAACTAGATACAGAGTTCTAAACAGTGATTATAAGAATGCTCAATGACTTCAGGGATAACTTCAGTAAAGTGACAGGAAACATAAAAATGGAAATAGAAAACATAAAAATGGACCAGTCAGAGATGAAGAATATAATAACTAAAATGAAGAATGAACTAGAAAGAATAACCAGCAGATTAGATGAAACAGAGGATCAAATCAGAAATTTGCAAAACAAGGAAGCAGAAAACACTCATTTGGAAGAGTAAAAAGAATAAAGAATGGAAAAAAAAAATGAGGATAGTTTAAGAGACCTCTGGATAATATAAAGTCCACCAACATTTGCATCCTATGGGTACCACAAGAAGAGAGAAAGCAAGGACTGAGAACATATTTGAAGAAAAAATGACTGAAAATTTTCCTAACTTGGTGAAGGAAATACACATACACGTTCAGGAAATGCAGTCCTAAACAAAAAGAACCCAAAGAGGCCCACATCAAAACACATAATAATTAAAATGACAAAGTTTAAAGACAAAGAAAATTCCAAAAGCAACTAGTCACTTACAAAGGAGTTCTCATAGGATCGTCAGCTGATTTCTAAACTTTGCAGACAGGAAGAGATTAGCACAAAATATTCAAAGTGATGAAAAGCAGGACTTACAACCAAGATTACTCTACCCAACAAGTCTATCATTTAAGATTGAAGGACAGATAAAGAGCTTCCCAGACACGAAAAAGCTACAGGAGTTTGTTACCACCACCATCATATTACAAGAAATGATAAAAGGACATCTTTAAGAAGATGGGGTAAAAAAGAACATCAATATGAATAACAAAGTGGCAATAACTATGTATCTGTCAATAACCACTTTATATATAAATAGATTAAATACTCCAAATAAAAGACATAGGGTAGCTAAGTGGATATGAAAAAAAGAGAGCCATACATATGCTGTCAACACGAGACCCTTTTCAGATTGAAAACCACATACGGACTGAAAAAAAGGGGTGGAAAAATCATTTCATCCGAATGCAAATTTTAAAAAAATAATAGTACAATCATAGTAGGGGACTTTAACACCCCATGTACACAAAGAAAGAACATACTTAAGTAACACACTAGAACAAAAGGATTTAAGAGCATTTCACTTCAAAGCAACAGAATATGTCTTCTTTTCAAGTACACATGGAACATTTTCCTAGCAGACCACATGTTAGGCCACAAAACAAGTCTCAATAAGTTTAAGAAGACTGAAACAATACCAAGCATCTTCTCTGACCACAATGATATAAAAATAGAAATCAATTGCAAGAAAATAACTGAAAAACACACAGACACATGGAGATTAAATAACATGCTACTAAATAATGAATCAGTTAGCAATGAGATCAAGGAAGAAATCCAAAGATACCTTGAGACAAATGAAAATGAAAACACAATGACCCCAAATCTATGGGACACAGGGAGAGCAGCCCTAAGTGGGAAATTCATAGCAATACAGGCCAAACTCAAGAAACTAGAAAAATCTTAAAAAAAAAAAAAAAAAAAAAATTAACCTTACACTTAAAGAAACTAGAAAAGAACAACAAAAAAAGCCCATAGTAAGTAGAAGGAAGAAAATAATAAAGATCAGTGTGGGGAAAAAAAATAGAGTCTAAAAAACAATACAAAAGACAAATGAAACCAAGAGCTTGTTCTTTGAAAAGATAAACAAAATTGATAAACCTTTAACCAGACTTACCAGGAAAAAAGAGAGGACCCAAATAATTATAATGACAAATAAAAGCGAAGTAACAACTGACACCACAGGAATACAAAGGATTATAAGAAAATACTATGAAAAATTATATGCCAACAAGTTGACATTCTGGAAAGAATGGGTAAATTCCTAGAAACATACATTCTTCCAAGACTGAATCAAGAAAAAACAGAAAACCTTAGCAGACCTAATACTACAGATAAAATTGAATCAGTAGTCATAAATCTCCCAACAAACAGAAGTCCTGGACTGCATAGATTCAAAAGTGAATTTTACCAACATTCAAAGAAGAATTAACACCTATCCTTCTCACACCATTCCAAAAAATTCAAAAGGAGGAAATCTCCCAATCTCATTTTATGAAACCACCATTGTCTTGATTCCAAAACCAGACAGAGACATTACAAAATAAAAAAAAAGATTAAAAGAAAGAAAGAAGGAAAAGAAAGAGAGAGAGAGAGAGAGAGAGAGAGAGAGAGAGAGAGAGAGAGAGAGAAGAAAGAAAGAAGGAAGGAAGGAAGGAAGGAAGGAAGGAAGGAAGGAAGGAAGGAAGGAAGGAAGGAAGGAAGGAAAGAAAGAAAGAAAGAAAGAAAGAAAGAAAGAAAGAAAGAAAGAAAGAAAGAAAGAAAGAAAGAAAGAAAGAAAGAAAGAAAATTATAGGCCGAAATCCCTGATGAACATAGATGCAAAAATCCTCAACAAAGTATTAGTAATCCGAATTCAGCAATATGTTAAAAAAAAAAAAAATCATACACCATGATCAAGTGGGTTTTATTCCTGGGAGGCAAGTTTGTTTCAATATGTGCAAACCAATTAACATGATACACCACATAAACAAAATGAAAGATAAAAACCATATGATCACATCAATAGACAGAAAAACTATTTGACAAAATCCATCCATTTATGATAAAGAGTCTCAGCAAAGTTGGAATAGAGGGAACATACCTCAACCTTAATAAAGGTCATATATGACAAACCTACAATTAGCATCATACTTGATGAGGGGAAAATCTAAAAGCATTCTCCTTAACATTAGGAGAAAGACAAAGATGCCCACTATCACCACTTTTATTCAACATAGTATTGAAAGTCTTAGCCACAGCAATCAGACAGATAATAATAATAATAATAATAATAATAATATAAAAGTCACTGAGATTGGAAAGGAAGAAGTAAAACTTATTATTTGCAGATAACATAATGTTATATTTAGAGAATCCTAAAGATTCAATCAAACAACTTTTAAAATTGATAAACAAATTCAGTACAGTTGCAGTATACAAGAATAATATACAGAAATCAGTTGCATTTTTATATATTAATAGTGAACAATCAGAAAAAAATAAGAAAATAATGTCATGTACATTGCATGACATGACATGTACAAATGTCACGTACAATTGCATCCAAAAAGTAAAGTACTTATGAATAAATTTAACCAATAAGGTAAAAGACTTATACTAGAAAATTATAAGACACCAAGGAAGGAAATAGAAAAAAGATACAAATAAATAGAAGCATACACAGTGCTCATGGATAGAAAGAATTAACATTGTTAAAATGTCCATATTACCCAAAGCAATATATAGACTCAGTACAATCCTTATCAAAATACCAATGGCATTTTTCACAGAACTAGAACAAATAACCATAAAATTTATATGGAACCATAAAAGCACCCGAATAGCCACAGCCATCTTGGGAAAGAACAAAATTGGAGGTATCATGATACCTTATATCAAACTATACTACAAGCCTGCATTAATCAAAACGGCATGACAGTGGCATAAAAACTAATACAAAGATCAACTGAACAGGATAGACAGCCCAGAATTAAATCCAAGCCTATGTGGTCAATTAATCTATGGCAAAGGAGGCAAAAGTAAACAGTGGAATAAACACCATCTATTCAATAAATGGTGTTGGGAAAACCACACAGATGCATGCAAAAAAAAAATGAAACTAGGTCATCTTCTTACACCATATACAAGAATAAGTTCAAAATGGATTAAAGGCTTAAATGTAAGGCCCGACAACAATAACAACAACAACAAAAACACAAACAAACAAACAACAAAAAAAAACAACCTAGAAAATACATAGGCAGTAAAGTCTCTGCCATTGCTCTTTCTAACATTTTTCTGATCTATTTCCTTGGGCAAGGGAAACAAGAGAAAAAATAAACAAGTGAGACTACATTAAACTAAAAAGTTTTTTCACAGCAAAGGAAACCACCAATAAAATGAAAAGACTGCCTACTGAAGGGGAGAAGATGCTTGCTAATGATATACCTAATAAAGGGTCAATATCCAAAATTTATAAAGAAATCATATAACTCAAAACCAAAAAAACAATCAATTCAATTTAAAAAATGGGCAGAGGATCAGAATACACATTTCTCCAAAGAGGACATACAGAGGGCCAATAGACTTATGAAAAGATGTTCAGCATCGCTAATCATCAGAGAAATGCAAATTAAAATCAAAATGAAATTACCACCTCAAATTTGTCAGAATGTCTATCGTCAAACAAGTATTGGCGAGGATGTGGAGAAAAATGAACGCTTGTGCACACTTGGTGGAATTGCAAATTGGTGCAGCCACTATAAAAAAAGTTTAGAGGTTCCTTAAAAAATTAAAAATAGAATTACCCTATGACACAGCAATTCCATTTCTTAATTTATCTGGAGAAATCCAAAACACTAATTCGAAAAGATATATGTACCCCTAAATTCATTGCAGCACCAGTTAAAATAGTAAAGATATGTAATTGACCTAAGTGCCAATCAAAAGCCAACTGGATAAAGTAGTAGTACATATATACAATGGGATATTACTCGACAATAAGAAATAATGAAATCTTACCATTTGCAACACCATGGATAGACCTAGAGGATAATATGTTAAATGAAATCAGTCAGATTGAGGAAGTCAAATACCGTATTATCTCACTTATATGTGAAATCTAAAGAACAAAATGAATAAACAAAACAGAAACAGCCTTACAGATACAGAAAACAAACCAATGGTTATTTGATGGGAAGGGGGTTGTGGGGCTGGGTGAAAAGGTGAAAGGATTAAGAAGTACAAATTGGTAGTTACAAAATAGTCACAGGCATGTAAAGTACATCATAAGGACTATAGTCATATATAAACACAGCAACAGCTATGTATAGTACAAGGTGGGTACTAAACTAATCAGGGGCATATAAATATCTGACCACCATTCTGTACATCTGAAACTAATATAATATATATATATATATATATATATGTATATATATATATATATATATATATATATATATATATATATATATATATAAATTTATTTATTGGGGTGACATTGTTAATGAAATTACATAATTTCAGGTGTACAATTCTGTATTACATCTTCTATAAATCCCATTGTGTGTTCACCACCCAGAGTCAGTTCTCCTTCCATCACCATATATTTGATCCCCTTTACCCTCATCTCCCTCCCCCCACCCCCTTACTTTGAATGTAAATTGTAAGTGAAAAAAATAAATAATTTTTAAAAAGTTATAAGATTCCTGGACTATAGTCATTGAACACTGAAAATTTGATATTTTGGAAGGACAAAAGGTGGTATTTATGCTTTGCAACCTCTCATACCCTTTAGAGTAGGTATAATAATAAAATATTCAAAGATAATAATTAAGGCACAAACAAAAGAGCAAAGGAGAAATCTTATTGAGCAAGGCTTTATTTCATTGGTCCCTGAATCAATTACTGAATACTTTTTAATAAAAAAACTTTTCAATGCTTTGGTTAATCTCAAGCACTGTACTAATTTAAAAACCTGTCCTGTGCCAAAACTAATAAAATATTCATTTATTTTCTCAAAAAAATGGATATATTTTGAATCCCCCTGCTCGCGGTTCCATTTTTATCAGCAATAATGTCAAATTTTTTATAATAATTTTCTAGTTGTTTATTTTTTATTAAATATACTGGCCTGAAACTGATTAATATAATTATATGGGTTTCAAGTGCACAGGTCTATAATATATCATCTATATATTGCATTGTGTGTTCACCACCCAAAGTCAAAACTTCCCTCATCATACATTTGACCCTCTTTCCCCCTTCTACCATCTCCCCGCCCCCACCCACTGGTAACCACTAAACTGTCATTTGTATATAGGAGTTTTTGTTTGTCTTCCTTGTTTGTTGCTTTCAATTTTACGTACCATGTATATAAGTGAATTCATATGACTACTTTTTCCGGATGACTTATTTAGCTTAACACAAAATTAGCATAATCTCAAGATCCATCCACATTGTCACAAATGGCACTATTTCAACTTTTCTTATGGCATAATAGTATTCCATTATGTATATATACCACAAATTCTTTATCCAATCATCTTTCAAATGACACTTTAGTTGTTTACATGTCTTGGCCATCATAAATAAAGCTGCAATGAACATCGGGGCACATATATCTTTATGGATAAATGTTTTCAGATTTTTGTGGTAGATGCACCGAAGAGGGATTGCTGGGTCATGTGGTAATTCTATTCGTAATTTTTGCCTTCCATAGCAGCTACACCAATCTGCCTTCCCACCAACAGTGTATGAGGGTTTATTTTTCTCCAGTCTCTTTTTATTATTTGTCTAGATGATAGCCATTCTAACTAATGTGAAGTGATATCTCATTGTGGTTTTTATTTGCATTTCTCTGATGATTAGTGATGGGCTTCTTTTCATATGTCTATTGGCCATCTGTCTGTCCTTTTTGGAGAGATATCGATCTGTCACCATGTACCAAAATTAACTCAAAGAGGATCAAAGACCTAAACATAAGACCTGAAACAATAAACAGCATAGAAAAAAACATAGGTACTAAACTTATGGACCTTGGACTCAAAGAGAATTTTTATAAATTTGACCTCAAAGGCAGGGAAGAAAAGCTAAATAACTGAATGGCACTATAGTGAACTAAAAAGCTTCTGCATAGCAAAAGAAACCATCAACAAAATAAAGAGGCAACCAACCAAATGGGAGAAAATTTTTGCAAACAACGCCTCTGATAAGGGGATGATATCCAAAACATATAAGGAACTCAAACAACTGTCACACTCACTCTTATGTTTTCAGGTTAAAGGTAAATTCTTCCCATAAGCTCTATGTCATATTACAATGATATTTTTATGCTGTTCTAATCATAGAGGAGTAGACAAGACAATCACTGACCTCACATGGTTTATAATTTAGCACATGGAAAAGAAGATTAAACAAGTATAAACATAAGGGCAGGGATTTGATTCATTTTCATCTTCCAAGTGACTATCACAACTCTTGCCATGTAGTAAACAACTAAATGTTTTGAACAAATGAGTATAAATAGAAGATAATACTTTTTCTACTCGATATACTTAATGCATTTCACAAAGCATCTTCTAATCACTGAACTTATATTTATATATAAAGATATTTTAAACCAATATTTATCGAGCCTTACGATCTTATTTTGTCTTTTCTAGTTTTATTCCTTGATTCCATAAAAAGATATATACTACCAAAATACCAATGACTTTGTGTACCTAACTCATAGGAAACATTTAATTAGACAAAAAAATGTCCCATACATTCTTTCCATACACTTATAATAAACAACCTGAAAATGAATTTAAGAAAAGCATTCCTTCCACAGTAACATGAAAAAGGAAAAAAATAATAATAATATGCATAAATTTAACAAAGGAAGCAAATACCTTGTAATCTGTAAACCACAAAATATTGAGAAAAATTGTACCATATCTAAATAAATGGAAAAATATCCTATATGTAAATTAGAGAATTTACCTTGTTAAGATGGCAATACTCCCCAAATTTATCTATAGATTCAATGCATTCCCCATCAAAATCCCCACTAACTTCCTTATAGAAATGGACAAGGTGATTCTAAAATTCACATGGAATTGTAAGGAATCTAGAATAGCCAAAACAATCTTGAAAATCAAAATACAGTATGTGACTTCACACTTTCTGATTTTAAAGCTTACTACAAAGCAATGCTAATCAAGACAGTGTGGTACGGATACAAGGGGAGAGATAAGATCAATGGAGTAGAACTGAAAATCCAAAATACTCATATTTGTATGCCCAATTGATTTTCTACAAAGGTACCAAGATTATCCAAAGACAAAAGAACAGGCTTTTCAGCAAATGATGCTGGGACAACTGAATAGCCACATGTAAAAAATGAGGTTGTACCTTACATTACACCATATGTAACAATTAATGAAAAATTGATCAGAGACCTAAATGTAAGAGAGAAAGCTATAAAACTCTCAGAAGAAAACATAAAGGTAAAGCTCTATTATCTTGGATTTGGCAGGATTCTTACAAATGACACAAAAACATGGGCCAGAAACAACAAAATAGACAAATTGGTCCATCAATATTAAAAAACTTGGTGCTTCAAAGACAACTATCAAGAAAGTAGAAAGAAACCCCAGAGAATAGGAAAATAAAAAACATTTGCAAACCATATATGATAAGGGGCTTGTATCCAGAATATAGAAAGAACTTTCACAACTCAATAATAAAAACACAAATAAATCAATTAAAAGATGGGCAAATAATCTGAATAAACATTTCTTCCAGGATGATATACAAATGGCCAGTAAGTACATGAAAAGATGCTTGGTATTATTAGTCATCAGGGAAATGCAAATCCAACCATAGTGAGATATCACTGCATACCCACTAGGATAGTCTTATAGTCAGATAACAAGTATTGGTGAGGATATAGAAAAATTGGAATACTGATGCCACATTGATGGGAATGCAAAATACCACAGCCATTTTGGAAAACACTCTGGCAATTCCTTTCATGATTAAACAGAGTTTCCATATGACCCACAATTCCACTCCTAGATATATACTCAAGAGAGATGAATACAGAGGGTGCCAAAAAAAGATGTACACACTTTTTAGTAAAGGAAAGAAACTCTTAAAATTGTAATACTCAATATATACCAATAAGAAAAATGAATACAAGTCACATTTGACTTTTGCAATGACAAGAGGTGCTCAAAGTGGTTACCATCAACGTCCAGACGCTCTGATTATGGCGAACTACTGCTCGAGTGACGTTGACCAAAATGTCCACTTATCTACATTTTTTTTGCATCCCCGATATGTCCACACAAAAACTTGCAAAGTAGTCTTTATAAAAGCATTATTCACATAGCTAAAAGGTGGCAATATTCTACATATCCATCAACTGCAGAATGGATAAACCCCATATTACACTCATACAATATAATATTCAGATATAAAAGGAATGAAGGACTGATACACACTACAAGATGGATAGATCTTGAGGACATATATTAAGTGAAAGTAGCCAGTAACAAAATGTCACATATTACAAGTTGATGACTGCATTCACATGAAATGTCCAGAACAGAAAAATATATAGAGACTGAAAGATTAGTGGTTGCTTAGGGATGGGTGTGGGTATCATGGGAATAAAGAAGTGATAATCATAGAGTACAAGACTTTCTTTTGAGATAATGAAAATGTTCAATGAGTGACTGTGGTGTAGGTTACACATATCTGTGAATATCCAAAAAGAAAACAAACAAACAAACAAACAAAACACACACACACATTGAATCACAAGCTTTGAATGGGTGGATTGTATTGTATGCAAATTATATCTCAATAAAACTGTTTAAAAATAGTCAACTAATACAAACTTCATTGTAAAAATAAAAATATTTAATAGTGTCTCTCAAATGCTAAAAAATACATAACACCACTATTAAACTATATTCTTCTAAAACACATATGTGTTGCTTAACTTGCTCAGTGCCTGTGACATTATTGGTATGTTAAAATATAAAACAAATGGAGACCAACCTTGAATATTCCTTGAATGAACAAAACCAGTTTAGTCATAAAAAAATCAAAGCTTAATTTTGCAAGACTAACTTCACCTGGATCCATTCTTGTTTATGCCTCTGGAAAACATAAGCCAAACTTAAACTGTTTCGCAAAATTGATATGAAATAACCACTAACCAAGATATGAAATAACTAAGAATTTAAGAAACCTCTAATATAACCAATTACTGTGAAAGAACAGCTACTGCCCCTTACTATATAGGGGGCTTTATTACAGTATACCTCTGATCCTCAGTCATGTTTGGTTTGATTGCTCCTGGTTTGCAAACTGTCTTTGGTGTGTACACAATAAACTTTTACTAATTACTACTTTGGTTACTTATTAGTTTTATATCCAAACTTTTGAACAATTCAATTAAAGCATTCCTAGCAATAGTCAATTTATCCTTAAATCTTTCATGGAGATGCTTGGGAATCAATTCCTTTTCCTCTTTTACCAAATAATAGACATCGGTACCAGCCTAACTGAGTTGAGATTCCAATTAGCGTTCTCACTTTTATTTTTGTTCCTCTAACATTTTTTCTTTCATTCCTATTTTATTTAATATCATCACTTGGCTATATAACTTTTATTCTAGTTTCTGTACAAATATCTAGTACAACATATCATAAATAGCTTGAGATGGGACATGATGTAAAGTTTACTTCAATTTAACCAAGAATAACAGTCTGCCCCAATTAATGGGAAAAAAATGTTATGGAACCTACTTGTTATAGGTTTATTTCTTTGAGAAGTGGACTCTGACGCAGAACACTGAGAGCAGGAAGTTTATTAAGAAGTTCTCCCAGGGCCAGTAATCGTGGATGAGGAAAGAAGGAAGCTGAATCAGTCAAAGGAAGAAGTCAAGCTGCAATGCAGTTTCAATGAAATAGCTCAGCCATCTCTGCAGGGAGTGCTAAGGATGGGATGACCCATCAGAGCTATTCTGAGATGGGATGAGAAAGCAGGGTATTTTTACCCCTGCATTGAGCAATAGCTGGGTAAGTAAGAATCAGGGAAGGGTTCATGACCTTTGGTGATGATGTTCAGCTGAGGCAATCATGAAACATCATGAAGGTAATCTCTGAGAAGGGTTAAAATATGAGCGCTAGATGCCAACGACACTCACATCAGCTGGGCTGACAAAATATTTTTGAAGAGGGAAAAAGGCATTGTATCTCAAGATCATCATACTCTGAAAATAAATATTGTCTTAAATAACACAGTAATTTAAATACTTAATACATTATTTCTAAATAAAATATAATAAAATCTAAGGATATAATAACTCCATGTACATTTTTTTTTGAAAATTCATGTCAATCTTATTATTGCTTACTTGAAGGTAGTGCTGCTTTTTCTCTGGCTGATTTTCAGATCTAGTCTTTTGTTTTGTAGCAGTTCACAATGATTTTCCTAGGTGTGATTTTCTTTGTCTTCATCATATTTTGGGTTTTAGCTACTCCTGATTCCCTGGTATCGTCCTTCCCTTTACCCTGCCTCACTGCCCTGGTACTTTATTTAGGATAACTGACACTTTCATTTTTGTCACAAATTTTCTTAGGCTCTTTTCTTCACTCTTCATCCATTTTACTTCAGCTTATAGTGACCTATGTTACAGTTTACTGATTCTCTATTTTTGTTTATTCAATCTGCTATTAAAACCAGTATTGAGTTAATAATTGCTGTATTTTTCTTGTATCTAGATAATCCAATTTATGATTTCTTCTGTTCAAGTTCTGTCATGAAAGATTTCATCTTGTTAGGTTGTTAGTTACTGCCATTTTAATGTTTTTAATAACTTCAAAATCTGGATTATATGTTGGTCTATTTTCATTAAATGTTTTTGTTGGTTATAGATAAATTAATATTTTATTTTGATATGTCTTGTAGTTTTTTGATGTAATGGTGGTTACTGTATATGACTTTTAGAGGTTCTGAATGATGTTATCTTCCTCCATAAATGACTTAATTTTTACCTGACAATTAAAATAGGTATACTAGAGCCTGGGATGCAAGCTTCATAGGGACTGGTCTATTAAGGTTTCTTTTTACTGTTAGTACATAGTCATTTACAGAAGTCAATTAGGGACCTGGAATATTTACTAGAGCAACTCATAATGGGCATGCCCCAAGCTCCACCTTTTAAAAACCAAATACCATAAGACAACCAAAGATTCTGCTTAGTTTTCGGGACTCTTAGCTGCAGCTTTCATTTGCCTTCGTGGTCTCATTCCATACGGATAAAGAATATGAAAGTGCTTGGATAGGATAAGTGTATAGAATAATGAGCTATTCTCTCTGTTCTTCTTTCTTCAGAACCTGGTCCCCTCAGCATGTTGCCTGTCTCTGAAAACCTGAACTTCATTTCCCCCACCCCCTAGCCTTAACGTACTAGTAAAAGAACTAAGCTTCTACATTATTCGTGGCCTGTCTGCTCTCTGTTGCTTAAAGATAAGCAAATTTGCTAAGGGCAAAAATGGCAGTGAATGTCTGATGCATCTTAATAAACCTTCCACTGAAGGAAATAAATATTCACTTTTAAGCTTGTCATGAGACAAGCATGAAGGTGTGTGATGTATCCTGGGCTTTGATTCAGAAATAAGTGATGCAAAATGGCAGAGAATACTGAAGACTGGGAATCATAGCAACACCAGCTATATGGCTACATTATATCCATCAAGTTTGGAAGCACCATCATAATTCAGCAGACAAGGTAAATGTCTGGTGTCCTTAATATTGGAGCCACTAAATCTAGTGCTCAGAGACCTGCACAGTGATTGGCCCACTAGGCTGATTCTATGACGTGTTTTGCTGTGGTTCTGATGAGCGGTAACCTCTAAACTACTCTCAACATTCCCAGCACGTTGGTGAGATATCCAATAAACTATCCATAAATTGTTTTCTGCTGTTTGTGCAGAATGAACTATGTTGCATTCAATCAATTTATACCCTCAACAACAATGTATGAGTGTCTCTTTCCCAACACTCTATTATCCGTCCTTTAGATTATTGCCCATGGGATAGATGGAAAAATGCATTTAATTATTATTTTAATTTCCATTTCATTGAAAATTGAAATATGAGTATACTCAATTGCCTTTGTGTATTTTTGTAAAAGAGCTACCATTCACTTATTGATTGCTAACAACGTACAAGTAGTTTGTGAAGGGGTTTTACATTAGTCTTTCAATTTAACACTCATCAAAATCTTGTGATATAAGTGCTAGCATCATGTCTATTCTTTAATTGAGTAATCAAATGTTTGGAAATATAAAGTGACTGCTTGATACCTATAGCCAATGAGTGCGGAGCTGGGATTTCAACCCAAGTAGCCTAATTGCAGAGCCCATGTGCTTAGGTATTATGCTTCAGTGCTTCACTTTAATATAAAATGTCTTCATTTGTTCATTTATCGATTTATAATTATCATATTTTTACAATAAACAAAATAAGGCTCATCTCATAATTGTAATGGAGAAAATAAAACTGAACTATTATTATTGAACCTTAAATATATAATTGGTGCATAACCATCATATAATACAAAAAAAGTTCAAATTCATTAGAAAATAAAGAGAAAATGTGATAAGGTTTGATGTAATATTTGAGATATGCTAAACTGGTAAAGAGTAAGAAATAAATCTATAGTGGTTAAATACATATGTTTTCTAAGCAAATTTTTCTTCATGTTTATTTATAAAACATTGTACATATGTATATGTGTATGTATATCTACATATATACATATGACCATATATATTTGTATGCAGGTATATATGTATATGTATATTTCTTTGTATTATGGCAGATCTTTAGAATTGTCAAAATTATAAAAAGTCCTTTAATCATACAAATAGAGAAGAAATTTTAGTGTTTTTTAAAAACATTAGAAGAAAAACAAAACAAGCAAAAAACAAAGCCTGAATAGCTCTAGTAGACTGGTCTTGAAGGGAATTACCTACTTTTCTAAAGAAACAAACTGTAATAGGAATTTGTTGGTAAATAAATGAAGACTATACAACTTATGTAGGAATCAAAAGTGCTATCAGTAACAGTTGATTAAGTGGCTCTACATGATGAATTAAATATGAATATGTTCTCAAACATATCTCCACACGCTCATGAATTACAAATAGATGCTATAGTGTTTACATTTTTTATCTGTGCCCTAAAGCCATTTTAAGTTTATGTTGATGCAATGTAATTCTTATTTTTTCCCAAACTTAATGTTCGACCATTGTTAAAATTCTGAATATAATATCCAGAACAAGATCTCAGTCTTGTCTTGTGCACATGTTTTCCCTTCTTCAAACATTTCTAACATTCACACTTGAAGCTTTATATTATGACAAGTACTAAAGCTATGCCATGTATGCAGATTGCTTATTCTTATTGGTGTATCCTATGGTTTTCTCTTCATATCTCCCATATGGAAGAAGAAAAATAATCTGTGACCAACAGGATATGAACTCTTCTTCGCAATTCATACATTAAATGCACTTTTACTTTTGGCCAGATTTCAACCAGTATGGGGGGTTTAGGGTTTTAATAAAAAGAAAAAGTGTGAAGAAACATGACTTGGGCACACTGCTGAACACAGAGGAGGACACGTTTTCTATTTCTCTTGAGAGCAAAAAGTTCCTGTCTTCAAAGAAAAATACTGATTGTTTTTGGCCATAGCAGTAAGTAATCACCTGAGCCAGTTCAAAACCCATTGTATTTGATCAATAACTTCCTTCAGTAGAATACTTAGAATCAGTCAAGCAGCAACAGCCTTCTTCACTGCCCAGTCTTCTAAACATCAGCCAATCAGAAAGAATCTATCTCCACTTGATAATATAGTTTCACAGCTAAAGTTCAACCAATCCCTATACACTCCCACTACTCAATGTCTGCTAATCCTTGAGAGCTCCACTTCCTTAAACTTTATAAGATTAACTCTGCTTTTCTTTTCTTCCTAGGAAAAGAATTATTGTTGAAACAAAATCATATAGCTTTTCTTTCAGGCAATGAATGATGGTCTCTTCTTTCTTCACTGTTCAATGAAAATATAACTCAGTACTCTACTTCTCAGGTTTTAAGTTCCTTGCATGAAGAAATTCACTCCTATACCTATATATCTTCTTAGATCATTTAGCATGATTTATTGTACATAGTGGTAAATTAAATCGTTGAAAAATATTTAAGCAGCAAGGTGTTTTAGGTGCTATATATCCAGTGGTGTCCAAACTTTGGATCCTAGCAGAAGCTCTTTTAAAAGAAAATTTCACAGCAAATCTAACTTGTAACTAAAAATGTGTAATGTCTCTAGGGGGAAGTTAGGGAAGAGGAAGCTAAGTCACTCCCATTTGTTCTATTATGCACTTCACCTCTCTTGGAGCAATTCATACAGGTGCTTCTTTAAATCAACTGAGACTTTGCTAAATAAAGTTTAAACCACTGATGTATTTCTATACCTCAATGTACAGATTAGGATAGTGAGGCCCAAATTACTTCCTCAGAACCACATTGATGACATACAAATAAAAAAACCTTCTACTCCTATGACTGACTGAATTTCCATACCAGGCAATTCTTTCAATTATGACCTTCTTCTAAAATAAATTGTCATTCTCATTCATGTGGATTAATGAATATAAATGAAGTTAGTTATATTTTGCATTAATGTTATTATTATGCACACTAGATTACAAAGCTATGGTAATCGAAACAGTATGGAAGTGTTATAAAACATAAACATCCATCAGTGGAACACAATAGAAAACGCAATAGAGAGAACAATGGAAGTAAACCCATGTATACTTGTAGATGATCAGTTAATATTTGACAAGGGAGTCAAGAATATGCAATGGAGAAGATAATCACTTCAATAAATAATTCTGGAAAATTGCGTATTTACATGAAAAATCCTGCAACTAGGAATCTACCTTACACTACTCACAAAAATTAATGGGAAATGGATTCCAGATTTAAAGGTAAGTCCTGAAAACATAAAATTCCTAGAGGAAACACAGAGAAAAAGCTCCTTGACATTGGTCTTGGCAATGACTTTTTTGGATATATCTAAAGGATAAGGAACAACAACAATAATATAAACAAGTGAGACTACGTCAAACTAAAAAGCTTCTGCAGAGCAAAACAAATGATTAACAGCAACCTGCAAATGGGAGAAAATATTTGCAAACCACATATCTGATAAGATATGTAAAGATTATGATAAGATTATGTAAAATGTATAAGAAATTCATAACTCAATAGCAAAAAAAAAAAAAAAAAAACCCAAAAAACAAATAATTAAATTAATGGTCCAGGGAACTGAATAGGCATTTTTCAAAAAAAGACATACAAATGACGAAATGTATGTGAAAGGTGCTCAGCATGATTAATAATCAGGAAAATGCAAATCAAAAGCACAATGAGGTATCACCTCACACCTGTTAGAATGGCTATCATCAAAAGACAAGAAATAAGTATTGGTGAGGATGTGGAGAAAAGGGAACCCTTGTGAACTGTTGGTGGGATTATAAACTGGTACATCCATTATGAAAAAACAGTATGGAGGTTCCTCAAACAATTAGAAATGGAACTGCCCTATGATCCTGCAATTCCACTTCTGGGTATATTTCTCTGAAAGAAAGGAAATCATTATCTCAAAGTGATATCTGCACCCCCATATTCACTGTAGCATGATTTACAGTAGCCAAGACATAGAAACAAGTATTCATCAACAGATAAATGGATAAAGTGTGATATGATATACACACATATATATAATGGAATGTTATTGATCCATAAAAAAGGAAATCCTGCCATTTGTGAAAACATAAATGGAACTTAAGGGCATTATGCTAAGTGAAATAAGTCATACAGAGAAATACAAATCGTTTCTAATATCATATATGTAGAATTCAAGGAAAAATAACTTTATACAAACAGAGAACAGAATAGAGATTTCCAAAGGCAGGGGTTGGGGCTGAGGGAAATGGGTGAAGGTGGTTAAAACAGTACAAACTTCCAGTTATAATATAAATAAGTTCTGGGGATGTAATGAACAGCTAGGTGACTATAGTTAATAATACTATATTGCATATTTGAAAGTTGCTAAGAGAGTAGATCTTAAAAGTTCTCATCAGATGGAAAAAATATTATAACTGTGAGGTGATACATCTTAAATAAACTTGTGGTAATCGTTTCACAATACATACATATATCAACTCATATTGTACACCTTAAAATTACACAGTGTCACATGTTAACTACATTGCAATCAAACTAGGAAAAAAGAAAAATGGAACACATTCTAGAATATCTATTGGCTTCCTCTATTTGTTCACATATATTCGGTAAGCATCTTTTGATTTTTGTCTCCATTCATACTATCTAAAACTAAAATTTATAATTATTGTTATGTCTCTGAATGTTAGGTCTCAGAGACCTTGACTTACAGAGTCATGTCTAAAGAAAAAAAAAACAAAATGTCTGTTGGCCTGCACTGGTAGACAGAGTCAAACTTGTGATAACAGAAAACACAACAAAACAGTTACTGGCATGCAGGCAGTTAACATTTTCTGTTCAAACACTGCTATCCAGTCAGCGCTGCCCGTATAAAACCCTTCTCACCTCCTCCTTCTGGGCTGCAACACTCCTTTAGACATGCAGCCCGGGCTGTAGCCATCTTTTGCTCAGCCTGATAAACTTTTGTCTCTTAAAACAAAAACTTTCTTAACTTGCCTGATCATGTGTTTTCCTTTATGGGCCAACTTATCAATTATTTATTGGATTTCTCTTTCATGTCCTATTGGATTGAGAAAACATCTTAATGTTAATAACAATGGAAGTTTAATCTCATTTTATTTATAATTTGAGTGAGATGTCATTGACTTTTTAATATATATTTTCATTATTTTGTAAAAACATACATTTACTTTTCACTTAGGTTTACTAGGTGATTAAGTAAATAAATTTTAATTAATTTATTCAACAGAGGCTACATCATAAAAAGATTAATGAGGTGAGCGTCTTGAAACCTTCCCTGGAATTTACAACAAATTGAACAACTATAATTCCACAGAGGACTCAGTGCACAGCACACATGCAAGACTAAGGGATGCACAACTAAAATCCTCTAAAGGTGAGCAAATTGGGCGAGCAGAGAAGGAAGGAAGTGGGAAGTGTGGTGATGCTGGCTGTGCAGGCACAGGACACAGACCTAGCTCAGAGCTCCAAGTTCCCTGCATTTCGGAGCTACCACAGCCATGGGAGAGGGAAGAATATGGACTCTAGTGCTCTGCTTATAGCACACAGTCTCCTGAGGGAACAGTATATCACACGGCTGAACCCAACACTCACCGCAGAGACCTCGGAGCAAAGACTGAAGGAAGAAGGTTGAAAACAGTGGTTTAAGCTCTCACTGCCGAGCAGAGGATGGAAGGCTTGGGCACTGAGGCTAGCCAGCCCTCTCTACGCTCCCAGAGCTCTCCCTGCCCCTACCTCCCCAGTGTTAGAAGAGGAACAGTAGCAGTGCTAGATCAAAAGAACAGAATATTTGCAGTTCTGAGAACTGCAGTCCACAGCCACAGACTCGCATCCCAACTAGTTCTGGTGAAGGGGAGATAGCCTTGGGTACAGGACTGGCTGGTGGTCATCCTCATCGCTCTTGGCCACCACTCACAACCTACCCTGTCCCTGTCCTCACCTATTTGGGTGTATCCCTTCAGGACTAAACAGAGCCCCGCTAAAACACACAGGCTCTGAAACTGGGGCAGGAAGAGTTTTGGAAATTCAGAAGCTCCTCACCACATCCCTCCATGGAGATGGTGCCCTGTGACATAGGCGAACAATTTGACTAGAAACAAAAAAGCAAAAGAATACAGAGAAATTCACAGTTTGCCTGGAGAAGCATGCCTTCCGGGGACTCCCCGCATTGTGTGAGAAGCTGGACCAGTGCAGAGAAAATATAACACTACAATGTGAGAGAGACTAAAAGACTGCACTCAGAGAGAAAATAAAGCATTTTATCAACACCACTGGAAAACAAAAGAAAGACCTCTTCCTATCAACCTGTTCCAAACTCACTCTTGTAGATGCCTAGAAAGAGAAACAATAATTCACTAATTGCCATGAACCAAGGTAACAAGACAGCTCAGAAAGAAAATGAAAAGTTTCCAGAAAATAAACTTAAAGACATGGAAATATGTGACTTAAATGACAGAGAATTCAAGATTGCAGTTCTTAAAAAGCTCAGTGAGACGCAAGACAACACACACAGGCAATTTAATAAATTCAGAAATCCATCAAAGAACAAAATGAACATTTTATCAAAGAGATTAAAATTTTAAAAAACAAACCAAAAGAATTTCTGGAGATTAAGAACTAAATAAAAGAAATGAAGAATGAAATATCCAGCTTAGCTAATAGAGTTATCCAGAGGGAGAAAAAAATCAGTGACATCAAAGATAGAAATCTAAAAATGACACAGATGGAAGAAAAAGAGAGACTTGAGAGTTAAAAGAAATAAAAGAACTCTACAAGAGCTTTCTGACTCCATCAGAAAGAGCAATACAAGAATAATGGGCATACCAGAAGGAGAAGAAAGTGAGAAGGGAACAGAGAGCATATTCAAACAAATAGTCACCAAGAACTTCCCATACTTGTGGAATGAACGGGATCCTCGAATGCAAGAAGCAAACAGAACACCTAATTCCCTCAATCCCAACAGGCCTTCTCCAAGTCACATTGTATTGAAGCTGTCAAACATTAATAACAAAGAATCCTCAAGGAAGCCAGGGAAAAGAAGACGGTAACCTACAAAGGAAAGCCCATTAGATTATCATCAGATTTTTCAGCAGAAACTCTACAAGCCAGCAGGGAGTGGACTCAAAATTCAAACTACTGAAAGAGAGAAATTGTGAACCAAGAATAACACACTCAGCAAAGATATCCTTTAGATATGAAGGAGGAATAAAGACCTTTCTAGAAATACAGAAGCTGAGGGAATTTTCTAACATACCACTCTCACTATAAGAAATACTGAAGGAGGCTATTTGACTAGAAACAAAAAAAACAAAAGAATACAAAACTGTGAGTAGTATTATGAGCAGACAAAAGCAGGAAATGGCAACCCCATACACCAAATAGGACACTATACATTAAAAAATAACTTACAGGGTAGAGAAGGGCGGGGAACTCTTAAGAAAAGAAGAACAGGACAACTTGCTATTGCAACACAGAAAATCAACTCACAGCATAAGTAGGGATAATTTGTGACAATAGAAACATAAAAGGGGAGAAAGTAAAATTCGAAACTTGCACAAGATAATGGAGAAAGTGAGCATACTGAAGAAAATGGAATATCCTAAACATGAAACTTTCTTTTACATAAAATTAATGGTAACCATTCAGAAAAAATAAAAAAACAAAAAAATCCATAACTGAAATATGTAACATAAAAATGAAGAAATAGAGTGAAAAATCATAGAATACCACCACACTGAAATAATAGACAACAAAAAGTCAAAGAAACAATGGAGACACCATCCTACCAGAAAACCAGAGAGAGAATGACAGAAAATCCTCACATATCAATAATCACCCTAAATGTAAATGGACTGAAATCACCAATAAAAAGGCACAGAGTAGCAGATTGGATCAAAAAACTAAACCCAACCCTATGCTGCCTTCAAGAGACACATCTCAGCTACAAGGACAAATACAGACTCAAAGTAAAAGGGTAGAAACTGACATTCCAAGCAAATGGTATTCACAGAAAATCAGGAATAGTCATACTGATATCAGATGAAACACACTTCAGAATAAGAAAGGTAACAAGAGACAAAGATGGACATTTCATAATGATAAAGGGGACTATACAAGAAGAAGACATAACAGTCATCAATATTTATGCCGCCAATCAGGGAGCACTGAAATATACTAAGCAACTACTAACAGAACTAAAAGTAGAAATTGACCAAAACACAATTATAGTAGGGACCCTAAACAAATCATTGACAGCTATGTATAGATCATCTGAACAAAAAATCAATAATGAAATAGAAGCCCTAAATGACACATTAAATAAAATGGACATAATTGACATTTATAGAGCACTTCATCCTAGAATATCAGACTATACAATGTTTTCTAGTGTACAGGAACCATTCTCAAGTATAGACTATATATTGGGACCGAAAACTAGCCTTAACAAATTTAAGAGGATTGAAATCATACAAGCATATTCTCTGATCTCAAGGCTTTGATATTGGATATCAACTGCAAAAAGAAAGCAGAAAAAAATGCACAAATATGTAGAGAATAAACAACCTACTTTTAAAAAATGACTGGGTCAAAGAAGAAATAAGAGGAGTGATTAAAAGATAAAGAGAAACAAATGACAATGAAAATGTATCCTACCAATATTTGGGGAATGCAGTGAAAGCAGTTTTAAGAGGGAACTTTATATCATAGGCTTATCTGTAGAAACAAGAAAAATCACAGATAAACAACTTTAAGAACTAGAGAAAGAAGAACAAATGAAACCTAAAGTCAGCAGAAAGAAGGGAATAACAACAGTCAGAGCAGATATAAATGAAATCGAGAACAAAAAGACAACACAAAAAATTAATGCAACAAAAAGCTGATTCTTTGAAAAGATTAATAAAATTCACAAACACTTATCTAGACTCACTAAGATAAGAAAGACACAAAACAAAAATAAACAAAATTACAAATGAGAAAGGGGAAGTTACCATGGATGATACAAAAATACAAAGAATCATCCAGGAATACTATATGGCATATATGGCATAGGTGGCATATATGCCACCAAATTCAATAACCTAGAAGAAATGGACATGTTCTTAAAAAAACATATAACCTTCCTAGCTGAATCATGAAGAACTGGAAATTCTAAATAGACTGATCATCAGTAAGGAAATCGAATTAGTCATCTAAAACCTTCCCAAAAGCAAAAGTCCGGGACCAGACCGCTCTCTAGTGAATTCTACCAAACATTCAAGGATGATCTAATACCTGCCCTCCTCAAACTCTTTCAAAAATGAAAAAAAAAGAGGCAATACTCCCTAACTCATTTTATGAGGTCTACAATACCCTGATACCAAATCCTGGTAAGAATAACACAAAAAAAGAAAATTACAGACCAATGTCCCTGATGAATACAGATGCAAAAATCCTAAACAAAATTCTCGCACATTGAATGCAACAAAGCATTAAAAAGATTATACATCATGACCAAGTGGGAATCATCCCAAGGGCACAAGGATGGTTCAACATATGCAAATCAATCAATGTGATACACCACATAAACAAAATAAAAAACAAAACTCATATGATTATATCAATACCTGCAGAAAAAAATAGGTGACAAAATACAACATCCATTTATTCTATTTATGATTAAAACACTAAATAAAATGGGTATAGAAGGAAAAAAATCTCAACATAATAAAGGCCATACATGACAAACCCTCAGCTAATATCACAATTACCAGTGAAAAACTGAAGCCCTGTGCTCTACGTTCAGGAACATGATAGGGCTGTCCCCTATCACCTCTGCTTTTCAACATATTCCTAGAAGTCCTTGCCAAGCAATAAGGCAAGAGAAAGAAATAAAAGGCATCCAAATTGGGAATGAAGATGTTAAATTGTCACTTTTTGCAGATGACATGGTGCTATATATAGAAATCCCTAAAGGCTACACCAAAAAGCTATTAGAAACAATAAATAAATATAGCCAAGTTCCCGCTACAAAATCAATGCACAAAAGTAAATTGCATTCCTATATACTAACAATATCTCAGAAAAAGAAATTGGAAAAAAAAGAAACAATTCCTTTTGCAATTGCAACAAAGGGAATAAACTTAACCAAGGATGTGACAGACTTATATAGTGAAAACTATACGACATTTTTAAAAGAAATTGAAGAAGACACAAAGAAATGAAAAGACATTCCATGTTCATGGATTTGAAGAATCAACACAGTTAAAATGGTCATATTACCCAAATCAATATACAGATTTAATGCAATCCCCATAAAAATCACAATGGCATTTTTTAAAGAAATAGAACGGGAAAAAAATCATCAGATTTGTATGGAACCACAAAGGCCCCTGAATAGCCAAACCAATCCTAAAAAAAAGAATAAAGCTGGAGGTATCACACTCCCTGATTTGAGCTTGTACTACAGGGCAACAATAATCAAAACCGTATGTTATTGGCAGAAAACCAGACACACAGAACAATGGAATAGAATTGAGAACCCAGAAATAAACCCACAAAAATATGGACAGATTTTGACAAAAAAGCCAAAAACACAAATGGAGAAAAGACAACTCCTTCAGTAAATAGTGCTGGGAGAACTGGAAAGCCACTTGCAAAAGAATGAAATTAGACTGCTATCTGACACAGTGTACCAAAATTAACTCAAAATGGATCAAAGACCTACACAAAAGACCTGAAACAATAAAATGTGTAGAAGAAAACAGGTACTAAACTTATGGACCTCGGGTTCAAAGAACATTTTATGAATTTGATCCCAAAGGCAAGGAAAGTAAAAGCTAAACCAAATTAATGGGACTATATCAAACTACAAAGCTTCTGCACAGCAAAAGAAACCAGTGACAAAGTGGCAACTGACCAAATGGGAGATTTTTGCAAACAATGCCTCCAATAAGGAGCTAATATCCAAAATACATAAGGAACTCATACAACTCAACAACAACAAAATAACAAAAATCCAATTAAAACATGGGCAGAAGATCTGAATAGACATCTTTCTAAAGGGGACATAAAAATGGCCAATAGACATATGAAAAAAAAAGCATTCAACATCACTAATCATCAGAGAAATGCAAATAAAAACCACAATGAGGTACCACCTTTCCCCAGTCAGAATGGCTATCATCAACAAGGCAAATAGTAACAAGTGTTGGAGAGGCTGTGGAGAAAAAGGAACCCTCATACACTGTTGGTGGGAATGCAGACTGGTGTAGCCGTTATGGAAAGCAGTGTGGAGGTTCCTTAAAAAATTACGAATAGAATTACCATATGACCCAGCAATCGCTCTCCTGGGTATCTACCCAAAAAATCTGAAAACATTTATACATAAAGACACGTGTGCTCCAATGTTCACTGCAGCTTTGTTTAAAGTAGCCAAGACATGGAAACAACCAAAATGTCCTTCGATAGATGAATGGATAAAGAAGTTGTGGTATATATACACAATGGAATACTATTCGGCAGTAAGAAAAGATGATATAGGAACATTTGTGACAACATGGATGAATCTTGAGAGTATGATGCTAAGCAAAATAAGTCAGACAGAAAAAGCAGAGAATCATATGATTTCACTGATATGTGGTATATAGACCAAAAACAACAAGAGAACAAGACAAACAAATGAGAAACAAAAACTCATAGATTCAGACAATAGTTTAGTGGTTACCAGAGGGTAAGTGGGGAGGAGTGTAGTAGGTGAGGGTAAAGAGGATCCAATATATGGTGATGGAAAGAGAACTGACTAGGTGGTAAGCACACAATGTGTTATATAGATGATGTATTACAGAATTGTTCACCTGAAATCTATGTAACTTTACTAACAATTTTCTCCCCAATAAACTTTAATTTAAATATATATATATATATATATATATATATATATATATATATTCAACAGATATAAATATATGTATATATCTTGACCAACGCTTGTGCACTAGGAAATGTTGTAAGCTCTTAAAACATATCAGTAAACCAGACAAAGTTTCCTCCCCTATGAAACTTAGATTCTCAGGATGCAGCTCAGAAATAAATAAGTGAATATAATAAATTAAAAAAAGTACATGGAACATTACAAAATAATGTGTTAAAGAATCAAGTAAAATAAAGCAGGGTTGGACTTAAACATCTTTTTTTACAAAGGCATAGATTGTAATTTAAAATTGAGTGGTCATAGATAAAATTGAGTGGAAACAACCCTAAATGCTCAATAAGATGGCATTTTAGCAAAGATTTGAGAGTTTTGAAGAAATTAGCAGGAGGACATATGAGTGAACAGCTTTTTAAACAGAAAAATTAGCCTGTGCAAAGGTTCTAATATGATATGTGTATATACTGTTCAAAGAACAGTTCGGGAACCAGTGCAGCTGGGGAGAGTACGTAAGAGGAAGAAATATAAGACATGAGTTCGAAAAGTTAGAAAGAATCCATGCTATACAGGGCCAGTCCTATATGTAGGCCTTTGAGTAAAATGGGGAACTATTGCAGAATTCAGCGTTCTGTGCTGCAGGGTGAACTGTTAAGCTCAGAAGTGTTAGGAAGTTATTAGAGTAAACCAGTCAAGAGATAAGCAATAATGGTAGCTTGGACCAGGATGGCCAACAGGATTTGCTCAGTATTTAGGGGGTTGGAGAGGGGTGAGTAGAGAGAGAGAAAAATATCAAGGATGACCCTGAGGTTTATAGTTGAATGGAGTTTCTAACAAACTGAGGCGGAAGAATTTGCAGGCAGAACATGTGTATGGGGGAAAGATTAGTTCAACTAAACATATTGAGTTACAGATATCAATTAAGAACATAATAGGAGATGACAGTCTTGATTTCGAGCTGGGGATAAAAGCTATGAAGAATCAACATATAAATGGAATTTTTAATAATCATAATTAAACAAGAAAAAAAAGCCCAACAACAGGCCTGAGGCACTCCAATTTTAAGAGGGCTGAGAAAAACGGAACCTGCAAAGGAAACTGAGAAGGAGCCATCAGGGAGATAAGAAAACAAAGACAGTGGGTCCAGAAGCCAAATGAAGGACTTTATTTATTTATTTATTTTTCCCATGGAGGAAGAAGTGTGATAGTATCAAATAAAGCTTAGATGTTTTAGAAGATTATACTTGAGAAATACCCACTAAATCTAATAACTTGACGGTAACTGATAATTTTAACATAAATAAACCTGATGGTCTCATTGAAGAGAATGTGGGTATAAATGGTTGTTTCAGGGAGTTATAGATGATATTTATGAAAAGTATTAATCAGTCAAGTGAGTTTGAGCAGTACTCTCTTAGATTATATTGAACATCTCTTTAATAAGCTTAAAAAAACTTGCTAATATACAAATATTTTAAATTTCCCTGGAGCTTATAGTAAGCAGTTATGGACACTTATGTAACAAAAGCCTTTTATTTTCCAAAAACATTTGTGGAATTAGTGTTCTATATATTTTGAAAACCAATCTTGTAGTCACTCATGCTTCTGGATTTTAAGAGAATCATATTAAAAGAAGGATTGGTAAAGGAAAAGTGGCTTAAATACTTAGTCCTTTGTAAGTACGTGTAATTGGCTGTATCCTTTTATATTGTTTAGTTAGCTTGCCACATCATATTTAGTTCACACCATGGTGTGGGTTTAATTCCCCTAAATCAATTATATCTATGTCTTTAAATTTCTGAATGAATAATACCTCTAGGTATTACTACCATGTTTTCCCGAAAGTAAGACCTAGCAAGACCATCAGCTCTTTATATTATATTATATTATATTATATTATATTATATTATATTATATTATATTATATTATATTATATTATATTATATTATATTATAGTATAATTTTGTTATATCAGTTTATATTATATAATATATTATATCATACCCGGTATTGTATTATATTAATTATATTAACTATATTATATTATATTAGATCATATTATGTAAGAACCAGTCTTATATTAAAGTAAGACCGGGTCTTATATTAATTTTTGCTCCAAAAGACGCATTAGAGTGGATGGTCCGGCTACGTCTTATTTTCGGGAAAACATGGTAAGTAAGAGTATGTAAGCAAAACAGAAACAACTAGACTGAAAGCAATTTCTTGGTTCCTCAACTGAAAAGATAGCTAACCAAATGCCTGACCAAATGGCATTCTAAGAATCTCACACTATAACTAACAATCCTTCATAAAATCCCTTAAGATTTAATATTATCAATTTCACAGACTTGTTTCTTCCCCAAATTAAATACATACAATGTATGTATAATTTCTCATTAGTTGTACCTGTTTTAAAACAGCAATTCTATTATTCAAGGCAGGGATTCAGAATTGTGTTTCTAATAGCAACCGAAGCCACACACTCATGTTGGCACTGATCTCTGTTCATTTCATGTTCCACTCAGTACGTGATGGAGCATTTACTGAGTACTCTCCTGGGTGTCAGAAGTGTCAGGCTTCTTTCAAACCACCTGTCCTCACAGATAATAATAAAACAGTGTTCACGTGAACTTTTGTAGCAAGACAGCAACCTGTACTTTCACGTCACAATTGTTACAAAATGAAAGCAAAGGAAATAGGATTTGACATGTAGATAAACTTGTCTTTTAGGTAAATTTAAGGTCCTGGGAGATATTGTGCAAATAGAAGGAAATGCAAATTGAAGAAATATATTCAGAAAATTACCGTACAGCGTTCTATGCCCTAATATCTCCAACAGAGTCAATTTTACCAATTTAGGACAATTGGAAGCAAAGCCAGTCTTCATTAATAAAAGTGTCCAAATTAATTTATTCATATACCCAGACATGTATGGATGTATGAATACATACTACACATGTAGATACTGCTGACACATATTATAAAACATACTATTTCATTTAATAATAATAGCTCTAAGGCAGGCATTATTCTAATTAAACATGTAAAGAAACTGAAGCAAATAAAATATTTAAATTGTGTAATACTCAATGTCACATTAATATTTCAGCAAATAATGGTTTCCAAATTTACAGGTTCTTGTCATCAAATTTCTTGTTAAAAAAATACAACTCTAATTTTGTCTAGTTATTGGAAGATTTGTTTCGTGGACCCTCCCGAGACCAAGGGGTCAAATGTTAATTATTATAAACTAATTTTGGTAATTCAATTCTGATCAGGCATCATGAAGATAACATAACTTAAACTAATAATATAGAAGGGAGATTCTTGGGACTGTTTTCCTTGCCCTTGTAACCAATACATGATAAAGATCATCTTCTAGGATTTGAACATAATTGTGTTAGGTTATGACGCTGGGAGCTGGTGTATTGCAGCAACCAACACAGACAAGTGCAGAGAATTACACAGAAGTTGATCAGAGCTTACATCATTCAGTCATTGTATTAGCTCACCCTATACTCGCTTACTTATGGATTTCTAGTTTTTTGAGATAACAGATATCCTTAATATATCACCAGAACTTCTTTTACTTGCCAATGTAAACATCTGATGTAGCTAGTAAATGTTGGAACAGTAATTTGAAACCATGACTTGTGATTTAAAATAGTGGATTCGTGCCATTACAAAATCTGAAATTATTTTAAAATTGAATACTTATGTCTATTGAAATGAAATAGTCATTAAAATAGTTTTTTGTGTTTTTTTTTGATTTTCAGTTCATACAGTACAATTATAGAATTTGTGTAGTTAAAGAAAGTATACATATCAATTCCAGCCACCTCTATTTAATTTTAAAAAAAAACTGATGCCCAAAGCTAGTAAGTTGAATATTCACCTTTTCTGCCCCCTATGTCATCAAATTAAATAAACCTCATGTTCAAACTTTATTGTCATTAAAAATAACTATGGCTTATCAGGGGGGAAAAAATCCCTTTTTCTTTTAGCCTTATCACTATTAAGTTCAAAATTAGGTAAATAGTACATTATAATATATTGATGAGGATTAAATGATATTATTATATCTCATTTTATATTAAATGAGATATAAAATTATTGGCACATATTAGCTGCCAATAAATATTAGTTTTTATACATATAATTTCCTATGAAAAGAATGTTCTGCAATATTGTAATTCCAAAAATGCACTTGAAGAATGAGTACTATAATTAAACACATTTTCATTAAATATATTTTCACAATATATTGTAGGTCTTTCCTTTATAATTCAAACACATCAACATAATTAAAGGTTCTGAGAAGTTCTGGAGGAAATAGATCTATGTTTGTTATCAATTGATGCATGACAAATTACCTCAAAATTTACCGTCAAAAAACAATAAACACAGTATATCTCCTACAGGTTTTGTGGATCAAGGATATGGGAAGAGTTTAGCTGGCTGATTCTGGCTCAGAGTCTCTCATGAGGTTGGAGTCAGGATGACGGCTAGCACTAGCAGTCATGTGAAGCTTTGACTGAAGCTGGAGGATTTGATTGCAAGGTGGCTCACCCACTGGCTTGACAAATCCATGCAGATCACAGGTATAAGGACTCAGTGACTTGTCATGGGTGCCTGTATACAGATCAGATCTGCTTAAGTGTCCTCATGACATGGTAGTTGAATTCCCTCAAAGCAAGGAAACAGAGTATGAAACAAGGAAGAAGCTGCAGTGCCTTTTATAACTGTGAAAATAGACAGAAACCTCATTTAAAATGGATTCAGGACACTAGTAGAGAGAACATTTACATACGTGTTACTCAACACACACTACTGACTCCAATGAAAAGAGACGTACCCATCTCTGCAGGAAGACGCAAAGATGCCTCCTAGCTCAGTAACATGTTAGCTAATGAGTGACTGCCGTGACTCAGCCAATGAAAAGTTACTATACTTTGAACTTTCAGTTTCCTCCCATGGACTCTTCTTATACAACAGCCCACCCACCCCCTCCCCGCAAGTTCACAAAAAAGGGATCTCCTGCTTTGTTTCTTTGGACTTGTGCATGGGTCACTATTAGACCACATGTCCCAAATTGCAATTCTTTGTTATTCCTGAATAAACTCATTTTTTTAAATTTTCATTAAATGTATTGGGGTGACAATGATTAATAAAATTACATAGATTTCAGGTGTACCATTCTGTAATACATCATCTACATATTGCATTATGTGTTCACCTCCCAGAGTCAGTCCTCCTTCCATCACCATATATTTGACCCACTTAACACTCTTCTACACCCCCCTTCTCCTTTACCTTCTGGTAACTACTAAACTATTGCCTGTGTCTATGAGTTTTTGTTTCTTCGTTTGTTTGTTGCTTTCAGTTTTATATCCCACATATGAGTGAAGTCATATGGTTCTCAAATTTTTCTGTCTGACTTCTTAGCATTATAAACTCAAGATCCTGAATAAACCCATTTTGATGGAGAAATACCTAGCTATGTATTTATTTTAGGTAAACATAACCAGTCTAGGAATTTACACATCTTTGCCATATACTATTCATTAGAGACCAGCTACTAAGACCAGCCCATACTGATTAGAAGGTTGAAACCCCACCTCTTAAAGGGAAAATAGCAAAGGATTCTGAACATACTATTGATCTGGCACAGGATGTATGTAATTTTATTTAATCTAACGTTTCCTAAAGTCATTTGACCTTAGCAATCTATTTGAAATAAATATGATTCTAAGCATTCCCTTTAGATACTCTTGACATAACATGATTCTATGTGGTTTAATCTCAATAAATAAATGAGAAGTTTATCATGGGAAAATAAAGTCTTTGAATATTTCTAAAATATTTAAGCAGCTTGACACTGTTTATTTTAAAATACTTCCTTGAATTGTATTTTTGTTTTTCACATGCTTCTAATAACTTGTCATCATTGATCATGATCTGAATTGGCAATCAGTTTTGAAGTATACAAATGCACATAAAGATACATTTGGGAGAGACATTTTTTCCTAACTGTAACTTCACATATACTGTTGCATATTTTTAAGTTTTAAATTGTTTTATTAATAGTATTGATTAAGGCCACTATTTGAGAATGTGATGCCATTTATTTTTAATTAAAATTCATTGGGGTGACATTGGTTAGTAAAATTATATAGGTTTCAATTGTACAATTCTGTAATACATCATCTATATATCACATTGTATGCTCACCACCCAGAGTCAGTTCTCCTTCCATCACCATATATTTAACCCTGTTTACTCCCATCTACCACCACTATTCCCCCTTGCCCTCTGTTAACCACTAAACTATTGTCTGTGTCTATTTGTTTTTGTTTCTTTGTTTGTCTTGTTTCTTTGCTGCTTTCAGTTTTATATCGCCATTTTAAAGAGTGAAATAATTTGTATAGCAGAAGGGTGCTGTTTCCTCAACACCTATTAGAATGGCAAATGGAACATTTGTTAATAAAATCCCCTCCTCACTGCAAGGCCAAGTAACATCCAGAGAAAAGGACTCCCAAAGAGTTCCTTACTCCTGGCTGTAATCTAAAATTTATAAGAAGAACTATAGAGCTTATTTGAAGATGTTACATGTCTAGCTTAGTTCCTTTGAGCAGGCAAGTATATAGGGAGTTAAACAAATGCCCTAGTCATAAATAATGAGTCTTAGGCAGCTTGTGTACCTCATATACATCTCTCTAAATGTAAGAATCAACAAAGTTAAAGAGTCATTTGCTACTCGGGATCATTTAGGAGATACTTAATATCTGCTATCATCAGTAGAATGGAATTTAATAACTAGAAAAACAGCAAGAGCTATGTCACACAAACACAACCATGCACACACAGAGAATGCACTCACAGGAACACAGAGAAAATAAAGCAGATCTCTGCATTCTCTGTTTTGTAGAGAAGACAGGATATAATAAAATCAATTGTTACAATTTATCTGTTCTTAGATCACAGTTGCTTTCCTTATCTATTGTTTTGTTCCTTACTCAGGTTTCAGCTATTCTGTGCCCCATGTAGCCACATCACCAAGAATTGTACCTCTGGGAATGACAATTTTCCACAAGAGCAATTTTTATATCTAAAAGACAAGGGAAATATGAGAAGAATGGTTGTTGCTGTTAAAGTATGTCCTCAGGATTATAAACTGCATTATGCAGTCATGAACTTCTCTATTAATGTCATTTAACCTTTGGCAATATTAGTCGAGAGAGGATCTTGTGAAGGATGGTACATTAACTTTTGAAAGTGATGGGCTGTGATATTCCTGCTGTGATATTGAATGGCATAGGCTGAACTTCAGCACAGCCTTCTAAAGACAGAGATATTTTTTTCTCTACAGGGCAAAGCTTACATACATGAGGGCAGAGCTGTGAATTCAGATAGACAACCTGTCCTTTGAACAGGTTAGTGCTATTTTTAAAAAAAGGATGCTATAAAATAGCCCACTTTCCTGGTTGTTGACCACTATATTTTTAACTCTTTCAGCAATCAATTTGTTCAATGAAGAGAGATATTGAAAACCTGCAGTATATATATTAAAATAAATAACACTTCTCCAAAATATTCTATATATTTTCAAAACATTTACAAAAAAAAACAGTAAACAAATATTAAAAACATAATAAAATTAAGTCTTTAGTAGCAGGTTGTACAAATTATTGAGAGAATAGAAACAATAATTATCTGGCCGTATTAAGGAGTGCAGAAAAACACAGCTTCTAGGGAGATTAATGACTAAGCTGATGAGTGGGGAAAGGACAAAGCAATAAATATGGACCTAGAGTCAGATCAAAATTAAATCCTTGCACTTCTATTTTCTGAATGAACTTTGGCCTAATACTTAACCTCATGGAATTGCAGTCATCTCATACTTCTAAAACAGCATTTCTTCATTTTTACGTTCTAGTAGCAACTCAAATTGAATACGTCCAAAATTTAACCAATGATATTTGCTGTGAAAATGTGCACCTCCTGTCGTAATCAATAATCTAATGAAATGTACCTGCATTCAGCAGTTCCATAAGCTCCCAATTAGATAGAGGGACTCATATTTAGTGGAAATTGGATAGGCTCTGAAACCTAACAGATCCTAGCACTTCCCAGATGTGTGTTTTAACACATCCCAGATGTGTGTTTTCATGATCTGTAATCAACCTCATTGCACCTCTATAACCTCATCTATAACATGGAAGTGACACTTACTTTGGAAGAACATTATGAGAATTGGCTTTTGTGTATGTAAAGAAGCCATCACATGGTCATTTCTGGGGGGAAAAAAGATAAACATTATATTTACAAATGCTATTTTCCTAGGCTCCTCAGATGTTCCTGAAATCCAATGAAATTCCAACTACTGTAAATTATGTCTCCTAAATATTTCTCTGCATAGCCTCTTTTTGTCTCCATGACCTGTAACTTAGTGCATTTCACACCTGAATTAGAACAGATTTCCAACAGGACAGTTTGTTAAAAGCTGTCCAGTCATGTAACACATTCTCCACAATTGACTCATGATTTCTCTGCTAAATCTGTCTGATAATAAATTTTTCATGGAAATTCTAAATGATCACCTGTTGTTTCATGATGAAGTTAATACTTACTGACATAGTAGCAAAGACAACCATTCCTACTTTGATCCTTCTCAGTTTTTCTTTTTTGTTACAGATTTATTTTTTATTATGGTTTACATTTTACTACTTATATTATAAACCTTATTAATTATATTTTAGGCATTTAAATGACTTTATTGAGGTATAGTTGATATAAAAAACTGCACATTTGAACGTATACAATTTGATGAATTTGGACATAGGCATATTCTTGTGATACCATCACCACAAAGTAATAAATATAATTATCACCTCCAATATCTTTCTTTACCCCCTAACCCGATTCTTAACCATCTTGTGCCACATACACTCCTTACTGCACCAGGTGTGGTATATATACACAATGGGAGACTACTCTGCCATAGAAAAGATGGAATAGTGCCACTTGTGACAACATGGATGGATCTTGAGTTTATTATGCTAAGCGAAGTAAGTCAGACAGAAAAAGTCGAGAACCATATCATTTCACTGATATGTGGGATATAAAACTGAAAGCAACAAAGGAACAAGACAAAGAAAAACTTATATAGACACAGACAATAGTTTAATGGTTACCAGAGGTTAAGGGGAAGGAAGATGGTAGAAGAGGGTAAATGAGGACAAATATATGGTGATGGAAGGAGAACTGCCTCTGGGTGATGAGTACACATGGATATACAGATGATGTATTACAGAATTGTACACCTGAAATCTATGTAATTGTCATTGTCACCTCAATAAATTTTAATTAAAAAAAGAAAGAAATTATAATACTTAACATTTATTGATTGCTTTCTATCAGCCGTGGTACTAAGTATTTCACCAACATTGCATCCTCAAAAGGATTTTATAGGTTAGTGCATATACTTACCTTAATTCATAGATGAAACTGAAGTGCACTTAGTAATTAACCAGAGACTACACAGCAAGTAATTGGATGACCCGGGATTTGAACCTAGGTAATCTACTCCTAGAGACCTTAGTTGGGCATCACTGCAAATAGACCAACTTGCATTCCTTTGAATGTCCTTTTTTTTACACATCCATCTGATTTTTCCTAATAAGTCTTTACTGTGGTTCTACTTATACTACAAAAAACTTTACAACTGGGGTCAAATTCCTTCTCCAAAAAGCCTTTCTTCATCTGTGAAGAAGACCTATGCAGATCTCTATTGCAGACTCCTCCATCAGTCTGTAATTATTCTGAGAGTAGAAGTGCTAAATTTTTATCTCATTATGTAGTAAATTATCTCTAAATATTTGCTGAGTTAATTTAGGAAATGATCATTAAAAAATTATAAAACCATGCTAATTCATTTATCCCACATACTTATTAGCCATCTTCCTGTATATTCTCCAACATCCGTTTCAGTCCTTTTTCTATAAACTAGATAATCCTTATAAAGAATAAGTCATATCAAAAATTATCTGTCCATATTTATGTGGTTTTATTTCTGGGTTCTCAATTCTATTCCATTGGTCTATGTGTCTATTTTTCCGCCAATACCAAGCTGTTTTGATTATTGTAGCCCTGTAGTACAAGGAAAAATCAGGGAGTGTGATACCTCCAGTATTGTTCTTTTTTTTTAATATTGCTTTGGCTATTCGGGGTCTTTTGTGGTTCCAAACAAATCTGATGATTTTTTGTTCTATTTCTTTAAAAAATGCCATTGGGATTTTAATGGGGATTGCATTAAATCTGTATATGGCTTTGGGTAAACATACAATGGAGGAAAGACAGCCTCTTCAATAAATGGTGCTGGCAGAATTGGATAGCTACGTGCAAAAGAATGAAACTGGACTGCTATCTTTCACCATGTACCAAAATTAATTCAAAATGGATCAAAGACTTAAGCATAAGACCGGACACAATAAACTGCATTGAAGAAAACATAGGTACTAAACTTATGGACCTTGGGTTCAAAGAGCATTTTATGAATTTGACTCCAAAGGCAATGGAAGTAAAAACTAAAATAAACAAATGGGATTATATGAAACTGAAAAGCTTCTGCACAGCAAAAGAAACTATTGACAAAATAATGAGGCAACCAACTGAATGGGAGAAGATTTTCGCAAACAGTTCCTCTGATAAGGGGCTAATATCCAAAATATACAAGGAACTCATGAAACTCAACAACAAAAAAACAAACAATCCAATTGAAAAATGGACAGAGGACCTGAAGAGACATTTCTCCAAAGAGGATATACAAATGGCAAATAGACATATGAAAAAATGCTCAACATCGCTAATCGTCAGAGAAATGCAAATGAAAACCACAATGAGATATCACCTCACCCCAGTCAGAATGGCTTTCATCAACAAAACAAATAGTAACAAGTGTTGGAGAGGCTGTGGAGAAAAAGGAACTCTCATACACTGTTGGTGGGAATGCAGACTGGTGCAGCCGCTATGGAAGGCAGTGTGGAGGTTCCTCAAGAAATTACAAATAGAATTACCATATGACCCAGCAATCGCTCTCCTGGGTATCTACCCCAAAAATATAAAAGCATTTCTCTATAGAGACACGTGTACGCCAATGTTCATTGCAGCTTTGTTTACGGTGGCCAAGACATGGAAACAACGAAAATGTCCTTCGATAGATGAATGGATAAAGAAGTTGTGGTACATATACACAATGGAATACTATTCGGCGTTAAGGAAAGATGATATAGGAGCATTTGTGACAACATGGATGGATCTCGAGAGAATAATGCTAAGTGAAATAAGTCAGACAGAAAAAGCAGAGAACCCTATGATTTCACTGATATGTGGTATATAAACCAAAAAGAACAAGACAAACAAATGAGAAACAAAAACTCATAGACACAGACAATAATTTAGTGGTTACCAGAGGGTAAGGGGGTGGGGGGTGGGTGATGAGGGTAAAGGGGATCAAATATATGGTGATGGAAGGAGAACTGACTCTGGGTGGTGAACACACAATGGGATTTATAGACGATGTAATACAGAATTGTACACCTGAAATCTATGTAAATTTACTAACAATTGTCACCCCAATAAAATTAATTAAAAAAAAAAAAAGAATAAGTCATATCACATTGTTCCCTTTGTTAAAAATATACAAAGGATTACTGTTACATTTATTTAAAAATTTGAACTCCTCATTTGATCTTTCAAGAATTAAAGCATGCAGTCTCCTCACTCTTCACACCTTTCACTATCCTCTAGCAGTCCCCCTCACTCTCTGTTCTTTGAATATGCCAAGTTTTTTCTCTCCCTGGGTGTTTGTCATTTCTATTCCTACATTAGAACATTTTTCATTCACACTTTTGCATGACTTCATTAGTTTGGTTTCAGGTCTAAAACAAACAAACAAACAAATATCCTTCCTGTAGAAGCCCTCTATGACCTTCCCATGATAACACCTTTGTACTCACCACATCTGCCAAAATCTGTATCCCTTACCCGGGTTTCATTTTGTCATCATTTGTCACAATCACTATCGTTATCTGAAATCATCTTCCTTATAAGTGGATGGTTGTTCTTGGTATCCCCACTAGACTATAAGTTCAGTAAAGATAGTGAATTTATTTTCACTGTTCTATCTGTCAGGCACAGAATAATGGCAAGTATCAAATTTTTTGAATGAGTGATAGAGAACATACAATTATACATGTAGAAAATAATGTAGTGGGAAATCTATGTATAATAGTTAGCAGGAATAAATAACAACTGCAAAATAAGTTGCATGGGAATTATCCATGAAGAGTAATTGGAATAGGACAAGTGAGGCTCAGAGATGGGACATGTTAAAGATTTTTAAAGGTATAATGGCTGGAATAGTCATCTACTGATAAGAAGTGGAGAGTATCAATATAAATGATTTATTTGCCTTGGTTGACTAAATTAACAGTATTAATACTAAATCTGACAGAATTACAAGACAAAACTTATTTTAGTAGTAGAGTTTAGAGGTAATATTATTTTAGATCTACAATACTGTGTTCTAAGTTCCTATGGAACATCTTATTAGAAACAAACAATCTGGACTTGGCTATAATTTTCTGAAATTAACGAGACATTTGAGGGAAAATTTATTTGAAGTAGACAAGGTTATCTTAAAAATATTCAATTAAGAAGGAAGATAGAATAGAACTGGGCGAAGAAATAGAAACAAGAGTGAGAAATCATTTTGGGTGGTGCACACACAATGCAATATATAGATGATGCATTATAGAAGTGTACACTTGAAACCTACATAATTGTATTAACCAATGTCATCCCCTTAAATTTAATTAAACCATTAAAATACCTTTTGAGATAACTGCTGCAATAACGGTAGGGATGGATCACACACTCCAGGAGACAAGTATAAATAGTATTCGGAATGGGGAAGTGACAAAGTTCAGGACATGTGCCACCTGACTGAATATACAACACTGTTCTCAACTGTGTCCCATTCTACAATTTTAAGTCTCAAAGAACAAAGACCCTCAAATACAGGCATGGTATGGGAGAGCCACTTTTCTGTCTGCCACCATAAGCCTGTCTCCTTTCTCAATGCAGTTCCACAGATAGTTGAAAAATTTTGATGTGCCAACCAGAGAGCAATGTAATCACAAGTTTGGCCTTTGTGTAGGAACATCCCCAGTGTTCCTTTTCTGTGACTGTTTGATTTTTACTGTCTATTCCAGGTGCTTCTAGTGAACTCAACGGCATGGTTCTAGGCCAAAGTGAAAAACATTTTCCAATTGCTTACAGTCTCTCTTGAAGGAGCAGCCACAGTGTGTAAAATGTTACAAATGGATTTTACTGTGTTATTGTGCAATTAGGGATGGGAATCACAGGAATTAGGACAATCATGAAAATAAATGCTATTTGTTTTCTTTTTTAGGCTAAGAATATATTTAAGAGATATGTTAACAATCACTGCTTATCCAAAACGTAAAAGCAACTCTGGCTCTCGACAGCTTAAACAAATATTCAAAACAAAGATTGTCTTGAGAGGAAATATATTCTTCTATTTCTATATGTGAAAATGTAATGCTTATAAAGAACTTTTGCCAAAAAGTAAAAACTAAATAAAAAAATTATAATATATTGTCTTCCCTAGAAATTCTGTTACAAAGATGGTTTTAAGGTCTCTAAATTCCAGTTAAAGAAAAAAGAAAGAAAATCAAAAGTATCCTTAGTAAGAATAACAAAAAAAGTTAATTTGCAATCAATTTTTTGAAATAAAAGCAGAAATATGTGTTATCTGGAGACAGTGTCCATAATCAAGTATAGGAGTGGGTTTCCCATTTGCTAGACTGAGCTAAATTATATTAACTAACTAATGTTCAGTTATCACAGTGACCAAAAGTGATGTGTAAGTAGCTGGACTTGAGAATAACTACTTCTATTAATAGATCTTGAAAGTAGTGGAAAACTTAAAGGGACTGACACAAGTCTTTAGCAGTTAGTGTTTAGAAAGTACTCCCTCGGATTCGGGGCTGATTTGGGTTTCCTTGGTGGGTGGGGTACAGGGATGTCCTTCCACTCAGTCTTTTGAACTCTGCAGAATCTGAAGATCCAATGTTGAAGATATAAAGTCACAGTCTCTTTTAATAGGTTCTGCAGTTGATCCATAATGAAGGCAGCTTTTTAGACTAAGTGGAACTGCACCTATAGATGAACTTTGAGGCAAATCTTTTGGAGACCAAGTTTAAACCATTCAGTTTTAATGTTTTTATGACCTGTGGTTTTCCTTAATTTTAATCTTTAAAAATTATATTTAATGTATTATCATATATAGCCAGTACAGATGATTTTTTTTAGTTCTTTGGACATCCCTTAATGAATAAACTCTTTTCATTGTTAGAAAAATATCAGCACAGGTTGACTGAGAATAGTATTTCATCATTTCCTGCTGATTCTCAAAATGAATCAAAAGGTATGTAGACAGGTGCTCCTGAAATATATGCTCACTCATCACTTGATATAAAACCCGAAATAGTGAGAAAAACAATTTATAGAAGTAAAGTTCTATTATGTTAGAAAGTTCCAAAATAAATGAAAAAATATTTCAGGAAAAGAAAAAAATAGTAAATAAATAAATAAACAAATAAATAAATAAATACATACATACATACATACATAAGGATAGTGATAATAATTTTTTTTTAATTTAAGGATCTTATTTAATAATGACATACTGCAAACTCATTAAGTTTCCATAGAAATACTTCTAAAACTTGCATATCATTTTTTTTGCATATCATTTTACTTGTGACATTTCACACACACACACACACACACACACACACACACATTTACACACACATATATCCACACAAGATTCACAAAAAGTTCTTCATGCAATGAATGAATTTAGTAATTGGTTTTCTGTTAGCCATGAAAACTGGCTTCCTAAAGTTTAGGTTCTTTGCCTTACGAAAATTTGTGACTCATTTTTCTCCATAATTTAAAAAGAGGGAAAATAATTCTTTAAGTCTTAAAGGTGGTAAGTAGGTTAATAACATCAACTGCAACTTAAAAATCAAAGCATCAATTTAAGAACAGGCAATAATAAAACTGTGCCATTCTTTGTAATGTAGGTCAAGATTTTCTAAGGCTGGAGTGAACCATACCAAATGCTCTGAGAAACAGGAGCAGAAAGCGGTATAGTTCAATGTAGCCAAACAGTTTTTTTTTTTTTTTTAATCGCTGTATTAATTCCTTAGAATATCAGTGATCACCGAGTTAAGAATTCAGTTTTATTTTCTCAATTGTCAATTTCTGAGTTTATTTGACCAGATATCTCTCTTTTGCTTATATGAAAAGTATCATCACTCTATAACTGTATTTTGCAGAAACTTGTGAGAAATATTAGGCCACCAACTTAAAAAGTTATCAAAATTATGATGAAATTTGTTAACAGATTCCAAATAGAATAGAAGCATATTTCTAGCCTTTTGGATTTATTTCATCAATTCTTCCTGTGTCTTCATTTCGTTACCTCCTACACCTATGCTTCCCTTTGTGTCCTCAGTATTATCACCTAAGCCTTAGCTCTTATCTCCACAAATATAAAATTTTAATAGAAGCCTAATGGATCTTGTTCTCCAAGTTATTTCCTGCTCCATCTGTCTTACACATAAATGAACAGTTGTGTACATATGATTTTGATAGTAAAATCTTGCTCAAAAGACCTCAATAGATAACTATTAATAACAAAGTCAACCCAGACCAGAATTTTCCTTTCCACCTCATCTTCCCATTTTTCCCTACACAGATATTTAGGAACCCACAGCAGCCTGCTCTTATATTATGACAATATCATAGTTACCCAGTTCTCCAAGTCTTGATACATGCCTTCCCTAGCCTTGTACTGTTCTTATCTATTTCATATCTCCAAGTCCATGTTTGTGGAGCTTTTTTCAAATCTAATTCTGACTCATAATAATTCCTTCATTCTCTGAATTCATTATGCTTTTTTCGATGCTAATTGTATGGCATTTAAATAGGCTTTGACTTCCTTTATCTAAGTAATTGTTTTCTTGTAGTGTTCCTTGAATTTCAAAGCATTTATCTTTAATGACATGTATTTCCTGGAGTTTATCAATCCAGAGTTTACTTCTTTGAATTTACTCATTAAACAAACATTACTGAAGACATGATATAGTCTAAAATGTCTGCCAAAAAATCCCTTGAAAATTCAAAATAACGTAAACTGTTTCCTACTTTTTCAGAGTTCATAGCCTAATAGTAAAGGTATTAAAAAGCAGGTAATTATACTGCATTATATTTCCTTTTCACAGAGCTATGCATGTATGCATGTATGAGATAATCTACGACTTTATAAAGAGAGTAACAAAAATTTATTAGAGTCCTCATTTGCAGGTATTGTGTAAATCATTTATAGATAAAGCATTATGTTCCATTAATAAGCTGAGTGCCAGGAACATAATAAACACTCCAAGAAAGTCTGTCTTTAAAATTTGCACTTTAATAATTATTAATGCCATTTTAGTTTTTCTATTCAATATACCTATAACGTAGAGGACATTTTTAACTTTTAAGATGATAAAATTGGGCACAGGTATATTTAAACATAATTATTTAACCCTGTGGTCATCTGGCTAGCATTCAACAGTTGCAGACTCTGAATTCATCATCTTAAATTTAAAATGTGTATTTTTTTTGTAAATAAAATTGATAATTGACATTTTTTCTCCTTGCCATTCTTAAAATAAGAATGGGTTTGCAAGGCAAAACTCTTACAACTTTCTTTCAGATATTTTTCATGCTATAAAATAAAATAAATACAGAGGCAGAGAACAAAAATATTAGTATTAGAGTCTGGTTGACTTTCCTTTTCTTTTCCCTCAGAACTTAACCTGACTACTGGGTTCAGTCATGCAGAGGTCCATTCAGTTTGCTTTGGAAACAGTAGGTCCTATTTGAGGAAACTTAACAGTGAAATAAAAAGAAAGATTGATTTGAACAATATGAGTATCATCCATCTACAACATTTTAAATCAAAACCTTTCATTTGAAACTAGTACTTTAGCTTTTAAAATGCTGAGATCACCAGTTATTTTTCTTTACATTTTCAAGAATGTGTGGATCATTGTAACAACTAGGAAGAACCCTTATCCAATAACCCTTATGCACTTTTTAATAGTGCAACATTCAAAGTTCATCCAATGAGACTTGAAATGTTTAAAATCCTTTGTATCACACACCCTGGCCAGTCAATAGTAGTCCCTGAAAGATTCACTATAATCTTTAATAAATCTGAAAATAAGGAGAATGTCTGTTATGGCCACCCAAAGTTGAGCTCATAATGTTGTGGTTTTTTTTTTTTTTTGTAATTATATAATGAAATGTATATAATTATATAATTGTTATTATCATTTATCAATGCTGTACTTCAAGCCATGCCACACATCAAACTATATTAAGCATTTTATAAACATGGTTTCGATTTTATTAACTCTGTGAGGAAGACATTATTATTGTCCACTATTTGGCACATATAGAAATTGAGCCTCAGTTTAATATATCTAACTTTATAATTGGAAAAGTGTAGTTATGGCCTGTTGGTTGACACCCAGAACCTCAATTCTTAACCAGTTGTATATACTATTAGGTTGGTGCAAAAGTAATTGTGGTTTAAAAGCTTAAAAATAATTGCAAAAACTACAATAACTTTTGCACCAACCTAATATTTATAAGCATAGTTGAGAGTGTTGGTAGATAGTACATACAAAAGGATGTTAAAGAAAAAATATAATACCTTTTCAAAATTCAGTCTCACCTAAAGTCCTAGTTCTTTCTTACTATGGTATTTATGGGTTATTCAACTACAGTAACCCAGGTAAGCTCTGCTGCTTTCATATATCCTTTTCTTCAGAGCATACATATGCCAGTGATTCTGCGAGACAGCTTTTTCCTAGTTGTCTGATTTTCGGGTATTCTGAATCTCTGATGCAGAGTCAGTTGTATTTTTATTAGAAATATTGGAAATTGAAGATTTTTTTTAATCAAATAGGATCAAAGGTATTGAGAAGCATGTCATGTTTTTACGCCTGCCTTAAGAGATTCAAGTCATAGCATCCAGCAAGAAAATAAGGACTTTGATTCTATAACAAGATCTTTGAGCTATATACTACACAAATCCAAAATAAAGAAAGTATTTTTTTTTTCCCCTGTCCACCATTACCAGAATGAAACCTTTGTCTTTGGAGAAAAGTACTGATATATATTTTTTACTCCTGATGCTTACTCAAGATTTAGGCGTATACATAGGTTTGTGCTCAGGCTTTCCTCACAGCCACCTTAGTTCAAATGGCTCTAAAATTAGCCACATGGCCAACTTGAAGAGGTTTATTGGGGGTTTAAAATAGGCAAGAAGATCACTATCTAATTTTTATGTGTAAACATGAATATTTATTTTTTTTTTTATAAATCACCCTATCTGGAAAAAGCTGGTTTCTATCAGACCTATTCCCACTGCAAATATTAACCAATAGAACATACTGTTCCAAAGCTCTTACCTTAATTAATGAGAACTTAAAAAGCACTATACTTAGATAAAATATAAGAAAAATTCAGTTTCCTGAATGAATATATTACATATATTTTCATGGTTTTATGTTTATAAAGTGCTTTCATATGCTTTATATCATTTACTTTTCACAACAGCTTCTAAATTAGGCAAGGCTGGGTCAGAACTATTTTACAGTTATTACTTATTTTCAAAGAAACTAAGGTATCTCCCTAGTACATATACATTAGAAAAGCAAATACTAGAATCTAGAGTCCCATTTTTCCCACCTCTTTATGACTCTAGTGCATTTGCTCATATGTTATCCGATATTACCCTTCTAAAGACTAAATGCTTTTGTGCAGTGAATCTACAATGCTCACCTAATTTGGGGAACCAAAATGTATATTTTAAGCCTGAACCATGTCACAACATTTTGTATAGAGTCTACACAGCTCAGAGCCAGAAGAATAATTTTCATAGCTCCCTTTAAATTTGAAAAAAAAAATCTATATAATGTCAGAATGAGAGATATCACTAATTTATTCTACAATATGGCCACAAATCATGACTTTATTTATAAAAACTCATTTATTGCATGTTCTAATGAAGAGGAATAAATATTTTAACACCTAAGAACTCTAATAAATGTATATATTAGTTGCTTAGCTTCTAGAAGTTAGAAGTTGCTTAATAAGTGCTTGTCTTCTCATATACTAAGAAAGGAGACTGATATTATTTTTTCAATACATATATTTTTAGTTTTCAATTACAGTTGACATAGACTATTGTTAGTTTCAAGTGTACAACATAACGATTAGGCATTACGTAACTTAAGAAGTGATCACCCTGATTAATCTAGTACCCATCTGACTGCATACATAGTTATTACAATATTATTGACTATATTACTTATGCTGTACTTTACATCCCCATGACTATTCTGTAACTACCAATTTGTACTTCTTAATCCCTTTCCCTTTTTCACCCATCTTTGCAACATCTCTCCCATCAGGCAACCATCAAAATGGTCTCTGTATCTATAAGTCTATTTCTGTCTGTTTGTTTATTTTGTTTTTCAGATTTCACATATAACTGAAATCAAGTGGCATTTGTCTCTCTCATCTGACTTCACTCAGCACAACATCTTCTAGGTCCATCCATGTTGTTGCAGATGGAAAGATTTCATTCTGTTTTATGGATGAATGATATTTTATAGCAAAAATGTACTACCTCTTCTTTATCCATTCATCCATTAATGACACCCAGTTCATCTCCGTATCTTGACTATTGTAAATAATTGTGCAATGAACATATGGATGCACAAGTCCCTTCAAAGTTGTGTTTGGGGTTTATTCAGATAAATACCCAGAAGTGGGATTGCTGGGTCCTTCTTTGTCTCTTGTTACATCTTTTGTTTTAAAGTCTATTTTGTCTTCTATAAGTATTGTAACTCTAGGTTTTTTGTTTTTTTGTTTGTTTCCATTTTCATGAAATATCTCTTTACCTTTATTTTCAGTCTCTGTGTGCCTTTATATCTGAAGTGAGTCTCTTATACGCAGCATATGTAAGTCTCATTTACTTATCCATTTACCTACTCTACCTTTTGTTGGAACATTTAATCGATTTACATTTAATGTAATTATTGTAGCTATGTATTTATTGCCATTTTATTGTTCACATTTTTAATCTTTTTTGTCCTTTTTCTTTTTCTTCTTCTTTTTTGTCCTTTTTCTTTTTCTTCTTTTTCTTCTTCTAAAGAAGTCCCTCTAACTTTCCTTGTAATATTGGTTTGGTGCTGAGGGATTCCTTTAGTTTTTTCTTGTCTAGGAAGCTCTTTATCTGTCCTTTGATTCTAAATGATAGCTTTGCTGAGTTGAATAACCTTGGTTGTAGGTCTTTTCTTTTCATCACTTTGAATATTTTATGCAAATTTCTCTGGCCTGAAAAGTTTCTGTTGAGAAATCAGTTGGCAGTCTTATGGGAACTCACTTGGAGGTAACTAACTGCTTTTTGACCTATAGCACAGAAATGCAAAGGATCACACAAGAATACTGTGAAGAACTATATGTAACCAATTCAATAACCTAAAATAAACGGACAAGTTCTTAGAAATATATAGCCTTCCTAGGCTGAATCATGAAGAACTGGAAATTCTAAATAGATTTGATCAACTGTAGGGGTTGAAACAATCATCCAAAACCTCCCAGAAAGTAGATGTCCAGGACCAGATAGCTTCATTAGTGAATTCTACCAAACATTCAAAGAAGATTTGATACCTGTCCTTCTCAAACTCTTCCAAAAATAACTGATGAAGACACAAAACTTCCTTACTAATTTTATGAAGCCAACATTACCCTGATACCAAAACCTGGTAAGCATAACACACACACTACAGACCAGATGCAAAGATCCTAAACAAAATACTAGCAAACCGAATACAACAACTCATTAAAAAGATAATACATCATGATCAAATGGGGTTCATTTGAGAAGCAAATGGATGTTTCAATGTATTTAAACCAATCAATGTGTTATAGTACATGAACAAAATAAAAAATAAAAATCATACAATCATCTCAACAGATGCAGAAAAAGCAATTGACAAGATACAGCATCCATTTATTATTAAAACTTTTAATAAAATGTGTATAAAAGTACCTCAACATAATAAAAGACATATATGGCAAACCTTCAGATAATATAATACTTAATGGTAAAAAACTGAATGCTTTTCTTTCAAGATTAGGAACAAGATAATGATGAACACTCTCACCACTGTTATTCAACACTGTATTAGAATCCTAGCCAAAGCAATTAGGCAAGAGAAAGAAACAAAAGGCATCCACATTGGGAAAAAAAAGTCAAATTGTTACTTTTTGCAGGTGACATGATTCTTTACATAGAAAACTCTAAAGACTCCACCAAAAAAATTAGGAAAAAAAAAATACAGTCAAGTTGCAGGATACAAAATCAATTCATAAAAACACACTGTGTTCCTATAAACGAACAATGAAATGTCAGGAAAAGAAATAAAAAAAGTAATAATAATTCATTTCATAATTGTAACAAAATGAATAAAATACTTAGAAACAAGCTTATCAAAAATATGAAGGAACTATACACTGGAAACTACAAGACATTCTTAAGAGAAATTGATGAAGACAAAAAGCAATGGAAAGATATTCTGTATTCATGGACCGGAAGAATCAACATAGTTAAAAGGGCCAATTTACCCAAAACATCATATAGATTCAATGCAATCCCATCAAAATGCAAATGGCATTTTTAGCAAGAAATAGAACTAAAACATCATCACATTTATATGGAATCACAAAAGACCCCGAATAATTAAAGCAGTCCTAAGAAAAAAGAACAAGGCCAAAGATATCACACTCTGACTTCTATTTATACTACAAAGTGGCAATAATCAAAGCAGCATTGTACTGGAGGAGAAACAGACACACAGACCAATGGAACAGAACTGAGAACCCAGAAATAAACCCACATGTATATGGGCAGACAATTTTTGACAAAGAAGCCAAAAAAACATACAATGGAGAAAAGAAAGCCTCTTTATTTAATAAGTGGTGCTGGGAAAACTGGATAGCCATGTGCAAAACAATGAAATTAGACTGCTATCTGTCATCATATACCAAATTGAACTCAAAATGGACCAAAGGCCTAAACTCAAACACTAAAATAATAAACTGCATAGAAGAAAATATAGGTACTCAACTTATGGACCTTGGTCTTAGAGAGGATTTTATGAATTTGACCTCAAAGACAGGGAAGTAAAAACAAAAATAAATGAATGTGACTATCTTAAATTAAAACATTTCTGCACAGCAAAACAAACCATCAACAAAAGAAAGAGGAACCTACAGAATAGGAGAATATATTTGCAAACAATACCTTTAATAAGGAGCTATTATACAAAATATATAAAGAACTCATACAACTCAACAATGAAAAAACAAACAATCCAATAAAAAATGGGCAGAGGACCTAAACAGACAATTCTCCCAAGACATACAAATGGCCAACCGACATATGAAAATATGCTCAACTTCTATTAGGGAAATGCAAATCAAAATCACAATGAGATAAGCACCTCACATCAGTGAGAATAGCTATTATCAGCAATACAAGTAATGACAAATGTTGGAGAGGTGGTGGAGTAAATGGAACCCTCATACACTGCTGGTAGGAATGTAAATTGGTATAGACACTATGGAAAACAGTATATGGAGGCTTCTCAAAAACTTAAAAATTAAATTACCATATGATCAAGCAATACCTCTTCTGGCTATCTACCCCAAAAATCTGAAAACATTTATCTGTAAAGATATATGTACCCCTATGTTCATTGTAGCATTATTCACAGCGGCCAAGACATGAAAACCACCAAAGTGTCCTTTGACAGATGATTGGCTAAAAATGTGGTACATATGCATATACATAATGAAATATTGTTAAGTCATAAGAAAAGATGAAATACTGCCATTTGTGACAACATGGATGGATCTTGAGATTATCATGCTAAGCAAAATAAATCAAACAGAAAAAGTCCAAAAGCAAAAGATTTATCTCATACATGGGATATGAAATTAAATGCAAAAAATGAACAACAAATAAACAAATAAAAACTCTTAGACACAGACAACAGTTTAGTGGTTATCAGAGGGTAAGAGGTAGGGGTAGAAGAGGTTAAAGGGAATCAAAAATATGGTGACAGAAGGAGATGTGACTTTGGGTGGTGAACACACAATGCAATATACAGATGATGTGTTATAGAATTGTACACTTGAAATCTATATAATTTTCCCAACCAATGTCATTCCAATACATTTCATTTAAAAAATTAAAAACAAAAAACAAAAAACTATTCATGGGTGCCACCAGGAAATTTTCAGATTTTAAGCAGCTATTAAAATTATTATATGTCATAGTTAGTTGCCTATATTTATCCAAAAGTCAATGTGTGACATGTAGGCTGTCCCAGTCCAGATAAAAGCACCATACTATATAATAATATTTCTTTTTTTAGTTATAAAAAGTACAATTATTCATATTTATGCAATTTTTCTTTTAATTTCTTTTACTAAAATAAATTAATAAATGTTGAGGATATCATAGATTAAACTTAATGATTCTTCATACATATGATACACATATGCTAATTTTGCCATAACTGTACCAGTACTGTCTCTTATTTTATTCTTTTAAAATTTTTCTTCATTACTAATTACTTTCAATTTTTGTCACATTTTGTATATATGGACATTAAAAGAAGCAGCTTGAAAAAGAACAAAAGTTAATCTACCTAATAATTGTGTTATTCTTAAAATAAAGTGGCTTTATTGAATTGGTAATCCATATTGGTTCTGTTATTTTTGAGTAGTGTTGGAGTCTTTATTTACTTAATCCATACTCTCACTTCAAAATTATTTATGACCGTGTCATATTCCTAAATGGATAGTAACTTTTGCAAAGCTTATAAAACTCAAGACCTTGATCTCATTAGCAGAGTTTGAGAGTAACAGAGCTAAATAATTATGTGTTTAATAACCTAAGTATCACAGACATAAAACATGTGTGTGATATTAATATGATCCTCTATATAGACCTTACAGATTTTTCTCGTCTATCTATTGAAAAACATTACTTTTCAATAAAACTATTGAATTGCTTTTCAATAAAACTATTTATATGATTTTCCCACTTTCTATTAATTCCTTTTTTCCTATTTAGTCTCATATGTTACATCTGCTTTTCCATCTTCTACACTTATACCTATCTTATATTCAAGAATAGGCTATTGATCTGAGAATTAACCATTTAAACTCTAGTTTTCTACACCCTTAAATTTGAGTTCTCAAAACTATCTTATTCATCTCTATAACCCTCTTTGTGATGCCAGTGGGATTCCAACCAATTGCTATCTATTTTAAAAATAAAAGTTTGAGTAAATACATGAACGTGTGAACTGAAAAATGAACACATTCAAATTAGAAGACTTGATTTAAGAATCCTAGCAAAACTACAATTCTCTCCCAAATCTGATAGATCATTCTTCTAATTGAATGTTCTTTAAATACTTTCCTGGTGTGAGGTTACCAGTTTCTTATGAAAGTATAAGTATCACTGGAGAACATACAAAGATTTCAAGTTAATTATAGTAAATAGTGAAATTTTGAAATTCAGGGACAATTTAGGTTTATAATGCAAATGTTAGGTACAATGATTAGGAAACCAACACTTTCCTCCAACATACCCCCCGCCCCCAATCTTTTGTCAGTAGAGAGCCTTCTAAATTAAATTCAGTGCACTAACTAAAGAAGTTGTATAGTTGTGAATTCTTCCAAGATACTGAAAAAAAGTAGAGAAAAAAGCCAGGGCCTATCTGAATGCAGCCATGACTGTATTGTTTTAAATACATTTAAAGTAAAATAACTTCAAGGAAAGAAAGGCAGTGAGGAGATTAATATAAGTTGAGACCAGCAATCCTGATCACCTTATATTCTATGGTAAAGGAGGTAGAGAGATGGAGAAGCGTATCAATAATGTTATAGAATCAGAATCAATAAGATTTAATATTAAAATAAAGTGTAATTCAAAAAGGAGAGGAAATTCCTAGTGAAATCCCAAATACTAGTGTTTTTTTTTTTTTTTGAGACCGAATAGGGTAGATAAAACTAAATAAATTGGAAGAAATAATAACAACAAGAAAGAAGGTATCTAGAAAGTAAAATAAAAATTTAATCCAAGTCTTTAAGTGTTCACCTTTGGGTCAAATTGCAAGACCTAGAATTTGATAAGGAACAGGGTTTTAAGCATAATTTTGGATATTGTTTGTATAAAAGATATGCACTCTTTTAACCACTGGTGGACAAAAGATTTAAATTAAGATGAAGAAGTTTAAATAAGAGAAAAAGTTTTTTAAAATGCTGCCTAAATCTACGTTGCTCCTAAATTGTAGAAGTCAAGTAGTGCAATGTTAGCAATAGGAAACAATACAAGAGATATCCCTGTTAAAGAAATTCTGCCTAGTTTAAATATTATTAGAAATCAATACACAACTGGGGAGTATGGCTTAAATAAATGTAAAAAATAATTCAGTGGCTTGTAGTAAAAGATAAGTTTGATAACTATATTATATTAGCATAGGAATAATTATGTATGCAATCTATATTGCAAATACATAACAATCTTTCATATGGTACATGCATTTTTTTTTACCATCACACCTGTCCGATGTGTGTTCTCCTCTGAGAATCTATGCAATATAAACAGATACAACAGACACAATAAAGTAAGACAGGGAATAATTAACAGCTAGCTCTAAGCATATGGGATTCCAAAAAGCTATGTCAAGGGTAAAAGAAAACAAAAGCTACACATGTTTTTTTTTGTATTTTAAGTTAATCTTTGTGCTGATTTATTCTGTAGGAAAGCTATTTTCTTGAAGATCAGCCTTGGCTCCAATGAAACTAGAGAATATATAATTAGAATTTCAAAACTGACAAGGTTCATGCTTACTAAAGCAGCTACTAAATATTTGTCAATGGCCTATTATGCATGGAAAATTGTTCAAGACCTTGAAGTCTTAATACTGAGCAATGTTGAATGGTGTCAATTCTCAAGATGCTTACTTTGGCAAAACAAAGAAATTAAGTACTCACATATAAAATAAATATAATTATTAGAAATTATCCTCCAAAGGAAACAACATGATATGGACATAAAGTTTTTTTATCTCTTTTAGGATGATATTTAAACTCAAAATTGACAAGTATGAGAATCAATAAACCAGTTTAAAATCCGAGAGAAAGAATTTGAGAGAGAAAAAATGTGCAAGGCACAAAGTCCATCAGGTGGTAAATACTTTGGCGTATTTGAAGAACTGAGGCAATGTATGAAAAGTGAGTAAGTGAGAAGAAAAAAAAAATAGTAGGAAAAAGAAATAAAAGGAGCTAAAAGAAGAAGGCAGGAGAAAAAGCATCCAGGGCCATGGTCACAAGTTTAAATTTTGTGTTAAGTACAACTGGGATGCACTGGATGATTTTACAGAGGCAGGGGCATGCCATGATATCATTCATGCTTTTAAAAGGCAAATTTGGGATTTCCTTTCCCACTATTATGTAAAAAGTGCGTTGCTCCTGAAATAACAACAAAAAGGTAATCTACAAAATCAGAGTTTTCTTGAGCCCATCAAAGAACTGAGAACACTGGGCTATTAACTGCCTGTGTCCCCTTGACCAGGCCACTGAGTGCCTAGCTAAACTTTATTTCTGTGTGTGTCTGTGAGTATGCATTTGAATGAGAGTAACATTTCAATCTGTAGTCAGAGTAAAGGAGATTTCCTTCCCTGATTTGGGTGGGCATCATTCAATCTGTTGAGGGCTGAATAGAATAAAAAGGAAGAGGAATGAAGACCTTGCTCTCTGCTTGCCTGGGTGAGCTGAACATTGGTCTTCTACTGCACTAGGACTAAGATTTACTGACTATCAGCTCCCCTGGTTCTCGGGCCTTTAGGCTTGAACTGGAACCACAGAACCAACTTTCCCGGGGGCCTCCAGCTTTCAGAATTCAGATCACAGGACTTCGCACCTTGAGCCAATTCCAATTTCTCTCACATATTTAATATACAACTTTCTCTGGAGAACCCTAATAGAAAGGAACAGGCAAAGAGATATTGGATGTGTGAACTGCCATAACTTTTGTAGAGTTTAGAATGAAAGGAAAGTCACTATATAAGGGGTAAGAAAACATCAACTAAAATATTAATGAACTGTTGGGGGTCAAGTGTGGGCTGATGAATCTTTTGAAGTGAATGAGGTATCAGACACAGGAGAAATTTGCATTAATTCACACTCTTTTCCACAGGCTACATTCTCCCAAGAGTTGAGGAGGAAGAATTAGAGTACATCTCTGTGGGGCAGATATACAAATGAATGGCTACCACTTTACAAAAGCCCTGAAAACCCAAACCTTCCCCTTAACCCTTCTGTCATGTGAAAGCCTTAAGCAAGTAGAGGAGAGGAGGGAAACTCTGTAAGGACTACAGTCCTTACAGAACATTGGAAAAATCACTGTGGTTTGGAAAAAGGGAGGGGAAAATAACTTAATCCTGGGGAGAAAGACAGGAAACCCTCCTGGCCCAGTGTGAAGTCTAATGACACTGGGAGAAGAGCAGGAAGGCACATACCAAGCCCAACCATAGACATAGGAACAGTTGACTACCACAGAAAGGCAGGCAGGAACGTTGATAGATCTCACCTCGAGGCCCAGGCACAAAGAACCTACTTAAGACTGAGGTTGTGCTGGCAAAGAGCCCGATTCGATTGGTGTACCTGGCACCAAGCACCAATTAACAAGCAGCGCTGAGTGCCTTAACACAGGACATGGAAAATGACCTACCGAGGTGAAGCTGATGGTGAAGTACTAATATTAAGTAAAACTCGTTAGTAAAAAGCCAGCTCTACCATAAATGCAAGAAAAAGGTAGTGTACCATGGCAGAGTTGTTAAGCCTATCATATATCAAATGAAAGCATAACAACAAAATCTGTAAAGCCACTGCTATTTAATTTGACTTGATTCTCCCTAACTGCCTCAGAAAAAGGAACGGGGTCCTGACAGTAGGGAAGGGAATATGTGGGAAGACCCTGAAAAAGCTGCGGACATTGAGCTCCCACATCCTAATGAGTCTTCTTTGCCAGGGGAAGAGGCCTCTGCATTCCCAGTGAGGTCGCCTCCCCCACTGTGAAAATGGCCTCTCAGCTCCATCTGAGGGGACTATCCTGCATTGCCCGAGGAAACTGTAGTGGTCTCCCCTGAGACACCTGTTTAGAAAGGCAAGGATGAGTCTTCTCAGGACCCACCCTCACCACCCCTCTTTGCTTCTACCTATCACTAGACTCAAGTTCCAGCAGGGCCCTAAAAGAGATACAAAGTGTGACATATAAGGAAGTACACTATACTCCAAAAGAACTGCTGGAGTTTTCTAATTTACCCAGACAGAAATCTGGGGACCATGTTGGAGACAGCTATAGGTGGGAGAAACTTTAACTTGGATCAGGTCGATTTATTGACATGGACTCACTAAGCAGAGACCCTTCATTTAATGCTGTGGCTCTGCAAGTGAGAAAGGGCTCTAACAATTTGCTTGGTTGTTGGAAACACAGACTAAATAAAAAAGGCAGTCCTCAGTGAGTGAGAAATGTCAGACCTGCTTTGATGGGATGCACAGGAATGGATTCAAAGGCTTAGGGAGACTGCAAGGTTAAAGTGGATTTGTCATTGAAGACTTACCCACACTGGGAGGGTCAAGAAGACATAGATTTCATCAATTCTGTGAGAAATAAATTTGTAAGGGGAGCCCTACCATCTTTGAAGAAATCTCATTTCTCTGTAGGCCAAACATTACAGGGCAGCCATTCAACTGAGAAGCCTAAACGCAATAGGAATGATGGGATTCTGGAGTGGCAAAGGCCAAATGGCAGCCCTCAATCACTAAAGCTTAAATAGATGATGCTAGCTACTACTGTGTGAATGGTAGATTGTATGAGGTATGAATTGGCATGAGAAATATAAAGGCAGTAATCCTGTGAGAAGATGACAGTAGCCTTGGGTAAGGTGGTTTCTTGTTATGCAGCTGGAATGGTGTAACGGAGTGGATTCATTGCAATATATATATTGCTATATATATATATTGCAGATATAGATGCAGGTATAGAGATATAGATATAATCTTTCAGAATAGAGGAAATTTATAAATCCTAAGTTTCTAATTATTTGTGCAAAGTGGTCATTGTCATTTACTATATATAATAGAGCAGGCTGAAGGAAAAACATGAAGCTTTTCTGGACAATCAAAATTTCAAGTTTAGATATATTTTATATATTGGTGGAATATCTCATGAAAAATTCAAATAGTAGTACAATTTGATAAGATTGTTATCAATAGGATAAGACTGGAAATGTAATTTGAACCACTACTGTAAACTGTGCTATTTCGATCCATAAATATGAATAAGATATTTTTAGGCCAGAGTGTAGAAAAGATAAAGAAGCCACTGTCTGAGCTCTGGGCTAGGAATTTAAGTAGGGAAGGTGGTGCTAACAAAGGAGGCTAAGAAGCAGTGGCTATTGATTTCGGGAAAATTGGAAAGTGCGGTGTCAGGAAGTCAGGTCAGAGATGTTCAAGCAGGGGACACTCAATTTGGTAATAATACTGAGAGTCTAAATTAGGTAGTATTACAGTATTATACTAAGGCACGCTACTGTAACCAAAAAATCCAATGGCAAGATCGTTTTGTTGTTATCACTGCTTATTTGTATGGATTTTTTTCCTCTGGCATATCTAACTGGATGTGTGTAGTCTGAGTTTGCAAAAAGCCCTGGTCCAGAGTCCTAGATTATTTACTCTGCATAGCTCTGTGGTAACCTAGGGCACTGTGTGTTCAGTATGGAGTCACCACAATACTTAGGTTGTAGTCCATGGAAAAGGGAGAAAGAGATGCCACACAATGTTTAAATGAAAAAAATATATATATTACAGTAAAACACACATTGTGATTAATGCCCCTCAAAATACTCCCCCTCACTTCAAACACATTTATCCCATCATTCTTCCCACTTTCTGAAGCCCGTTCTGGAAGTCCTCTTTCATGAATGTCTTTTCTTCATCCTCCATCATGACAATGCTCTGTGTCACACATTGCTTTTGGTCTACAGCGATTTTTGTCTGAAATAAAAACATTATGGTGTGTCCTCATCCACCTTATTCACCAGATTTGGCACCATGCACTCTTCCCCAAAGTCAAATTGACCAAGAAACGTAAATGTTTTAAATCTATTCAGGACATCCAGGCAGCCACGACAATGCAACTAAAGACACTCATAATAGAGGACATCCAGAACTGCTTCAGAAAGTGGCAAGAACGGGATAAGTGTGTTCAAATTGAGGGGGAGTGTTTTAAGGGAGGTATTAATGGCAATGTGTCTTTTACTGTAATAATTTGTTTTTATTTAAATCATTCACTCTATCTTTTGATCACACCTTGTATATCACCAAACATTATATTTCACCCATTATGTTCCAGACACCCCACAATTTTATTATTTGAATAAAGAATACTTGAGCCATTTCCCCCAAATCCCTTTTTAAAAGAAATTTACATTTCAAGTAACTATATTCCCTCCCTTCCTTCCTTCAACATCCCAAACTTATGTACATATTCAACAATTTTACATTATCAGAAGATATATAAAAAAACTAGAAAGAAAAATATCCTTCTGCCTATTGTAAAATGATACAGACAATAATATTTCAAACATACCATTTGTCAACTGTATTTAAGATAAAATGAAATATCCATAGCAAAATTTAGTATATAATGACAAACATCTCATAGTAATATCATTTTAAATTATTTTCTATTAAGCTAAAAATAAATCTGTAAGATATTTATAAGAAATCTAATAAAAATTCTATAGGACCTGAAGGAGAATATATGAAGAAACAAAAATTATCTGGATGAGACCATATAATTTTAAAGATATCAGTTTATTCCTACATTAAAATACACATAATGCAATCTCAGTCATTATTAATATAAATAAACTCACATATAATTTTGTGCTACGATTATACTTCCAGAAACCCATGTTATAGAAACTTTTACACAAAACATGTATGTGTTTGTGTATGTGCTTAGGTATATATTCTATAGCAATTTATATGTTTATCACAGTGGCTTATGATAGAAATGGTCAAACACATGCACTACCTTCATTGCTTTGAATACTTACGATTATTTAAATAACTGAATAAATACAGAATACGTAAAGTATATTTTATATGTTAAAAAGGATGCATAGTAAAAAGGCATTAATTGTACAAACCAAACTGGTAGGTGTTAGTTTTATTTGAAGAGAGAGGTAAAATTGCATAGAGCCAAGTGAAGAGAAATCTGTTTAATTTTCATACTGTGTTTACCCGAAAATAAGACCTAGCCGGACAGTCAGCTCTAATGAGTCTTTTGGAGCAAAGATTTATATAAGACCAGGTCTTATAGTAAAATAAAACCTGGTCTTACAGTAAAATAAAACCGGATCTTATAATTTTTGCTCCAAAAGACATATTAGAACTGACTGTCCGGCTAGGTCTTATTTTTGAGGAAACACGGTAGCTGGAATCTTTTAAACAAACATGTATTGCCCTTGGAATTCAAAACAAAGTTTTTGAAAGGAGACAGTTAATGTCAGTTCTTCTTGTACAGCTATTTGAGGAATTCTTTAGTTTCCCCCAAGGCAATACTGTGGATAAGAAGTCATGACAGTTTTAAAACCTAAGATATTATTTTTTATGACACATATCAAGAATTAGATACACTTCTCTATTGAATCTATAGAACTTACTTGAGGACGGTTATGGAAGATGAAAAAATAAAATGCAGGCCAGTGTAGAACATTTTTTCACTTTTTGTCTGTCATTAATGCTTTGTCAGCTGAGGGTGGGAGCCTATGATTTTGAGCTGTATCAGCTCTATTGATAACAAAGGTATATGGCAACATTAAAAATCAGGGAGAACATTAAAGAGGACTCTGTTGAGTAGTTAAGATCTTTTTGGACCCCTCATATACAATAGATGAATTTCACAAGAGGCTCATGAGGAGAGTTTTGTATTAGGCAGAACTTCTGCTTGCTCCCTGAAGGCTCCATCTCTTCAAACTCAGCCTCACACAGCACTTTATGTTTCTTGCAAAACTTCAATCTGCCTGTGTATTTCTACAACAAACATTCTAAATGCAAATTGAGACTGGGAAAAGGAGAAACAAACTAAAATTCCTGTGAAAAAAAATGTATCTATAAATATAAGCCAAGTAATTAAAATAATGTTAAATAGGACAGATTGTGTAGTTTACAATTTTGACTCGATAATATTCAAAGAGTGGGGACTAAAAATGGTCAAATGAAATTATATTCTTCACTAGATTGCTCACTCTTACATTCTGTAAGTATACTGCACTTCATTTAATCTTTGGGCCAAACACACTTTCCCAGAAAACTTTTTCCTTCAAGACTTAATGTCGTCTGTTTTAGGGTTATTATTATAGATAATTGAAACAAAATCTTCCTGCCAATGTGATTATATCAGAAACAAGCTTGTGCAACTCTGTTGTTCTGAGTTCTGAAAATATAGAGGAAATTAGAAAATTAGCTTAATTATTTCAAATATTATATATATATGTATATATATATACACATATATATGTGTATATGTGTGTGTGTGTGTGTGTGTGTGTGTGTGTATAATATTATCAATTTCTAAGAACTGTTTGTTTTTAGTGTGTGTGTGTCCACTTTTCCTTTCTCAGATTTAAGTTCACTTTTCATTTAGGTAAAACTTTTTTTTAACTTCCCTTGAGACTTCATTTACCAATGTGTCATTTATAAGTGTGTTGTGTAATTTCCAAATACTTTGGGATTTGCAAACTATCTTTCAGTCACTGATTACTAGCTTAATCCCATTGTTGTCAGAGAATATACATAGTATTATTTATATTCTTTTAAATTTATTAAGGTGTGATTTATGGCCCAGTAAACGGTCGCTCTTGGTGAATGAATATTCCATGGGAGGTTGAGAAGAACATATATTCTTTCATTCTTGCATGGAACATTATATAAATATCAATTAGATCAATTGCCTGACATTGCTGTTCAAGTCAACTATATGTGTATTTATTGATTTTCTGTCTGCTTGAGCTATCAGTTACAGATGGGAGATAGGTTTAAGGTCTCACTTATGATTGTAGATTTATCTATTTCTCCTTGTTATGTTAGTTTTTGGCTCACATATTTGGATGCTCTGTTGTTAAATCTCTTTGCATTTAAAAATATAATGTCTTTGCAGAGAATTGAACCCTTTATAATTATATAGCTCTCCTTTTTATCTCCAATAATAGTCACTGTTCTGAAGACTAAATTGTCTGAAATTATTATAGCTATTTTATTTTTGTTTAGAATTGTTATCATGGTATATTTTTCGTCATCCTTTTAATTTAATCTCTTGAAATCTCTATATTTAGAGTAAGCTTCTTGTTATACAACCTATAGTTGCATCTTGAATTTTTTTAATAAATCCATTGTAATAATCTTATAATTGGTATATTTTGGGCAATTCACCTTTAAAGTCAGAACTAATAAACTTGGATTAGCATTTTCATATTTGTAACTGTTTCGTATCCATTCTTGGAGGTTTTCTGCCTTCTCTTCCTTGAATTGAAAATTTTATTACTCCATTTTATCTCTTTTCGAAGTGGATCAATTATACATCTTCCTAAAAATTTAGTGGTTGTGAGTTCACATTACACATTTTTAACTAGTCTAAGTCCATCTTCAGATAACACTAATCTGTTTCATGTGTAGTGTAGGTACCACATAACAGAGTATCCCCAGTTCTTTTTTCCTGTCTTTTGTGACATTTGTGTCATTCAATTCACTTATCTATGTGCTATAATCATCCAACTGTCACTCATTAGTTTAAAATAATCAATCTATTTTAATCAATTAGGTATAAAAAATCTCAACTATTTTATTTTATCTTCATTTATTTCTTCTGCAATGCTCTTTATGTAGATACATATTCACGACCTATAACATTTCCTTTTTATCTGAAGAACCTATTCTAACATTCCTTGAAAGACAGATGTTCTAGCAATGGATTGCCTCAGTTATTGTCTGAGAAAATTTTTATTTCTCCTTCAATTTTGAAGGATAACTTCATTGGATGCAGAATTCTAGGTTGGTATGTTTTTTTCTTCTCTTATTACTCTAAATATCCCACACCACTTTCTTCTTGCTCTCATGTTTTTTTAATGTAATGTTGATACAAACTCTGATGTGATGTTTATTGCTACTTCTCTATAAATAAGGTTGCCCATCTCCCACCAACTTTCAGCTGTTTTCAATATTTTCTTTTTTTTAAATTTTCTATTTGCTGCAATTTGATTATGATATAACTAGGTGTAGTTATTTATGTATTCATATTATTATATATTCTCTGAGCTTCTTGAGTATGTAGTTTTGTGTCTGTCATTCTTTTTGGAAAGTCCTCAGCCTCATGACTTCAAATATTTTTTCTGCTTCATTTTGTCTTTCTTCTTCTGATTCTCCAATTATGTACACCACATAGATTGAAATCGCCCCACATTTCTTAGATATTCTGTTCATTTTTTTTAAAAAATTATTTATTGGGGTGACAATTGTTAATGAAATTACATAATTTCAGGTGTACAATTCCGTATTACATCAGAGAAATGCAAATAAAAACCACAATGAGATATCACCTCACCCCAGTCAGAATGGCTATGATCAACAAGACAAATAGCAACAAGTGTTGGAGAGGCTGTGGAGAAAAAGGAACCCTCATACACTGTTGGTGGGAATGCAGACTGATGCAGCCGCTATGGAAGGCAGTGTGGCGGTTCCTCAAAAAATTACGAATAGAATTACCATATGACCCAGCAATCCCTCTCCTGGGTATCTACCCAAAGAATCTGAAATCATTTATACATAAAGACACGTGTGCTCCAATGTTCATTGCAGCTTTGTTTACGGTGGCTAAGACATGTTCATTTTTATAAGTTTCTACTGATCTATCTTCTAGCTCACTGTTTATTTCTTTAGTTATGTCCCATACACTGATAAGCCCATCAAACACTTTCTACACTTCTGTTTCAGTATTTTAATTTCCAGCATTTCCTTTTGATAATTTCTTAGAATTACCATCCTCTGCTTATTATTGTCCAGGCATGTTATCTTTTTTTTTTCTATTGGAGCATTTAGCATACTAATCATAGTTATTTTAAATTCTGTGCTTGATAATTCCAACATAGGTGTCATATTTAAGTATGGTCCTGATGACTGTTTTGTCTCTTCAGGCTGTGTTTTGCTTACCTTTTAACATGCCTTGTAATTTGTTTCTTGAAAGCTGGACAATGTTGTATTATATAATAGAAACAGGTAAACAACATTCTAATGGGGGAATTTATGTTGATCTCACTAGAAACTGAGCTGTGTTTAACATTTGCTGTAGCTATGGATGACAGAGCCTTAAAATTCCTTTAGTGTTCTTGTTTTAGTCTCCTCACTTATATGTGGGCTTCCATAAATACTTGTTGTTTTTTTTTCAGAGAATGTCTGTCTTTAACTCTTTCAGTTATAATTCCGTCTTATTATACTGGAGCCTTGATGTGGTGATAAGGTAAGGGAGGAAGGCCTCTGAATCTGATCTTTGAACTTCACCAGTGTTTCTGTAGAGCTTTCTCTCCTCCCTTATTTAGTTGAGACAAGAAGACCAGAAAGTGCTAGATGATGAAGGATGTTCCTCCCCTACTGCTTTTGCTGGGTAAAATCTCCCTCTTAGAATAACAGCTCTTTCTAATGGATCTGGATGTATTTCACAAGGATTACTCTTCCTCCTCTGCCAGAGCCAGGAGGGGGCTTTCTTGAATTTTCACTGTGATAACATTATGGGGCTCTTGGGGATAAAGTGTGACCTATTCCACCCATGATTGCAGCCTACAGGAGTTTCTCACTGGTCCAAATTAAGCCTCCAGAAACTTGTGAAAATTACTATATAAATTTTCCCACAAATGTATTTATCCAGCATTTTCTGCTTTAGTTAAGTAGATCTTAGCTTTGACTCTCTTGATTTGCCTGTCTCTCCAGATTTTGGGGTGCATTTTGCAAACTGCAAACTCAATTATTTGATGAGCCAAAAAAGTCCCTGAATTTTGGGCTTTCCCCATTTTGCTTTGTCTAAACATGGAAATAACAACTTTCAAACTCTACATTTTAAAGCTAAACCTGAAAGTCTCAATTTACCTTTGATGGTCAAGAAAGCTCTTATTAAGCAGATGCTATTTGAGACCTTTGTGACAAGGCAGCTGTAGCTTTGTGGCAATAAAGGGAGGAGCATTCTATGCAAAGCAAACTTCATTCCCAAGACATTAGAGGAGGAGGGGCTTAGCAGGTTCAAGTCCAGTGTGCCTGGGACATAAAAAACTAAATGAGAGAGTGTTAGAGAAATACGTAAATGATGCAGAACGGGACAAGAAGAGATAGGTTATTCCAGATCATGATAAAAAATAGGATTCTCTTCTATATGTTTTGGAAAGTTATTGGAAGTTTTATGCAGGGGAATGACATAGTCAGATTCACCTTTTAAATATGGTTCTAGCTATTTCATGGAATAAAAATTGTTCTGGGTAAGAGTACGTGAAGGGAGACTAATTAGGAGTCTACTGGAGTAATTTAAGATGAGAGTTGGACTCAAGTTGCAGCAGTGAAAAAGGAAAGAAGGAGATAGACTGAAGATTTTTTAAAGAGATAGAAACAGAACGATTTTCTGATATAATTGATTGGGAAGAGTAGGTAGAGGGGGAAGCTAAATTGTGAACATTATTGTAGAAAAGGACCTTAGAGGGCTCCTAGATTAATTAATCCATTCTCACATTAATCAATCAAATAAGAAAGCAAAAAGCTCCAGAAACATTATAAAAATTACCCAAAAATGCGAAGCCAGCATGATCACTGCTCAAAATTAGATAATCTTCATAACAGGCACTTTAGTCATCATAACAATTTGCTTCACTCCCTTAGTTCTGAGTATTAGTTATGCATAAAAAATAATGCATTTCTACATCAAGCTTATCTATGTATGGCCTTTGCTTTCCTTGTTATTTTTAAAAAAGAGATGCAAGCCAGCTAGCTTCTAGTTTCTTTCAGTTTGCAAGTGTTAAATAATCCTTTCATTACACACTTATGAGCATTTTTGCTAAAATTAAACTGAAAATAACACAAAGCCTCAACTAGATAATTAATGTGGCGCTGTAATAAGAGCTAGGCAAGAAAAAGAAATACTGTACTATAGCATCAGGTAAGTGTCTAGAAAATACATCATAGTGACCCAAGCCAATTAGTTTATAAAAGAAAGAACATATCCATAATCCAATGTAAATTCAAATGCACCTCGGTGTTCTAATTGAATTGACTGAATGTGTATATGAAAGTGAAGGTTTAAGATACAAAATTACAATTTGCAATAATTTTGAAAAGTAGCTGGCTTTAACTTGTTCTAAATTTTGACACCATTTTGTGGTTTGACCCCTATATTATAGTGTTTTAAATAATAAAATGTTAGCATAATTTTGCCAATGGAAGAACCTCTAGAAATAATCCTCAGTTTAATAAACAGAAATAGTGATGCTATAGGATTCCTGAAGAGAATATTGATTGGCATACAGTTATCTAATAACCTGTGAACTTTGTTAACTTAACTCTGAACATAATTAAAACTTTTGAAAAGAGTAAGCATTAATATTCAAGTTATAAAAGATAGCAATTATGTGTTAAGTGCTATTGGCCAGGCACTCTCTTGATGATTTTACATGAATGGTTTAACTTGAATCTAACCTTTGAGTAATTTTTTAATCTTAACTTTATAACTGAATAATTTCCATAAATTCTGCATGATTTACAAATGATCAAAGAGACAAAAATTAAATAGGCAAACAACATAAAATATTGTGATTTAGAATGATGGACACATAGTGTAACAGAAGTACATTTCATTCCAATATGATTGGAGAAACAATGAGAAATTAGCGTGATTTCTTCAATCTCATGTGAGGGACATTTCAGCATACTGTGATCCTTGGATAAGCAATATTAATATCACCTCAAAGTTTGTTGGAAATGCACAATCTCGGGCTCCAGCCCAGACCTACTGAATCAAAACTTGCATTTTAACAAGAGCCTGTGTAATTGGTATGCATACTGAAGTTTGAGAAGCAGTGCTGTAAAGACACTGTATATGTTTCCATAGTTCCCACTTGCATATATGGCTGGTTAAAGCTCCCTTTTATGTTTATTCCTGTCACTAATATCACTTTAGGAACCCCCAGTAAGAGTAGTTCATGGGACCCACTCATACTCAGGGAGTAGCTAATATTGTTTGAGAGCGGAGTATGAGAACCAACAGCATCTGGTCTGTTTATATTAGGCTTTAGTGGTCAGAATTTTCTATTATGCAAGATGAGTTATAAGAAAATGGTTGTATGAAAGAGATTAAATTAGAAGGCATATGGATTGTTTAGAAAGCAAACAGAAGAACAACATTAACAACAGGGCTCAGAAAGTTATACCCAACGATAAGTTAGCATCATGATGAGAGATACACAATTACTATACAGACTCCAACACCCCAGAAAATCCATCCCTCACTCCAAAATAATATGGAATAATTAAACAAGTGTGAAATCATGAAATGAGCCATTTTAATTACTAGGTCGGATCATAATTCTGTCATGTAGGTTGCTAAGTGATGAAAGATAAGATAGAGAGGATTTTTATGTTGGTAGTGTTTAGATTACACACATTTTTGCAAAAGTCTATTATTAATACTATGAGCTGTCCGTCCTTGGGTTGACTTTTTATGAAAAGCCATGCTATTTATGTCATCAGTTCAATAAAACTGTTTTTCCAAATCAGTCTGGTCTTTGTCTCTACTGAATTCTTCTACTGCATTCTTTAAACTAGGACAAAAGCTCGAATCCAAAACAATCAAACCTATTTAGGATATTCATGGAAACTAAACTTTAGAAATATGAATAAACTAGTCATTTCTATGACTCTTATTCCCCAGATAAGCTTCTACTACCTCTCAGCCCTTTTCCATAGGAGATTTTATTCTGCAGCTACACAAAATATCCAGATAAATTCTGTAGATTTATTATAGTTGAAGAGTCAGAAGGTAAGAGAGGAAATGAATGAAGCAAAGTCATGGAAATAGAATTTGTTAGAGAATAGTCATGTTATGCAGAGCAGACTCTGACACAAAGTGGATTTAACATGAATCTTTTTTTTTTCTTTTTTTTTTTTTAAATTGAAGTTTATTGAGGTGAAAATGGTCAGAAAAGTTAGATAGGTTTCAAGTGTTTCATTGATATGTGGGATATAAAACTGAAAGCAACAAAGGAACATGACAAACAAAAACTGATAGACATAGACAATAGTTTAGTGGTTACCAGAGGGTAAGGGGGAAGGAGGTGGTAGATGAGGGTAAAAGGGATCAAATATATGGTGATGGAAGGAGAACTAACTCTGGGTTGTGTGCACACAATGGGCTAAACAGATGATGTATTACAGAATTGTACACTTGAATCCATCTTTTTTGTGTGAAATTTGACTCAAAAAAATAAAGCCTCACTGCACCACTAAAATGAATTATTAAATTTTCTCTACTAAAGCATTAGTAATTTAATATTTGATTATGTAAAAACAATATATTTACTGAAGATATCTTAGAAAATATTTTCATGGAGATTACAAATTATTAATTGGGAGGAATAAATCACTAGTTTGTTATACTACATTAGCAATTTTTCTCAACTACTGAAGTTGACAGTATATTAGAGAGGCAAAGTTTTTACTGTCAGACAGACCTGGAAAGTAATTTCTCATTCTGTCATTTTCAGGACATGGTATCTTAATTAACTCATCTCAGTTTCTCATCTATAATCTGAAGTTAAATATCTACTTCTTAGAGTAGGCATTCAAAATATAAACCAATTCAAAAGGGTTAAGAGACCCAAAGAGACCATATATGTAATATCTTTTCTGACTTGATGTTTCTCATCCACTAATAAAATTATTCATATTCTGAGATGTTATAAGAATTGTCTCCATCAATTACAGTCGAATCTATCAGTTGTTCTTTCCTCTCTCTTGGTATGTACGTCTCCTGCCTTTACTCCCTACTTTTGTTAGAAATGCACAATCTCGGGCTCCAGCCCGAGACAACTGCTTTTATTAATTGCATAAGTGGTCACTTACCCATGGGTCAAGGAAATAATGCTCACTAAAGCAATATTTAATCTGAGTAGCAGTTTCTAAGAATCCAAAGCATAGCGATCTGTCTGCCAAGGAGAATGTGAATTACTGCAAGAATTCTTACTACTATAAAAGTCATGTCAGAAAGACCTATCGATTTATTGTTAACAAAAACAAACTCATGCTGATAGCACCTGGAAACCCATTTCATCGCCCTTAAATACAACTTTTCAGAAAGAAATGTGCAATTGATTCAGATCTCACAAATTACATACATACATGCTACTTTGAGAATACTCTCTATCCTAAATGCTTTCATATTCATTAGGACCAAAATCCTTACTATGGTAACTTCTTTATTTAAAAAAAAATATATACTTTTTCTAATGTTGTATGCCATGAACAAAATATACTGGCAAGAAGAAATTTTGGTTTAGCTCTAACATCTGAATATCTATATACACATATGCATATATGCAAACATATATAATTTAACATATACAGATATACATGCATACAGACAGACATATATATTATATGTACATATATAAAACAAAAGCTTATCCATATACTACTTATCTAATTAAATTATATTTAACAAAATTAAAAACATGAAAATAAAAATAAATAAACAAACTTTTACAAAAATAAGGGCTCAACTTCTTTTCTGTTCTCCAGTATGAGAAATAAGATCTTCTAATTTTCAGAACTGGCTGAGAATGACTGCCTGTGAGTTAGCAAGAGAGTTGCCTAAGATGATAATTTTGGTTGTGCTAAGTATTGAAGTACATAAAGTGAACAACCAGTCCTTTGGCACTTTTTTTTTTTGAAGATAAATATTATTGATGACAGTGTAAATATTATTGGCTTAGTGTAGTTATTTTGCTATCTCACTGGTAAGGACTATATATGGTCACACATACTCTATTAAAGTCACCAATACCAGGAATAATCTTAGATTGATGTGTGATAATTGACCTCTTTACTATTAAAAAAGATCTTACTTGTTTCCTTGAAATGCAAACAAATATCAATTCATTTGGGTAATAAACAATAAATATCCATCAGGTATGTTCATATTTCTATGCAGACAACCTGATGAATATGAACTGCCTACCAAATGCATGTTGAACTAAATACAAATACCTATGAGAGAAGATGACTGGAGAAAAGTGCTGCAAACTCGCATGTTTCAGATATATTCATAATACAGAGGTAGCAGAGAATATTTTGATAGGGCTGACTTGGAGAAATTGTTATGGAAAATCGGTATCATTTCTGAAGTGTTCTTAATTCAGGTAAAATATTGCTAGATAAAGTTGAAGTAGGTATTTCATTTTAGTAGGTGAAAAAGCCTAGAAAGTGGTCTAATGTGGTCAATATGTGTATATAATCTCAGTCTAATATTCTCTATGCCTATGTACTTTAAGTTTTCTATAAAGGTAATTAATGATCACAGACCAGGGAAAAGAAAGATTCAATACTAGGGAGAAACAATACATGACAACAACAGTATGGCCTGCTTAGAAAGTCTAGCAGAATGGATAAAACAGAGAATCCCAAATAAAGTAGAATTAGCAACATCTGAGTGGCTACTAATATTAGTCCTGTCATATTCAGCAAGAGAGAGCAATACTTGGCCTAATGCCTTCCAGTGAATCTGCTTTTTCCAGGATCATGTTTTTTTTTTTATTTATTTATATTTTAAAATTATGAATAAAGAGAGAGAAAATAGGCATATCTCCCAAATTTTGTAGATAGCATTATAAAGTTTAGACAGTTGTAGAGAAATCTCATGGTCTGGGCTGAGAATAAGAACAGAGAAAATACCATCAATGACTTACCCCAGAAGTATCATCAGGGAGGGAAGGCCCTACCTGTTTCCATGTGTGTTTGAATGTCTGTATATACATGTAGGGGGGATGTGTGCACAATATGATTTAAGAAGAAAAGACATAAGAAGAGAAAAATGGAGTTATGTTTCAGTGTTTGGGGCCAAGATAGCTTGAACATGAATATATTTGCACCATTTGAAGATTCGGTGTGAAAGAAGCAAAAAGTAAAATTAAATTAAAAAGTGCAGTAGTTACTAATGGAATTAAAGTAGCATTAATTTAAAAAGCACTGAAGAAAACTCAGTGTGTAAACATAGCAGAATTAGAATATTATGACTTCTTTTTGTAGATAAATTTCATGTTTCTAGTACAATTGTGGTTAAATCATGATGGGCTTTCTCTGAGTACTAAAACCAAGAGTTAATGATTCTATACACTTAATACTGGACAGGAACAACTCTAAGATTGTGTTTACGAGGTGTGATCAAAATATACGATGAATGATTAAATACAAAATTCATTATAGTAAAAGTCACATTATCATTAATCACCCTCAAAATAACCCCCCTCCCTTCAAACACACTTATCCCATCATTCTTGCCACTTTCTGAAGCAGTTCTGGAATTCCTCTTTCATGAGTGTCTTTAGTTGCACTGTCATGGCTGCCTCAATGTCCTGGATCATTTTGACTTTGGGGAAGAGCCAGAAGTCGTACTGTGCCGGATTCTGTGAATAAGGTGGGTGAGGATACCCGTAATGTTTTTATTTGACAGAAATTGCCATATACCAGAAGCGATGTATGACAGGGAGCATTGCCATGATGGAGGATGATTTACAGCACACTTTAAAACACAACTTCTCTCAACAGTAGCTTACACCGACTGACTGCACCGAACCAATGGAAACTTGTCACACACTGTTATTAAGGTTAGACATGCTGCTTCCCATACTGAAGATCCCTGCCTTTCTGATGGATGGCACTTGGCAGCAGCATTCACCATGTTTTTCACCATATACCAACCAATTGACTCCTGTAAAATACAAACTCATCAAACAGTTCAAGTGCCTAAGGCAATAAGAGATTGGTATCTAGCCTACTGTGGAGCAACTAGAAAGTAGGAGGAACAGCAATCCAAGACAGGAAGTATGATTAAGGTTGAAGCAGTGTGGATTTAGGTTCCATACTCTTAATTACTTTGCCATCCTATCATGGGACAGTACTGTTTCTGTTTCCTCATCAGCTCCATTACTGGTAAAATATTGGATTTACATATTTTGTGTATAGATTTCTCTAATTGAGCAAAGGTAAGTATTATGGAAGATACATAAATCACAAGATACATTAGCTTAAATGATTATGCACACACACACACCCTTTTAATTGATATAATCCAATTAGCACAAAATTTACATTTTAGCCATTTTAAAGTACTTTTCAGTACATCCAAAATGTTTCCCAACCATCCACACTATCTAGTTCTAAAACACTTCATCACTCTAAAAGAAACCTTGTAGTGATGAACACACAATGTGCTATATAGATGATGTATTACAGAATTTTACACTTGAAACCTATATAATTTTATTAACCGTTGTCACTCGAATAAATTTAATGAATTATTTTTATTTTTTATTTTTATTTATTTATTTTTTTAAAATAAGAAACACCAAGAACAGGCCAATAAAAAAAAAAAAGTCACTCAGTTACTTGCTGTTCCTCGCCTCCCTCTAATATCTGGCAACTGCTTTCTGTCTCCATGTTATTGACTATTCCTGATAGTTCATATTAATTGAATCATGCCATTAGTGATCTTCCTGTCTGGCTCTTTTTACTTAACATAATGTTTTCAAAATCCACACACATTTTAACGTGTATCAGTATTTCATTCTTTTTCACCACTGATTAATGTTCCATTGTACAGATATACCACTTTTGTTAATCAATTCATCATTTGATGGACATTTAAGTTGTTCTTTTGGCTATTGTAAATAGTGCTACTATGAATATTTGTGTTCAAGGTTTTGTTTGAACATAAGTTTTTTTTTTAATTCTTTGGGGTATATACCTAGGAGTGGAATTGTAGGCTAATATGGTAATTCTATGTTTAGTTTTTGTGGAATTGCCAGTTTTCTACAGTAGCTTCACCAATTTTTAAATCCCTATCAACAATATGTAAAGGTTCCAACTTTTTCACATACTCACCAACACCTGTAATTTTCCCAGTTTTTGATTAGAGCCATCCTAGTAGGTAGGAAGTGTTATCATGTTGTGGTATTGATTTGCATTTCACTAATGACTAATGGTATTGACATCTTTTTATTTGCTTGTTGGTCATGCATATATATTTTTGGAGAAATGTCTACATATATATTTTTGGAGAAATATCTATTTAAGTCTCTTATTTTTTTTATTTAGTTTTGTCATTATTTAGTTGCAAGATTTCTTTATATATTTTAGACTCTCATCATATATATATGTATATATGTATATATATGTATATATATATATACACACACACACTCAGAGACATCATATATATATGATAAGATATATATATATATATATACTTATATATATATATATGAGGAGCATATATATATATATATATATATATATATATATATATATTCCTCAAATATATTTCTCTCATTCTGTAGATTGTATTTTTACATTTTTGCTAATCCTCTTTGATATACAAAAGTCTTTAAATTTTGATGAAGTCCAATTTATCTATTTTTCTTTTTTGTGCTTTTGGTATCAAATCAAGTTGTCCATTGCCAAATCCAAGGTCATGATAATTTACTGTTTCTTTTTTTCCCTCAGCATCTTAAGTCTTTTAGCTTTTATACTTAGGTCTCTGATCCATTTTGAATATTTATTTGTTTGTTTGTTTGTTTATTTATTTTATATATGTGGTATGATTTAGACATCCTACTTCATTCTTTTACATGTGGATATCCAGTTGACCCAGCACAATTTGTTGAAGAGACTATTCTTCCCTTATTGAATGGCCTTGGCACTCTTATTCAAAATTAATTTGTCATAGATGTATGGGTTTATTTCTGGATTGTCAATTATATTAATTTGGTTTGTGTTTTTACTCTATGCCAGTACTGTCTTATTTTTATACCTATAGGAATGTAGTAATTTTTTAAATCAGGAAGTGTGAGTTCTCTAATTTCTTGGTTTTCAAGTTACTTTTAGCTTTCAGGGTTCCCTGCATTTTTACACACACACACACACCAAAAATGGGATGTAGATCAGGATTGCAATGAGTCTATAAGTATTTTGGGGAGTACCGCCATCTATTTTAACAATATTATTTTTCAATCCATCAACCAAAATCTTTCAATTTATTTAAATGTTCTTTAATTTATTTCAACACTGTTTTGTAGTTTCAGGTGTACAATTCTTAAATGTCTTTATTTAAATTCATTCCTAATTATTTTAATGTTAATATAAGTGGTTTTGTCTTTAAATTTCTTTTCAGATTGCTCATTGTTAGTGATAGAGCTGATTTTTGTATTGACCCTGTATCTGCAACACTGGAATATTCATTTAATAGCACTACAGTTGTGTGTGTGTGTGTGTGTGTGTGTGTGTGTGTGTGTGTGCGCGCGTGTGTTTTTGAGACAGTACTACCTCTTCCTTGTCAATGTTAAGGGCACTTGTCAAAGGCATTGCCAAGCTGAGGAGTAGGAGATGATAGTAAGGTAAAGTAAAATACCATAGAATTCTGCTATCAAAATGTTGCAGTTATTTTCTTCATTAAGCATTCCCCTTATTGTTGTAAGTTTTTAAATAGATTTCATAATTTAGAAAACTTTGATTCTAGCTTTTGGGTAACTTATACATTGATGTTGTAGAGAAATGTAGTGTGGAGCTCCTTATTCTGCTTTTTTGCTGATATCACTGAAGTGTATATGATTCCCTTCATTTTAAGAATCTGACTTAACTGAATTTAAGCAAATATCCTGTATTAGCATTAGAATGCTGTTCTTTTCGCTATTACTGGTTTTCTATTATAATTATTTTATCTAATTGTTCATTTACCTAAAAAGTAATCAAGAAAATCAAGAAATCTTTATAAATAGATCTAGGGGACAAAAATTAATACAAAAGAATAGGAAAGTATATAATCAACTAGTTCAAGAGAGTTGTAAATGTTTACTGACAACCTGGAATAATGTAGCTCTCCAATTCTACTCAGACTCTTCATAGTCAAAAGAATTAAAAGAAAAACAAACAAACAAAAAATCCCAGAACTCCTGAGATAATATATTTTAAACTCAAAATCATTCTTTTGAGTTTTGGAAGGCACAAGGGTCAATATTTGTAGCTACCTTCAAATTATATCTTTTTTTTTTTTTAAACAGACACAACAAACAAACAAAAAAAAAATCAGCTCTTTTTTGACCTGAAATTCTCCTTAGTCTTAAATTCCATCTTTTTCTTTTTTTTTTTTTTTTATTAGTTTCAGGTGCACAAGACAAGGTAATACTTAGACGTTCATCATTTATATCCCTCACACTGTGGACCCCCCCACCCCTCATCCACTATCTCTCCAACCGAGCCATCACATTATATACATAAAATTATAGTTGGCATTCATTATTGTTTAGCTTCTGGTGTACAGTGCTGTGATAAGGCATCTACAGCATCCCTGAGGTGGTCTCCCAAATGGGACATGTGTCCATCGGATACCCAACAAAATCTTTACAACATTATCGATTACGTTCCCAAAATTAATTTTCAAAAACCCTGAGGACATCTCGTGGTTACCAACTGTTTCCTAATCTCCTCACCTTCCCCCTTATCCCCACCCCCCCGCCCATCTAGCAACCCTTAGTTTTTCCTCTTTGTCCCCAAAACTGTTTCTGATTAGTTCATTCACTTATTCTTTTCTTTAGATTCCGCATATAAGTGAGATAATATGGTACATGTCTTTCTCTTTCTGACTTATTTCACTTAACATGATGTTCTCTAGGCCCATCCATGTTGTTGCAAATGGTAAGATTTCTTTATATCTTGAGGCACATTAATACTCTTTAAGTTTTTTTGTATTATTTTTCAAATTAGGCAAGGTCCCTTCTCTCAGAGTGAAGTTTAAGAAAATCCAAGGTATTTATGAAATAGCTAAGAAGATTTTTATAATTCATAAACAAGTTTGACATGGTTAGTCACAGTGGGTATTACTAGAATGATCATACTAGCACAGCATGTTCTCCGGGATTATCTAGGACTAATTAATCAAGTGACCTTCTAGCTCACAAAGTCAAAATGTCACATTAACACTGGTATTTCCTTTGATGTGCTTGCCAGACTTAGAAAGGCATGATGCTA